>NW_026067909.1:3699775-3725231 GCF_014885135.2 Alexandromys fortis | reverse complement strand
TATGATTGTGGGTGTGTGCCACTGTGCATGCGTGCAGGTCAGAGAACAACTTGGGGTGTCAGTCCTCTCCCATCTTATCTGACAATGGGGTTCTCTATTGTTTGCCACTGCACACTCTAGGATGGCTGACCTGTGAACTCCCGGGATTCTTCACTGTCCATCTCACCACAAATATACTGGCATTCCAGGCATGCCCCTACACCCACCTGTACCGGGATTCACACTCATATATACACTCACGCTTGCAGGAGCCATCTGCCTAGCCTAGCATTTGTCATGGTGCTATGGGTGTCAACGTAGCTATTGTCACATCAATCTGCATGGGGAACCAGCAAGTCAGTGTCCATTGCATCCTTATGCCCATGTCTAATTTGAAGTGGCAAAGAGAAGGGAAGTCACTAATGAGCATGGGTTGTCCCCAAGAAAGGCTGCCCTCCACATTAAAGATTCCACTTACTTTCAATGCAAGGATTTATGAGTCTAAGCCAGGATTTCTCCATCTTTGAACACAGTGGAATCAGAGCCTCGGGGGTGCAAATTCTACTAGTATCAACTGCCTACCTTGCCTAGATGAAAGATGGTTCTTGCTGTTTAAACACCTGGGTAGGTGGGTGGGAGATTTGCTGAGAAATCGGTGTTCGGCAGTAACACATAGGAAAGGGCAGGTGTCTCTAGCTGCCTGAGAGTGGCACCCCCCCCCACACACACACAAGAGTATTTCTAAGCTGGGAAGACACAATGTGCTAATCCATCTGAGCTGGCTTTAACACGTAGGTTAAAAGGGCTGTGTAAGAAACTCCAGTCGAGAACAGCATTAAGGAACCAGCTGTTCTCTATGACTAGCAAATTTAGGTGAATTTGAACCCCGAGCTCTTAATTTCAAATGCAGGATATTCTCCCGTGTCACCGTGAACTCTGTGAATAGGAGCAGAACTCTGCATAAGGCTCAAGACACCTACATCCCAGGCTGGAGGTATGTGTTTCATATGTGGCAAGCACATGGAAATTATACAAAAAAAAATCTGTGTTTGTAACAAACCAATTCTGCATTGTACCGACACTTAGCAAAACCGTTGTCTCAATATTTTTGTGAAAGGTTGTCTTGGAACATGCCCTTCTCTCTTGACCCAAACTCAGATGCATGAAAATGACCCCCAAGAGTGGGCTGTTTTTGACTTGGGTCTTCTGAATACGAACACAAAATCTGCCATTCCACCCATGCCCACAGGCTTAAACAAAAATATGCATTTAATGAGGTCACGGTATTAATACTGAAATGCCTAAAATACATGGTGTGAGCCTAGAAAAAAAAACTGTCAGCAAAGTCTCAAAATAGCTTTACTAAGGTCTGTCAAGTTTTGGGAAACAAGCCAAGAAAATGATACAAGAATGTACCCAGATGAGTCAGCTTGTTTTAACTAACAGCAGCCCAGTGAACGAGGTTTGGGGTGAAGCAGTTCACATTTCGAAGGAGTCTATGCTCTATGTTGACATTGTTCTTGCTCATGGGGATGTCTCAGCTCTTGGTTGTCTTGGTTTGGGTTTCTAGTGCTATGATGAAACACCAAAACCAAAGAACAATTTGGGGAGGAAAGGGTTCGTTTGGCTTACACTTCAGTAAGAAGTGGGGGAGAGAGAAGGGAGAAGGGGAGGGTTGGGGAGATCTTGGGGGAGTGGGATGGTTGAGATGGAGGAAGGATGGATATGGGAGCAGGGAAGAAGATATCTTAATTAAGGGAGCCATTTTGGGGTTGGCAAGAGGCTTGGCTCTAGAGGGGTTCCCAGATGTCCACAGGGAAGTCCCCAGCTAGGACACTGGGCAGTGGAGGATAGGGTATCTGAACTGACCTTGTCCCATAGGTAGACTGATGACTATCTTGAATATCACCATAAAACCTTCATCCAGCGATGGATGGAAATAGAGACAGAGACCCACATTGGAGTACTGGACTGAGCTCCCAAGGTCCAGTTGAAGAGCAGAAAAAGGAAGAATATGAGCAAGGAAGTCAGGACCGAGAGGGGTTGGTCCACCCACTGAGACAGTGTGCCTGATCTAATGGGAGCTCACCAAAGCCAGCTGGACTGGGACTGAACGAGCATGTGATCAAAGTGGACCCTCTGAATGTGGCTGACAATTGGGGCCGACTGAGAAGCCAATGATAATGGCACTGGGATTTGTCTCTACTGCATATACTGGCTGTTTGGGATCCTAGTCTAGTTGGATGCATACCTTCCTAAGCCTGGATGGAGAGGGGAGGGCCTTGGACTTCCCACTGGGCAGGGAACACTGCCCTCTCTTAGGACTGGAGGGGAAGGGAGGAGGGTGAGTGGGGAAGCGGGAGGGAAACAGGAAGAGGGGAGGAAGTGGAAATTTTGAATGGCATTATTTATAAAGCAATAAAAAAAAAGAAAATGCCTTACAGCTGGGTCTTATGTACACATTTTCTCAGTTAAGTTTCCCTCCTTTCAGATGCCCCTAGTTTGTGTGTCAAGTGGACATAAGACTAGCCGGCCCTTGATGAAGGGCAATTATTCATTTCCAAGTCTTCCCACGTGTAGAATACAAGTATTCTGGGGCCCGGGTCTGTGGGGCCAAGGCATAAGCTGTGAGAGGCCTGCTGGTGCTCTCAGACCCCTCTCTTTGAATGTCCCCATCTTTATGGGATGACCTATAGGCCCACAGTCAGGTCGCATGTGAACCATACCCTTTGCTCCAAGTATGATCATATAGATTTTCAAAGTCATCTAGGTTCTCTGCAAATAGATGTCACAAACGTAAAACCCCGAGCAAGATGCCTTCAACTAGAACAATGAAGGAGGAAACCAAGTGAAGCCTGTTGTTTTTGTGCTCTGTTCAAGAGAAACTGGGATGAGAAGCCAGGTAATGCAGCTGCCCTTTTCTAACTCTCTCTCACGCAGGGTCTTTGCTTTCTAGAACAAGCCATTATCACTGGATGAAACATCCATTATGACTGGATGAAGAGCCCATCCGCCTTCTTCCTGCCAGACTTTAAATAGAGAGTGTTGGGGGAGGGGATGTGGTCAGTGGTCCAGAAGTGCAACCACCTGATAGTAGTAAGCTCGAGATCAGCCTTCTTACATTTGAGGGCAAGAGCTAATGGTAGAGACTGCGCACTGGGTTTTTGTTAAAAGAGATTTTGAGAACTGTTTATTTTACACAAAAAGACATATAATAGGATAAGCTGGATAGATAGTCTTATTCTGCTGCAATAACCATTTTGCTATAGATGAATTATTAAAACATGTAGCCCTTGCACACACTGCTGTAGTTATTACTACAGCACCCTTTTACGTCAATCAAGTTGACTCGGTACCTTGAGAGCAGAGCCAAGAATTTCATCTCCCAAGAAAAGGCACCAAGTAAGGACTGGAGACAGATTTTCTAGTGCTCACATCTCTCACAGTGTGTTTGTGCAGTCATTGAGCACCTAGCCCCTTGCCAGTCCCGGGAGGGTTCTAGGTCTGAGCGGACCTGGATGCCAGTAGCCAAGATCCTTTTCCATAAGCCACTTTTGGGGGATCTGAGGAGACTCTGAATACTGGCCGCGTTTGAATGGATTTCCTGGCAAGTGAGACAAGCCCTGACTTGGAGATTTTGTCATGTCAAGTTTTCCAACAGAGAGAAACCTGATCTGCAGACTTCTGTGTGGCTCCACAATGTCTGACTGTCCTTACCGAAAACACTGTTGAAATTTAACAGTTCCTGGAAGGCATTGGGCGATGGAAACCAAACCCCAGGGAGATGACATTTAAAAAAAGAACCAGAGACCTGAACTAGAATATCGTGGGTATGGTCCTGTGATGGATGCTCTGTGCCACTTTCAGACTCTGTAGAGAATCCCTGCTGGCAAGGAGGACCTCACCAGGTGCCATGACCTGATCTTCAATTTCAGCCATCAGAGCTGTATGCCAAACAAAGCTCTCTCTTCTCAGACTCTCTGCCCTGTGACATTCAGTTACAGCAGGGGACAAAAAACGTCCCCATACACTCCGTGTCCCATGCAGCTCCCTAGCTGCAAGCACACAGAGCAGCCCAGCACTGGACGGAGCATGTGTGAACAGGGATGAACGGCTCCAGGCCCTCCTCAACCCCAGGTGATGCTCATCGCTCTCTGAAGCTCGCCTGGAGCCCGCTTCAGGGAGCTTTGATTCATCCCCAAGAGGGTGTTGTGCTTTGGCTCTGTATTATCCATTCTCCCCTTTCACTTATATTTGAGAAAAAAATAATCTATCACCCCCAAGAGCGCACGCACGCACGCGCGCGCGCGCGCACACACACACACACACACACACACACACACACACACACTTCTGCCCCACTCTAAAGATTCTCACTCTGAAAGAAAGCGGTCACATGATGCCTGTCCTTCCTCGTTTTCAGGATTCACTAAAAATAGATACCATTAGGGTAACGTGGGTCTCCGGGGGAATGCCATGTCATGAGCAAACTCATCAGCCTAAGTGTGAAACAGGTGCACACTGGCCATCTGAGTTAGGGGAAATTGTTCATTCTACTATTTGCAGGAAGGAAAAGTCCCTTTCTCTGAAGGGTGCAGAGGTCCCCAAACTACCACACAAAAATCTACTTCACACAAAAGAGAACACAGAAGAGAACATGTCAGGGTATAGACTGGAGGAGGCCGGATCAAAAATGTCACACACAGGCCTGTATCAAACACAAATATGTTTGTAGTCAGCCTGTGAGAACCAAGGCACTGAGGGGACTATGGTGCTGGATTAGGTTCTCGGTCTCACAGGAACTGATCCTGGGCAGGTAACCCTAAGCATATCTTCAAAGGGAACCCGAAAGGAAAGGTAGGTATCTGCTGGGAGAGTTGGAAGATGGCAAGGGTGGACCATGGTGTGTGCTGACAGGGAAGGACTCCTTTATTCTGGGCTAGGGAGATGGATGGCTCAGGTGGCAATGCACTTGCCACACACATGTGAACACCTGAGTTTAATTCCCCTAAGACATGAAAAAGCATGGCATGGGGGACACCTGTAATCTTAGAATAGAGGGAGCAGAGATGGGAGCTCCCTGGGGCTTGCTGGCCAGCCAGCCTAGCTCAGTCAACAAGTTTCGGGCCAGCAAGAGACCCTGTCTCAAAAAGCAAGGGAAATAAAATCTTAGGAATGACACCCACGGCTCATCTCTCACCTTCACGGAAACAAATACACAGGTGCATAATCACTGCCTCTCCCCCATACACACACGTGCAGAGCACTTTGCCTCCCCATACACACACGTGCACGAGCACTTTGCCTCCCCATACACACACGTGCATGAGCACTTCCTCTCCCCATACACACACATGCATGATCACTGCCCTCCCCATACACACATATGCATGAGCACTGCCCCCCATACACACATGCATGATCACTTCCCCTCCCCATACACACATATGCATGAGCACTTCCTCTCCCCATACACACACATGCATGATCACTGCCCTCCCCATACACACACGTGCATGAGCACTTCCCCTCCCCATACACACATGTTCATGAGCCCTGCCCTCCTCATAAACACACGTGCATGAGCACTACCCTCCCCATACACACGTGCATGAGCACTGCCCCCCCATACACACATGCATGAGCACTGCCCCCCCATACACACACGTGCATGAGCACTACCCTCCCCATACACACACGTGCATGAGCACTCCCCCTTCCCACCAAAGGCTTTTCCCCCTTTCTATGGGGAAGGGTATGATCAGCTCTCAAGCAAGTCCACAAAATTAATAAACAATAAGACTTCAGCCTGTTGATTCAAGTAACAACGATTGCACGCAACAAAACCCTTGGTAACAACAGATATGAATATGAAGTCTGATTTGATTTCTTGTCATTTCTTACACATTATGTCCCATAGTCCAGCGCCAGGAGGCAGCAAGCACAGACACACGCTAGTGACCTTCTCACACGTACACACTTCTAGTCTGCCAGTCAGAATCTCCCCAGGTCTTGTCTTTGGGTTGTAAAGCTATTTAGGATACCATCCCTGCTTGAGCAACGGGGTTATGGAAAAAGGCTACATTGCCTAAGGGATCACTCAAGGGACCAGGGAGGTGTGTCCATACTGTCATGGGAAAGGGGAAAGAGGGCCTAGGGAGTGAGAAATGACTCTGGTCCTCATGATAGAATAGCAAGTGTTCTGAACCCTTTGGCCACCCCTTCAGTTCTCGTGAAGCAACTATGTTAATGAGAATAAATTACACCTCACATCCATTAGAACTACGACTATGGAAAACACTGGAACTAGTACACCCTGGAGGGGATACAGAGAAGCTGGGAATGGGAAGCTGCACTGTTGAAAACTCAAAGATGGTTTCTCAAAAACTCAGATATAGAACTGTCATACAGTCCAGAGTCTCTACTTCTGGTTTTACTGCATGTCAGGACCCTACCACATTCACATCTGTGTGCTACAAGGATGAAAACCACTGATACGGAACTTGGCCCAAGCTAGACTGCAGCTGAAACCTGCCAGAACCAGGACTGCGGGCCCATTTCCCAGCTGTGAATTTGGTTGTCCTCCCTTTCCCCACCCCCTTTTCCTCAATCTAATAAGACCCAGCAGAAGATAAATCAGCTTCCTAGTTGGGGTATTAAGAGATTGTAGCAATGTGTTCTAGCAGGCCACTGGAGTTTATTTCCTAGTATTTCATGACAACTGGGGCATTAAATGGTCTTAAATCACTGGGCTGTCCCTCGCCTGCTCTGTGGCCACTCCTGTGGCTTTGGAAATCCAATACGAGAAATTATTCTTCATGGCAGACCCACATAGCTGCAAGCAAAGCAATTTGGGGAACGCGTCCATGAGGTCGGTTTCTACTCTCGCTGCCTCGGTTACAAATGACTCCCCTCGCTTTGACAACGCTCACAAAATATGTGGTTTAAGTAATACAAATGGGTTATCAAACTTTCATGATGTAAACAGCCAAAAGTGGTTTCCTATCAACAAATCCATAATCAGGCAGCAATGAAGCCCGACTCTTTACCCTGTGCCTGGTTATTCTAGCTAGTTTGGTTGGCATCTACAGAGGGAAAATTTTATAGTTACTTCTTCATTTCCCAGAGTAATCTGCTTAATGCTGGGCAAGCTGCTTCGCACCCTCCTGATATTAGCAAGGAGAGCTGGTGTGCTGTGTGGAATATAGCAGGCAACTGGCTCCCGTCCATGGAAAACCCCAGTTTTAATTACAATTGTCACTGGGGTCTTAATAAAAAATATGCAGGATGCGGTATTTCCATAACCTAAGGGAATCTACCTGGGTAGAAGAGGAATTTTTTTTTAATACTCTGACTCATCTCTTTGATTAAAATCATTTTTACTGATAAGAAAGTCATTGGAAATGGCCAGAGAAAATCATGGCTGTGCACCTGGGAGTAGAGGGAGGCGATTCTAACTTGAGAGTGAGTCCAGCGTCCGGGTAACTGCCACCCATGGTGGGAAAGAAGGAGGCAGTTGCTAGGAGCCCAGCACACAGACCATGAAATCCTGCCTGGTATCATCATACTCAGTAGGGCTACAAGAAAGGGAGAGATCACAGGGCTGTCTTGCCCACAGAGAAAGGCAAATATCTCTTTTCGTGTCCATAACACATGAAGTCAGTAGAACGGACCAAGAAATACAACTTGAGCTGTGGGACCGCTGAAACAGAACCAACCAGTCCCCAGGAGGTGAGCTGGAAATCTGCTCAACTATAGTCTCAAAGGTGCCAGGCCATCAGGGGACTGTTCCATTGCCACTTGACGGCCATTTACCAAGACTCGAGGCCCAAGCTCTAACCCACCCCAACAGAACCTTTCCTTCCATGTTGAGGTCAACTCCAGGAAAACTGGGAGGCAGAAGCAGGGCCCCACAAAGAGGAACTCCCCGAAGAAAAGACACAGGTAGTCTGAGATAAATGTGCCCTGGGAGCCACAGAAGAAGGATTAGGAGCTCTGCAGAGCAGGACACTCACCATCACCTAGAAGGCAGCCAAGTCTTTGAGGGCAGGACTTCCACCCAGAGCTACCCAGCTGTTGGGCATCTGCATTTGTGTCAGGACAGGGACGCTACTGACAAGTCACCCCCTTGCATCTCAGAAAGGTGCACACGTAGCTTGATGTCAGCGGATGTTTGCTTCTCGGGACAGGGGCGGAGGGCACCATTGGACAGGCTTGGGCAAACAACACAAGCTTTCCTTTATGGGTATGGTTTCCATCTTTAAGGACTTGACTGAAAGCACAACCAATCTCAAGCTGACAGGGAAGGGTGGCCGCCACCACAGAAAGACTGCATACCGTGAGGAAATGGGTTACACAAGAGGGCGCAGCGCTTTGGGTAACAAGGCTACTCCAAGGCAGAGTCAAAACTGGCCAAAAGTGTGAGCACAAAAGGGATTTTCTTTTTTTTTTTAATATTTATTTATTTATTATGTATACAATATTCTGTTCACATGTAGGCCTGAAGGCCAGAAGAGGGCACCAGACCTCATTACAGATGGTTGTGAGCCACCATGTGGTTGCTGGGAATTGAACTCAGGACCTTTGGAAGAGCAGGCAATGATCTTAACCTCTGAGCCATCTCTCCAGCCCCCACAAAAGGGATTTTCATCTGTCCTTTACAGCATGACAAAGAGGTGGGCTGACACGAAAGATTTACATATTCAAATGAGTTGAGGAAAGGGCTGGAAAATACCGAAGATCAACAATCTGATTAGCACCACTCCACAGAAACTGGAAAGCTCCCTGTGCCCACCTTCAAAGTAATGTACTAAAGATATCAAATCAGCATCACCAAAGCGAAAACACTGCCATATAAATGAATCTTCTTTTAATCCTAAAACAATTCCCCAGCTAGTCTCTGTGTTCGTGTTTTCAATTACGGCCAATCTAACGGCAACACTTGGCATATAATACGTGTAAATATTTTTCTTAATTCTCATCCAGAGAGAGATTTTCTCTTAAAAAAACCCAGACTTGCAGATTTTCATTTTCACGTCCCTGCCACTTCATTGAGGGTTTAGTTTCATAACAGCTGAATATCTATCACATAAGATAAAGTTAAAAGCCCCCCAAGCACATATCCAGGTTTCCCATAATATAATCAGTACAAACAAACCACATTACCCTGATAAATTCCTAAGACCACACTAAAGTCAGGGAAAGTTGATTGAATGCTGGCCTGGGGACAAACTTCTGTATGACAAAACAAAATTATCATTGTTGTGAGAAGAAAGATATTTCTGGGAAGAGACTCTCCCAGGTGCCACCAAGAGCCCCTCAGAGGGAAAAACAAAACAAAACAGAAAACCCAAGGCATGTTTTGACTTTTTTATCTAATATATTTTAAATATGAGTACGCGTGCAGGTACTCGCAGAGGCCAGAGAATCCCTGGATTTGGGTCCTGTGCACAAACAATATGCTAAATGCTAAGCTATATCTCTAGCCCTTCTACAGCTATTTTAGAAGTGGCATTAAGATGGACACCAAGGCTTGGGTCACACAGTACAAAATACCAAAAGTCCATTTGGACCAAGTCCGTGTACCTGGAGGTGTGTTCCCAAGAAGCAGTATATCATTTTTTTAATTTAAAATAATCTCTTCATGTAGCATATTCTGATCACATTTTCCCTCTGTAGTTTCCTTCCAGATCCTCCCACCCATCTGAACAAACAGGCAAATAAAAAAACAAAACAGATTACAACAAATCAAATACAGAGAAAACAAAACAAGACAAAAAGCACAAAACACACACCCACACCGAGTTAAAGAATACCCAGAGTATCCTCAGACAAAATATCTCTAAGCATAGCATTGAGCTTGACTTTATATTGCCATCTACTTCTGGGCACGGGGCCTCTCTTAAGTTTGGTTTATCAACCCAATGAGACTCTGTTGGAGAAAACTAAGTCTTCATTTGCAAGTGGTTGTTAGTTGGGGATAGCTTGTGGGTTAGGAACGGGAGCCTATGTCCACTTCTTCTCTTAGCCTGACCCCATCTGGCTTAAACCTGTGCAGGCCTGTGCATGTTGCCACAGTCTCTGTGAGTTCCTGTGTGTGTGTATGTGTCTGTCTGTCTGTCTGTCTGTCTGTCTGTCTGTCAGTCTGTCAGTCCTGCTGTTCAGAAGGCCTTGTTTCCTTGGTGTCCTCTTTCCCCTCTGGCTCTAAGAATCTTTCTGCCTCCTCTGAGGTTCCCTGAGCCTTGAGGGGAGGGGTTTGATGGAGACATCCCATTGAGGACTGAGTGCTCCAAGGTCCCTCACTCTCTGCACATCGCCAGCTGTGAGTCTCTAGTTCCCATCCCCTGCAGGACGAAGCCTTTCTGATGCTGGCTAAGCAAGAGATGACCTGATTCCCAGCCAGTGTGCACACAGAGGTAGTAGTAGTTCTCATTACCTACCATTACTTTTTTTTTTCCCAACAAAGACCTAAGAGAAGTAACTTAAAGGGGAAGGGTAGGTCTTGAGCCACAGTTCAGAAGGCTCAAATCCATCATGGTAGGAAAGGTGTGGTAGAAAGCGTGTCTGCTTGTTACGTAGTGATGAACCTTAAGGTCAATCCTAGTGAAGTATTACCTGTAACTGGTTTCCCCGTCTAAAGGGTCCACAACTTTGCACAATAATACTGCCCATTAGGGTCTCCAAATGTTCAAACGTGAGCTCACAAGCTCACTTCACATTTAAACCATATTACCTAAGGTTGTCATGTCCATCTTCCAGTTAAAATTCAACTTTTCAGAGCTGGAGACACAGTTGGTAGAATGCATGAATCACTAGGTTAGATCCTCAGAACTACAGACGGGGTGTAGCAATGCATGTCTATAATCCCAGCACTCAGGAGATAGAGGCAGGGGGATCAGAAGACACCCCCTGCTACAGATAGTTGGAGCCCAGTCTGGGGTACAGAAGACTCCATCTCAAAAGCAACAACAGCATAAAAAAAATCGTGTGTGTGTGTATAACAGCTACATAAAACTGCCAACCTTTGAGTATGGTATTTACACAGTGGGTGCCACAATCTTGGATCCCAACCACCTGGTCCACTGAGGGAAGCAAAATCCTTCTGAAACCAATCAGAAGACACAAACCAAAAGGCTTCAACCTCAGTACAGTGCAGAAGGTGTCAAAGCTGACCTCACCTAAGGTCTCTTTGCACGGTTTTCTGCTTACAGTCAGTCAAGTGCACTTCTGTTCTTAAGGATGCTTTTGACAGCTTGATCATGAGCACAGCTTCTCTGTTTGCTCTTTGTCTTATCTGCCTGAGGACACGGCTCATCTGTCACACTGTTCCCAGAATGCTTCTCCATGCCCCTCGAGGCCTGGCAAGGTAAGCCGGCAGTCATGTGCAGCAGGGATCCTTTCAAGTGACTCAGAGGAAAAACGAATCCCCGAGTTAGCCCAACCCTGTTGGTGCCTCAGCAACACACACTGACCTGTGCCAGCTTCCGCCCCTCTCCTTTCCTTTCCTCTCCTCTCCTCTCCTCTCCTCTCCTCTCCTCTCCTCTCCTCTCCTCTCCTCTCCTCTCCTCTCCTCTCCTCTCCTTCAGCTCAGAATGAGACCTTGTGAGTGAAAGAAAGGGAAGTATCTCCCACAGCCTGACACAGACCATCACCACTGAGGGCCTTCTGCTTTCAAGGCAGTTCTGCCTCTTATCATGGGGATGACAAATTTGAAATCCCCAATGGATGCCCAGACCACTGAGAGGCCTGAACTAGATGCCATGTTTTTTCCCAGGTATATGTACGATAAAGTTGAATTTGAACATTAGGTATAGCAGGAGCTTCACAGTGACTTCTAATAAAATAGAACAATTACAACAAATAGTAACCGTTATTTGAAACTATGAATTGGTGGTTTCTGGAATTTTCCACTTGGTATCTTTGGCCCATGGTTGACCATAGGTCACAGAATGCAGCTTTAGTGACATCGCAGTGGCCTCACTGCGGCAGTGAGAACCCACAAATGAAGAACAGCAAGAATGCCTGCTATGTTCTCATCCTACCAAACTGCTGGAACTTGCTTAGGAAGAGACCAGAGTGGCTGCTTTGCTAACTTTCCCAAGTGGCCCAGAGGGGATGCTTTCCGCGGCGTGAACACTCCTGTGCTCTGCTCATCACCACATCCCTCGGATGTCATCAAAGACTAAAAACACATATATTTTCTCTCTCACCCAATGCTAGTCATTTAAAAATCTGCTTCGGGCACTGCTGAACCCCGATGATGCTTATTAACTGTAAGTACCTAGGCTGACGAAGAATGTCTTCTGGAGAACAGACTTTTTTTCCACCACATCTCGACCTAGACCCTGACTTAAATAGAGAGGATTCCCCTTTCCTATGTCTGTTCAATTATCCTGTCCTCACCCTGACCATCTAAGTCTGAGCCATTTTTCTATAAAAATCCAGTGATTTTAGTTCGCAAGAATCACCCTACCCTTGAGGTCTCCTAAGTCATTTTTCATCCATCACCCCCCCCACCCCGCCTGCTTCTTGGCCATAAATCTCCACAGTCCAGAGTAGAGGCCAACCTCTCTCCTTTACTGCACACATCTCAATACCTACAGCAATAGATGGAGTGAAGGCTTCTCCCTCTTTTAAGCAAGTGTTTACTGGCGAAAGTGTTTGTTTCTTGATGTAATAAACCCATGGTTTAATCATTCTATATTTTGGTGAGAATTTTAATATCACACGGACATCCTGAAGAGTTCCAGACCCAAAGCCCAGTGTGCTGCTTCTCTGAAGGGGCCACGACTGCCTTTTTTATTGCAAAGCCACTCATACGGCAAAGTGTTCTGGGGAGACTCACTTGGAAATGTTTCTTTCCCATCACTTTTGAAGGAGGCACATTCGCACACACACGCTGTGCACATGCACGTATTTCAGACTGAGTCAGGGGAAGCTGCATCAACATTTGGAATAGTGCAGCCCAAAGTGAAAACACTAATCACAAAGAATGTCAACTGAAGTAATACATTCAGAAAACTAAGTTGTCTAAAATGCTCTTTCAGCGTTCGGTTTCCAAGACACAGTTTCCAAACCCTGCCTCAGACTGCAGATCCATCACCAAAGAATGATGGATTCCTTCAGAGGAAAGTATCTTTCCCGTCCTCAAATTGCCCTAAGTACAGAGACCAGGCCCGGCGTTCACCCAGAGGCGAGTAGACAGAGCATGATAAGGTAGCCCCAGACCCCAGGCAGCCCTTGTGTCTCAGCACCTTCCTCTTGCCCCTGTATGTGGTGTGGAGAGGGAGGGAACCTGGGCTGATTCAGATGCATGGGACCTCAGGTTTTCCACCATGATTCAGATTCCACGAGGGCAGCCCAAAGAGTCCATGGAAATGAGCTGGGCCAGAAAGGAAGCGGAACCAGCTGGAAACATCATGCTATATGGGATAGGACAGAGGCTTGCTAAGGAGGGCCTGCCAACCAAAGCCCAGGAACCCTGGCACGAGAAAAGCCTATGAGGCCACCAGCAAAGACAGGACCAAAGGCAACAGGCCGGCTGCCAAGCTTGGGCAAAAGTTTTCAATTTTTCTGTCTGTGGGTCTTTATAACGAATGGTAGCTCATTATAAATGGTTTCTCTTGACACACGGGGATTCTTTTTATTTCCACAAATATTAAAACCAAGATGCACACATGTAACAACCTCATGTCATTATAACAAAATATCTGACAAGGGCATCTTAGTAAACACAGCAGTTTCTTTTAGTTCGCAATGATGGAGACTCAATTCCAAGGTCTTCCATTGGCTTGGGCCCCCGACTACAACAGTGTAAGCGCCATGGAACATGTGTTGTGGTGTTTATATCTCAAACAAGGAATGAGAGGGAGGGCAGGAAGAGAGAGTGAGCATGAGAGAGTGCCCCATCCCTTCTGAGGGTACACCTCCAGTGACCTAAGGAACCCCAATAAAGCACCATCTCCTAAAAGTTCTTCTATTCCTAAATGGCTACAACACCTACCACCCACCGCCACACTGGGGACCAGTTTTTATAAGTGACTATTTTGGGGGACATCCATATGAACCACAGCATCCTATTCATGGGTGACCATGGAGCCTTGATAAGCTCTTACTCTCTACTGCCATGGACAGCAAGGTGAAGTTGGCTTGCGGGCAGTCTGCATTCCTCCCTGAACAACACGATCTCTAGGCCCTATTCATTAAAGTTGGCTTTGCTTGCACTCATTTGTCTATCAAGTGAACATTTGGGACCCTTCTGCTAGGGTGGATATGCATGGCTCGACAGCTAGCAGCTCAAACAATACAAGCAAGGTTTCCTTTTTTCAAATTCCAGATAAACTGAGCTGGCATGGACAGCTGTGGAGAGAGCTAACCATTGGACCCTGGACCCAAGAAACACTGAGAAGTGGGGTCCAGTGACAGCTCAGAAATAGTCTTCAGACTCTTGCTAACTTGTGACATAAAGCCTCAAACATGACATGAAGCCCTTCCCTTTGTATGTTCAGCGGCTTTCATGAAGATCAAGTGACACAGATGTGGACTCCTCTTCCTGGGAGTGCTGCCTATGACTTGGACTTCTTTCAAACAGCTTTCAGATCAGAAAAGCCAGGGATGTCAGGAGTCCAGGTGGCTGTGATGGATCAAAGACAGAGGACATGCCCAGTCCTCATGTCACCTGGCCTGGCTTTGTGCGCTAGAACTACTATTACTGCAGCAGGTTCTCATCTACCTACCCAGGGGAAGAGGGAGGAAGAGAAAAAAATAACTGTGTTGTCAAGTACCAGGGGCCAGGATTTCCCGTCTCTTTCTGGGGTGGCACATCGTTCCACAGCTGATGGATTAGCTGCATCAAACCTCAACGCCCACCCTGGGATCTTAGGAGTTAGAAATTTTCGCTACCTGAGGGCTTTCCCTAGCCAGCCCCAATACAGGAGGGTTCATAAAAATGTGATCAACTCCTTTTCAATAGGGATGGTCTCCTAACTTCAGGCCCCGGGCTGTATAAACCCAGACAAGTTTGCTAGGTGTTTCTTTGAAAATTAACCACAGAGAGTTTTTAGACATCTTTACGGATAGCTCAACAAGGTCCAAATAGAGCATCAGCAGCCTCCGGGCTCCACAGGAGTGGACAGCAATCTTAGTTGGGAGAGGATTTACAGCCCAGTTGGGAAGAGGGGAATGCCTGGGAAAATGATTTCCTGTTGACAATGGTCAAAGCAATCACTTGGTTTGCTCAAGGAGAACTGAAGGATAGCCCGGTAAATTTAGACAGAAAGGGAAGCTCGCTAATAACTGAACCATGAGAGGTAATTTAAGAAAAAGATTTCTTTTCAGTTAATGAATGATTTATGGAAAACGCAAACAAATGCAGCCCTCTGCTACGATTACAGTCGCATCTCAAAACATGGCACTTAGTGTCTCGTTAATCACAGATTCACACTAATCCCCCCCAAAAGGAACTCAACTGTGAAGCATTTGATTGGCTAACCTGAGAATTTGGGCAGTCATTACCAGAGACATGTTCATTGTTTGGGAATTTAGGTGCCAAGGTCACAGAACACGCTGGCACAAAGTATGCATGAGCAAATTCCCAAATTATGGTGCTCATAACCAAGAACCAAACTGATCTTCATAATAGTTTTTAAATTCACGTTGATTCATGCTTAATGGATTATTTTCCCTACAGATGGGTTATTACACATGGTGGGAATAATTGCTTTTCCAGTATAATGTTTGGTGGGATTAATTAAGTCCTGTTTGTTTCCTCTTCAAGATACAAGCAAAATCTTGAAATGAGTAACATTCAGAGGAGGAGGAGGCAGAGGAGATGGCATCTCTGTAGGTAGCAGGAGGTGGGATTGCCTGCTCTGGCTCCGACTTGCCTGTATAATGCATAGCAGTGGGGTGCTAAGGCTCACTTCTCAAGAATGCTCCCCTCTTTTCCTCTATCACTGAATGGATTTCCACTGCAAGGGTTTCTCAAGTTAATGCCAGGAGGGCTTGGTTTATGTTTTCAGTGTTCTGAAGTGCTTCAGTAAAGCTGCAGAGAAACAAAATTCATTATTGTCACATGGGCAGGGGGATGTAGGGTGACTTGGAGGAGCACTGTGTGGCCCTAGCATTTGTTAACACGTGTTAGTTAATTCTGAAGACTTGAAGAGAATTCCCCAAGCCATATTCCTTCCTCAGCATCACTAGTCAAGCCCTCAGCTGTTTCTCCTCTCCCCTTCACCTCAGCTTATCCTTACTTCTCTTATTACACATCTCCCCTCTGGAACTAGGCCTCTTTACTCTGCTGACCCGTCCGTCCACTGTCTCTCAGCCACCAACCAAATCTTCTGGGTGCCCCTTGCTTCTGAGTTCCAGGTGTCCCTCCAGGTACCCACTGTCCTAGAAACCAGCTATGCCTCCAATCAAATTGTTGACTCAAGGACCCAGAGTGCAGTCCAGGATATCCGGTCCTTCTTGTTGGAGCCAACCAGAAGGTCTCACCTCTAGCTACCGAGGAGCTCATTGGAGCTCAAAGAAGATGCTCTGTGGGGTGTGTTTCCTATGCTCTACAACCTCATTTCCACTAGCTCTTTCACCTGCTGGGGATAGCTCCCTTCTCTGGGCCTGCCACCCAAGGACCTTCTCTGGCCTTCATGGTTTTGACTAGAATAGTCAAATAGAATGGCCTTTCTCTGGACCAGACATTTAGAAATTCAGCACTGAAGTGGGCAGAGGAGACGGCGCCTTTCCCAGAGGCTCTGGACTCAGACGGTGTCCTCATCATTCACGATGGAGCCTTGACAGAACACCTGGCCCATCATCTCGACCTTGACCCAACCAGAGAACAACAGAAGCAACTGGGAATAATCTGTCTTGCAAATCAGACCAGTGTCTGGATCCGCTCACTGGGCAGTGGCAAGGGAAACACAGGCCTTGGCCTGAGGACTCCCAGGAAGAAGAGAGCAGCAGCATTCTGCAGGGAAGAACTGGCTTCAGGTACCACACATAGGTCCTCTCCTGTCTGTCTGGTGGATAATGCTGGTAAGTCCTTGGTGTGTATGATGTGTGTGACTGCCACACGGTGATGGAAAGTGAGCCAATGTGGGGATTTCAAACGGGAAGAGGCCACGGGAATCATGCAGCTCGCACAACACCCACCCCTTTAACAGATAAGAAGAAAATCCCGGAGAAACTGTTCCCAAACTACATATCAGGCTGTAAGAAAGTCACCACCTGCCCCCCTAAACAGGTCCCTGTTAGATCATCGAGTTTTATTTAAGCCCACGACTATCAGCATCCAAGAGAAAGAGATGTAAATATTTACCCCAGTGCTGACTTCAGCTTCTTCATGTTGTCAACACTTTTGCTACACTTCTAACAGTTTTTAAAAGAACAGAAGGAGCTACGTATACTACAGCAATGCAGTCCCACATCTAGGCGTGAAGAAGGATCCTGGCCCTGCGTTAAGCAGGTAGCTGCAGGCTGTGTTTCTTCCAGGATTTTTTCTTCCTGGCCCCGAGCCCTCCCCGTCATGGGTCTGCATGTGACCTTTATTAAATAGGACAATTCTCATAAAATACAACACTTGGTGCAAACTGCAGACTCAGGTATGAACAGGAAGTTCACTCTGTGACAATCCCGAGACAAGCTTATCTGAGCATGGGCAGGCCCACGGCAAAGACCATGAGGAAGAAAGGCAGACAGAAAGACGTTGGGAAGAGAGACGGGGGTCAGACACACTAAAAGGAGATCCAGGTAGCCCCTGTACTAGAGAGTTTATCTCTCAGAAATTCCACCTGGGAATGGAGGGCCCAGTGTTGAAAGGAGAGATAACAAGGAAGTCCATGATGGCCCGTTGAGGCCAGCCAGCCAGAGTAGAGTAGATGGGTTCCGAAAGAAGGATGGTTCCCTCTGGCCTCACCAGGCTGACAGAAATGTCAGCGGCTTCCCTCTTTGCTGGTTTCTTTTTCTTTCAAAACATCCACAATCACCCCTGAAGCACCACCACCAAGTGTGGTCCCAGCATCTTGCTGCTACCTGGAGCCTGCTCATTTGCTCCTTGAGCAAGCAAATTCCCTTCCTTTTCGTCTGCCCCAGCCCCACG
The DNA here is from genome assembly GCF_014885135.2 of Alexandromys fortis. Classification (NCBI taxonomy): domain Eukaryota; kingdom Metazoa; phylum Chordata; class Mammalia; order Rodentia; family Cricetidae; genus Alexandromys; species Alexandromys fortis. The sequence goes on along the minus strand of NW_026067909.1, from coordinate 3,707,155 downwards.
ACCTGTCCCTCTAAGAGCAGGCTGAATAGGATGTGCTGTGTCATAGGGAGGTAGAGGGGCAGAGAAGCATGTATTGGTCAAGGGTATGTGTTTACTTGAAGGACAAGCACTGCCTCTATGGGCACGGAGAAAGACCAGGAGCCTGGTCCAGGCAGGGTACAGCAAGTGACACATGAAACCAGTGTCCGGACAATGACAGCTATGTTCCTTCAAAAGCCCAAAACAGTTCAGGGAGGGACCTGGGTAGCTACAGCGGTTTCTAGAGAAAGGTAGGCGCTGATTTGTTATCTACTGGTCTTCAATGCAGTGAAGAGTCAGCCTTTGACTGATGGGTTCTGTGCCACACAAGCAAGCCACTCCTGTTTGTCACAGGCTTCCTGGAAGACTTAAGAGCCTCCAAAGGAAGCTTCCACATCACCAAAGCCCTGGTACTTAGGTGGCACCAGCTCTAATCTTCTTCATGCCATGCATCAAGACCTCTGTCCTAATCCTCTGCATCCCTCTCCAGCACTCTTAGGACTCACAGACCCCTCCCTCTCTCTGTCTTGGTAGGGTTTGGGGCAGCAGGTCTGTTAGCTTGTTGGCTTTGCAATTGAGGATTTCACATTACAAACTGAACCTGTCAAGAGGGGGCTTTCTCATCTCTGTTTTTAATATCCTTAACAACTCAAAGGCAGCAAATGGGTGGCCAGGAGACAGGGCATGAAATCTGTCTGCCGATATCAACTCTCAGCAGGTCAAATGTCACTTCACATCACTGGCGGCTCTTCCTAGGGAAACAGGGAACTTAAAGCCCATGGCTGCAGGCAAGCTGTGTGAAAGACTTTATTTCTTTTTAAATAAATGCGATCAATAGCACAGCTGACAAGCAGGCTTGCTACACCTTTAATCAATCAACAGGAATGCAAAGTTTACAACAATGCCTACAGCCACACTCCCAAACACAAGCAGGTCACAGAGAAAGACAGCACACCTGTATTTTGCTGTCTGCCAACTGTAGTTTCTATTCAGCCTGCCTCCCATTGCTTTAGGACTGTGCCTGATGCTGTCCCATGGCATGTTACTCCAAAGGTCCTGTGACAAACACCAGCAGCCCATTTCCCTGCTAAAGGCTTAAAAAGGCCCCTTTCCATTGTTCCATAGCACTGTGCCCAGTGTCGGCGACAGCAGCCGCAGATGTCTGGATGTTGTTGGTTTTTGCTTGTTCTGTTTTGTTTTGAGTTAGGGTTTCGTGTAGCCAAGGCAGACCTCTAATTCACAGTACAGCTGAAGCTAACTCTGAACTTCTGACCCTCTTGCCTCCACATCTGTCCAAAACAGCTCACATCTGTAGTGGTATTTTATGTTTTAACAAATAAAGCTTGTTTGAAGATCAGAGCTAAGCCACCAGAGGCCAGGGAGTGGGGGCACTCACCTTTAAGGGGCAGAGTAATCTGTTAGTTCAAGGCCACCGTGGGCTACCCAAGATTGAATCTGTATAAAAGAGAAACAGCTCCCACAAAGGTGATCCCAGCACTTGGGATCGCATGCCTTGAATTCCAGCACTAGGGAGGTAGAGACAGAAATGGCTCATTTTGCAGTCTGAGGTTTGGTGGAGACAGTTGCAGTCTGAGAATCATCCCTTGCAGTTAGAGGACAAAGTCTGAGGAGACAGTCTGAGGACAGGATTGTCCCTTTGGTTTTGAGCACTAGTACAACAGAAAATTAAAGAACTCTCTGGTGCCTGGCCGCTCTGCTTCTCTGATCTTCGGCATTAACTCCTATATCCGACTCTGGGTTTTTAATTATTAACACCAATTACAATTTGTGCTCTACACATCTTCATCAGATTAACTGTGCCTCTGTCCAAGAGACCCTCAGTTGCTCTTGCTGACTGCTGGTGTTCCCAGAGAGAAGGATGAGAAGGTCACCTGAGATTCCAGCTGCTCCTCTGAGCCAGTAGCACACAATTCTGCCCTAGTTATATATGATTTCAGGGTTCTGGGATGTGCTAAAGAATATGGAGTGGAAAAAGATAACTGAGGAGCAAGTCCAGTTATGCCTCTGTTGGGAGGCCATCATATTTGCTACTAGGTGAGATGCTCTGGTCCAGTTGCTTTCTTGTAAAGAACCACTCACCTAGGCCCCAAGAAAGCCTGATAAATTCACTGGTTCCCAGGACGAACTCTGGATTGTCCCCTAATGGCCATATAATAGGTGGCTTTGCCTGTGCCTACGAATTTCAGCTAGCAATTCCACACTGAGCCCCTGTGCTTCTGAAAAGTGGGGGCAGATGATGCCTTCTCCACCTCACTCTTGCAACAGACGAGGGGGACCTATGTCACCCGGGCACTTGACAGGTGTTAAACATCGCTAAAGCATTGTTCCAAATCTATTAAAATCATTGCTGATATTAATGACATTTTTTTTAATAGATATCATTTTTTAAATAGGTATCAGGTAGGGTCATTGTAAACCCTACCTGATACCTATTTTCCTGTAAAGAAGCCAAGATATGAATATGGGACAAACCAACACTCCCTAATGGTCAGCTATTATATTCTTGAGCCATTGGATGTCCAAGCAGCCTTGAGCAACAGCATTGCCAGCCACACAGCCAGCCAGACCACTCTCAGAGCCTGCACCAGGTTTCGTAAATGCTCCAGGATGCCTTGAGAAAAACTACGCAAAGGACTGCAGCTGACTGCCTTGGCTCCTGCAGGCAGAGCCTGAGCCAGGACTGTTTGAACAGTTTGTACCAGGCTTTGTGCAATCAATCACAGCCTGGATGGGTCATTTCTACCTTGGTCAGAGTGGAAGTACATCTCCTGGTGGAAAGAGAGTAATTCTTGTGGCGAGGCTGTGATTGGTCCAAACATTCCTGTCTGGTCTATATAAGCAGGCTGTTCAGCTCACTCGGAGACGACTGAGAGACACTTCCCTGTGTGCCACCTGTCATGATATTGTAACATCAGATTCAAAGAAGATTTGTCTTGAGCTGCCTTTGCCTCCTTCCAGGAGTACCCACTGAGCTGGAAACTGAATGAAGCAAGCAGCAGAAGCAACATCAGCCACATTGGCAGTGGAGTTAGCCAGCAGCTGAACAAGCACTGCCCTGGGTAAGAGCAATGGTATCTGGCTGTAACCTGCTCCAGCAGATTCAATGAAACCCCATCACAGAGAGCAACATGCACACTGCTGCCTGGTGCTCAACAGTTTAACAAGTGCCTTCGTTAGGTGACTATAAAGGTCTCCTCAGGTGACAGCTGAATCCCAGCAGCACCACTCAGAAGTCTGAGTAGGGGGTGGTTTGATTCAGTGGGTGCCACACATACCAGATTAACCTAGTCTAGAAAAGTACACCCCAGCAGCTTGACAACTGAGTTTAATAAATCAGACATAGCCCAGTCTGAAGTCAGCATCTCCTGTGCTGGGCTCCCAAATGGCCCATCTCATATTTCCTAGGCCCTAGACTCCCTTCTGCAAAAACTGTGCAATTAATCAACAGCTGAAAGGGTCCTCCGCCCTGGGGAATAGCTGCAGTGTCCGGTGCCTGGCTTTTGATACCAGCTTCCAAGTTCCTGAGCTCTGGGTCCTAGCTCCTCAATGCACAGAGCCTGCAACCACCACCGGATAGCCGAAGAAGCAGTGAGGCAGAGGCCAAAAAGCAGCCCTCACATACCCACAGCTAGGCCCTGCCCACCTGATGCAAATAAAGGCCTATGGCCCATGCTGTCATGGGATCCTGCCCTGGAAGTTGGCCCCTGAATGGACAGAGGGCCTGTCCTGAGTGATCACGGCTAAGTCTGGTGTCCAGGCGGAGCATGCTGATCCAACAGTGACAGGTACCCTGTATTATTCAGGTAGTAGTTGAGGGGTTTGAGAACACCCGGCTGAGAAGAGGGAAGTAGAAGCAGCAATCACAGGAGAGTGGGGAGCTGATAAAAAGCTGTATGGTGCAAAGAAGGTACTCTCTAGAAGAGAGCTATCAAGTCTTCAGAGCCAACGGTCTCAGACCCCAGGGTCCAGATACCTCAAGCCTATGCAGACACTGAAATGCTAGAAGGTGATTCTTGCTACTGCTCTGCGTGCCTACTGCCTGCCTCGCTGCTGTCAGACAGTGAGAGACAAAGGCTGCTCAGGACCAGTGTTCCCCCATTTTCTCCCCCCCCCCCGTGCTTTCTATCAAGAACGAAAGAGCCCACAGCCGGTGGATCTATGCTACCCTGAGACAGGAGTCTTGGGGGTCTAGCAAGTTATAGTGAAAGCAGTGGGAGAAATGAACTAAGAGGTACAGTGTGACTCCCCAAAGAAAGCCCAACTGACCGAGAGTCCTGGGGTTCCAGACCTCTGCCTTGATAGAGGATCCTGGGCATTTATGCTAGAGAAATAAAAGTTTCTCCTGACACAGAAACTATCCGCGAATACTCATAACACCTACATCTTTAAAAAGAAAATTGATCTTCAGTTGTTAAAAAACATTATACCCACATTATGGATGATTAGTCAACAGCACCAGAAGGAGTGGGGTGTTGTGACATCCAGCTTAGATGGATTTCAAAGGAAGTATGCGAGGTGAAGAAAAAGAAAAGCCAGTCTTGAAAGGCCACCAACTGTGCAATCCCATCTACATTCTAGTCTAATAATGAAAAAACTACAACTCTGGGGAGGAGACAGTGGGTGCCAGAAATACAGCAAGATGAGGGGGAGGATGTGGCCATGCACACAAAAGCAGAACTCTGTTTCCTGGTAGGGATTCCAGTTATGAAAGATGTTAGCTCTGGAGGGGACTGAGCAAAGAGCTCATGGAATCCATCTGCGATGTTTCTTACAGTTGCAAGGAAACTTACAACTAGCTCCAAATATAAAGCTCCAAAAATGTAACGAAAACCTGCTTTCCACCCAAAACACCTGTCACCTTCGTTTTGAATATTATAAAAAAGGGTGTTTTATCTTATACAGACATATAAAACATAAAACCATAGGAAACTAGAGGAAAGGAAGATTCTATACAAAGTAAGACAATATCATCATCTTTTAAAAATGAATTTGTTGTTTGCTTTAAATAGGATCTCTGGCATCTATTTCAAAAAAAAAAAAAAAAAACCCAAAAAACCCAGGCATACAGGAAATCAACACAAGACCACAAGCCAAGACGTCTCAATAGAAACAGACCCACAGTGCAGAGAAACCAAGAATCACCAAGAATTTTCAAGAGACTGGAGACCAGGAACTTTAGTGTTTGATTCATGAAAAACAAATGAGAATCCCATGCCCACAAGGAGATCTAGCAGATCATAGGAAAAAAAAAAAAGGCAGAACTTGAGTATACATCAGAAAAAGGACATATAGATTAACACAGAGATAGAAAAGAATGGTAAACGGCAGTAAAGCAAAGGAAGACCTGGGGAGAATACATAAAACACATGCTGTGCACATAGGAGAAGCTGAGTTTGAGCCCCAGAACCCATGTAAAGCATATCTGTAACTCCAGTGCTCCAACGGCAGAATGGGGGGAAACAGGGAAATTCTCGAGAGCTTGTGCGTAGCTGGTTTAGTGTCCACGGTGATGAACAAGAGTCTCTGTCTCAAACAAGGGGAAGACAAGGTTGTCCCCTGACCTTCACATGCACTGTATGGCACACATGTGCATGTGTGCACACACAGATACACACACACTTTTTTAAAAAAGAAAAAAGGCCTTAGAAAGATACGCGATATGATTCCAAGGTCTGTCACGTAAGCACAGGAGTCCCAGAAGAGGAAGAGAAAGAATGGGGTAAAAGCAATAACAGGTACCAGAGTTCTGAATAATAGTAGCATGGAAACAAACATGCAAATGTTCACCCAACAAGCCATGAAAAAACCACACTCCCTTATAAAGGTGAATATTGGCATGCTACTGAAGAATTATCTGTGCTTAGTTATTTCTAGGGAAAAGATCAACTGAGTAACCGTGCGGAGAGGCAATGACTTATTGTCCCAACCAGCAAACCTAATGCAAAGACACACTGGCAACACTTGAACGGATGAATACACAGGGCCTAGTTAAAAAAGTAGAAGACTGAAGGGAACACTGCACGCACATGTACCAGCCAACAGTAGAGAGGAAGGGGCAGTGGGAAACACCAGCATGCGGGTACAGACCTGTCTTCCGAGTGATCATTCACACGAAAGAGGGCAAGAGAAAAACATTGCCCGCAGGTGGCTCCTAATGGCTACAGCCAGCCCAGCCTACGTAGCAAGCTTCGTGTTCACCAAGGGACTTTGCCTTGCACAGAATAAGGTAGGAGGGTAATAGAGCAAGAGAGCAAATACCATGCTCTGATCTCTAAATCTGCACACATCGATGCACAGACCCACACACTCATGTGTATGCAACACATATACACACACAGGCACATGTGCGTGTGCGTGCGCATCACTGACATTCAGTCATCTAATCATAATAAAAATGGGGCTGGGAATATGTGCATTTATTTATATTAAAATTAAGCAATGGTGTATACGTAGATGAAAAACCAGTAACAATGGTTTCATGTTAAGAAAGTCAGAGATGAAAGTAGTATGCAACTACCTCTTTATTGTCTCTGAACCTCATAATTATAAACAAAATGATAAAGATAAAACCACTAAAAGTCAAAAGCAATATGAAATCATTCTAAATGTCAGAATGGTGACTTTCATTCATGGGAATCATTTTGTGTGCCTTAAAAGCACAGACCTCATTGGGTATGCTGACGGGATACAACAAATAAAACAAACGTGGCATGGAATGATGGGCCTGTCATTTAGAAACGAGTGCACCTAAGACATAGATAGTTTCTATAACACCTGGTACTCTCTGCAATATAATATTCACTATGTGCAACACACATACTACTACATGGAGCATCCTAAGGACTATGAGACACATGCCATATTAATACCCTCAACTCTAAGAAACATACCACAGGCAACACTCTAGTGATTATGAGAATCATACCATACGCAATATACTGAAGTCTATGAGAAAATACGACACTGTGACATTGGGAGAAACAGGCTGATGTGGGAGTGTCATATATCAATCTGTTGATTTCATTGGCTGAGCAATAAAGAAACTGCTTGGCCCTGATAGGTTAAAGCATTGGTGGGAGGAATAAACAGAATAGGATGCTGGGCAGAAGAGGAAGTGAGGTCAGACTCTGCTCTGCTCCCGGAGAGACTCAACAACTCTGCTCTCTGGAGCAGAGACACCATGGACGGAGGCTAGAATCTTCCCGGTAAGCGCACCTTGGGGTGCTTACACGCATTATTAGAAATGGGCTAGTCCAGGTGCGAGAATTAGCCTGTAAGGGCTAAAGTTCATGGGCCAAGCAGTTCTTAAATGAATACAGTTTGTGTGTTGTTATTTCGGGC
>NW_026067909.1:3562839-3697325 GCF_014885135.2 Alexandromys fortis | reverse complement strand
GATTTCATTGGCTGAGCAATAAAGAAACTGCTTGGCCCTGATAGGTTAAAGCATTGGTGGGAGGAATAAACAGAATAGGATGCTGGGCGGAAGAGGAAGTGAGGTCAGACTCTGCTCTGCTCCCGGAGAGACTCAACAACTCTGCTCTCTGGAGCAGAGACACCATGGACGGAGGCTAGAATCTTCCCGGTAAGCGCACCTTGGGGTGCTTACACGCATTATTAGAAATGGGCTAGTCCAGGTGCGAGAATTAGCCTGTAAGGGCTAAAGTTCATGGGCCAAGCAGTTCTTAAATGAATACAGTTTGTGTGTTGTTATTTCGGGCGTGAGCTAGCCAAGCGGCCAGGGTGTTGGGGACGCAGCCCCGCCGCTCCTATTTCAACAACAGGCCACATAAAACACCCGAAAAACAATGAGAGACATACAACATAACACCTTGACAACTGTGAGAACCACACTACATATTGCTCCCTCCTGTATTGTTTGTAGCCTATTTAGATTCCAAACTGACCTAAGTAGAGAAAGTATTTATAAATTAACATTTTTGTGGGGCCAATAGTGCCTTGTGGTGGGGTAGTAATCCTCTATTTATGAAACAGAACCATAATATTTGTGAGTGGAGAGAAGCAATAAGGGAATGACCCTCGAAATGATGGTGAAAAATGAAGGTGGTGTAATACCACAAGCAGCTTAGCCTGGCTGGGGGTAGCTCAGGTTAACAGATGCTTCTAGAAGGAGGTCTTGTTTTGTCTACCTTTCTACATGTGTGAAAGCTCTGTTAGAGCCAGGCGGTAGTGGCGCACACCTTTAATCCCAGCACTCGGGACAAAGAGGATGGTAGATCTCTGTGAGTTTGAGGCCAGCCTGGTCTACAAGAGTGTTGAAATAGTGTTTTGTTATATGTAATTTTACTGTTAAAGTTAAAGCCTTTCTTTTTTGTTTAAACAGAAAAAGGGGAAATGATGTGGGAATAGTTTCTTATTAATAAAGAAACTGCCTTGGCCCATTTTATTGGATAGAAAATTAGGTAGGCGGAGTATACAGAAGAGAATTCTGGGAGAAAGAAGGTTAGAGGAAGAGTCGCCATGATGCTCCCACTCCAGACAGACACAGGTTAAGATCCTCTCTGGTAAGCCAGCTCATGGGCTACACAGAATATTAGAAATGGGTTAGAACAATATGTAAGAGCTAGCCAATAAAATGGGCCAAGGCAGTTTCTTTATTAATAAGAAACTATTCCCACATCACAAGAGCTAGTTCCAAGACAGGCTCCAAAGCTACAGAGAAACCTTGTCTCAAACAAACAAACAAACAAACAAACACCAAACCAAAATAAAAAAAAACAAACAAACAGAAAATTCTGTTAATAGAAAGCTAAATAAATAAAAACAAAATGCCATTTGGATTAACAACCCCTCACCAGGAGAAAAGACACTACCATTAGCAGAGACAGAAAATCCCAAAGACGGCATGATATCTACAAGCTGCTGATAGAAAATATGGGTATAAGACTCAGAGTCTGAATCTGAAATTAAACTGAAGACCTCTTCAACTGCCAATAAAGAGAGAATTTCAAATCGTAGGGTTCTGATATTTCTCAAGCAAAACAGCAATGATAGCAAATGGGCAGTGAGGGCCACACCAAGGCTCGTCACCTCCTTTACATGGGGAGGGCATGAGGTGCAGGCTGGAGGTCATCTGGGAGACTGCAGGGAAGGTAGTATGGCAGTGGGCATCTTGGGGAACCTGGGTCACAGGAAGCACAATCCCATGAGCCAACAAGAGGGAAACCCCTGCCTTGGCTTCTGAAAGGTGGCTTGGAAGTAGGAAGCCAGCCCAGGCTTCCCAGAGGCCCCTGATTTCCAACCAGTCTATTGATCAGAACAGCTCAGAGAGCCAAGATGGTGGTCTCCTCAACACAAAGCCTCCACTCTCATTCAAGAACATCCCTAGTCCCTCAGAGCCCTCCTACTTATTCCCCGTAACATCATGAAAACCCCCGGTGTCTGGCAGATGGTTTGAGCTCATGTGCTGGCACGCCTGTGCTAAGGGGCCAATTCCTGCACTCGGCACTTTCCAGATCCGGCTGTCCACTAAGGGGACAGGGCGCACTGGAGTGGAAGCAATGGTCCCACCTGCAAGTCTAGAAAAACAGGGTGTTTCTACTTGAAGGCAGAAGCTGTGGTCATCAGCTTCTATTTTCTGCTATTACCCATAATACACGTGGATGCTCGAGGAGATGTAGAACAAAATACAGTGAGCGCAAAATACAACACTCCAAACTGAGCCACGGTTACGTGATGATTGAATGTAAATCCAGGCAGAATTTGAAATTAACTGCTTTCCACAGATTTCTCAAAAGGATTTTACATTTTCTTTGGTAAAACAATAGGCTCACTTATTAAGCAAAAGTACAGAAGAGGAATAAGGAGGCAGAGCCGGACCAGCAGGCATTTAAACACCATAAGCCAGAGCAATGTGGTCCTAACCAGAGAATAGGAGGTTAGTTGCATCATTAAAGAGGCCCCCAAATTTGGTCTAATGTTGTTTCAAAAATTGAATTGAACCAATCACTTGAGGGATTATTTCATGAAAGGTAATGTGGTAACATGGACATTTTACTACAGCACCAATATCAAATTCCAGAAAAGCTAAAAATTATAATGTAGGATAAAAAATAAAATAGGGAAACTCCAATAGTATATGTAAGTAGAATAGTAAGTGCGAATAAGAAGGATACCAACATAGTGAAATCATGCAGGCAAACACAATTTCCAGAAAGCTATACACACACACACACACACATGAAAACAATAAAATATACCCACAGAAATGCAAAAGTTAATGTGGGCATCACATAAAGTGCTGGTAAACTGCGTAAGGAAAAGGATAAAGGCTGGAGAGATGGCTCAGTGGTTAAGAATACCAGGTGCTCTTGCAGAGGACCCAGGTTCAATTCCTAGTATCCACATGGTGGCTCACAACCATCTGTAACTCCGGTTACAGAGTAGCCAGCATCCTTTTCTGACTCTGCAGGCAGTGCACACATGCAGTCCACAGACATTCAAGCATACACAAAGTAAAATAAATCTCTCTTTAAAGGGGGAAAAGAAGATTAAAATCCAATAAATATAGAGGGCCAAAGCAGGAGTTACACAGAGAGTGGGTAAGAACTACTTTATGCTGCAAACAATTGAAGAAACACTGTTTTAATCAAGAGGAGATAACTTTTTGATCGTCGCATTAAATAAACTTTTCTTGTTTAAGATAATACTGGATTCTGGCATGGGTACAGCATGTGGGTAAAGTCCTTTTGGAAAGCAATTTGACAGTGTGTATCGAGCCCTAGTAATCCCACTTCTGGGAACGGATCCTAGGAAACAATCCAAAATATAGAAACCATACGCACGACCGCGCTCCCTACAACGTTATCTGTACCAGATGTAACTTGAGAGCAATTAAACGCACACAGAGAGAAGATGGGCTGCCAAGTGGTCTACCCATCGGACCGACTCCTGTACAGCAGAGGGTGGAGCGGGGAGTAGGAATCTAAGATTCTATAGTGATGATGAAGAACGCTTGGTGCATGGAAAGTAAAAAGTACAGCGCACCCAGGTTACACTGTGATGGTAAGAAAGTAAAATACACAGCGAAACCAACCTGCAGGAAATCATAAGAGTTGCCTGCAACACTGAAAGACCGCACACTGTCCTCACCTACGCAATCTTTAGAACAGTACAGGGTGGTCTAACTCCTTCAAAACACATGACCTGCCGCAAGGAAGCGGTCTTCAGTGCTCCTCTACTTGTAATGTGTCTCTTAAAAGTTTCTGACCTCCTTGGTGAGAAATCAAATCAGGACAGCAAAGCAGGGCTGGGCGAGCCCCATTCAGCTGCTCTACAGGACCCCAAATCACTGCCTTGGCAGACAAGAAGCTGTCAGTCCCATCCAACAGCAACACAGGGGCCTGGCAGCCCAGCCCGCAGAGGAAAGTGAGGGTTCGTGAATGCAAACTCAAGAAATGGAATGCAGTCCGTGGTTCAGGAGGTACAGGCAGAGTGCCTGGAGGTCACTTTATGGAGTTTAGCAAAGGAGGCTGTGTCCAGCACAGATGCAGAACGCCTGGCTTTGCTAACCGGTCCCCAGGAATATGTTGCCCATCTGTCCTTTGATAAACTCTTGGGACAAAGGCCTGCTGTAGAGAAAGGCTCTAGAAGCTGCACATGGCTTGTTCTTAGGCACCAGAGGCAAGAAGCCTGAAAGGGATCTGAGCATACCCAAGAGTTAGTCCGCTTGTTGCTCTCAGATATCACCCTCATTCACAGACTTCCGTGTCTCCCTTTTCTAAAAATCACATCTGCCACTGAGAAGTGACAGCTGGCTGTCACCAGAACAAAGCTGGTTCTCAGGAGGAAGCTGTGGTAAAGAGACTCTGGGGCTGACTGAATGCCAGCATCTGCTGAAGAAGCAAGCATGGGAGAGCAAGGAAGGAAAAGGAGCGGCGGGGGAGGGGGGGAGAGAGAGGGAGCACGTGAAGGGAAGTAGCGGAGGGTAGAAAGCAGAGGGAAACCTCTTTATGGGCTCTCACCACCTTCAACATAACCCTTGCAGAATTCTGACCACAGTTCCTTCCTAGGCAGGCTATCCATCGGGGCAAAGAAGGTTCAAAGCTCAGGGAACAACTCTTCTCAGTCCAGGTTCTGATGACTTGCCAAAATTAGAGTGAGGAAACCCCAACCTGTCTCAGGCTCACAGGAAGGACTTCATCCCACCAAGGAGCAAGTCAACTGTACTGGGTCTCTGGCCTCTTCCAAAGAAGAACAGACAACAGCCCAGGCAGTCACTCTGATGGCCATGGATGAAATGCAGGTCCAGAAACCCTACTAGGATCTCTGACCCCATGTGGAGAAGGACAGGATGTAGCTGGTAATGTAAGTCTTGTAACTACAAAAACAACAGAGTCTTCTTGCTCAACCTTGGTCAAAGTCATAATTTGGTGAGGTTTAATACGTGTGGGAAAGGCTAGAGCTGATTGATCCAATAGAGCCTAACTCATTTCCACAGAGGAAGACATCTCAGCCTTTTGGAAACCGAGGCAGAAGGCAGAGTTAAGAATGCTTATCAGCCAACAGTGTGATAGAGGTGGTTTTTTTTTTTTTTTTTTTTTTTTTTGCCATGTATCACACACATGGTCCCAGAGGCAAAATCTGGAGGTAGGAGTCAAAGTCAGTGAGTAGAAGAAGGTGAGAAAGATTTTACATATCCTCTGGCCTTTAAGATGGAAGAGGCCATGAGCCAAGAAAAGCAGCAGCCTCTGGATACTGGAAATGCAAGAGAAGGGATCTCCCCACAGCACCCAGAATCAAATGGCACCTGAGAAAATTTGGTTTTACTCATGAGACCACTTTGGACATTTGCTAATCAGACTATAGAGAATGCATGTGTACAATTTCAAGCAAGCCACCAAGATCGGGTCCTCCGTGATATGAAATGGGTTCAACAGCTTCCTTCAGGAGGAAATGTCACTTCCTGGCCCATACATTATATGGGCCCATACATTCCGAGCTGGTCACTCAGGGCTCCTGTGATGTGACCCCAGTACTCCTGTCTAAGATCTCACCCAGCTGAGTCCTACACCCTCCTGCTCTGGGTTAGCAACCCATTACCTAGCAAAGCTGCTGTTTGTCTCTGGGTGCTTGTATGTTCTGATTCCTCCAGCCATGGGAACTGTCCTATCTACTTGTGTTTCTCAAACCCCATCCTTGAAGTTAGCATGCAGTCCAGTGGTAGAGCATTTGTGTAGCATGCACAGGACCCTGGGGTTGATCACTAACATCACACACACTACTCTTCCATTGAATCTCAGGTCCTGGAGCAACTCTGATACTTTTTCTGAATGCCTGTGTCAGGGGACCCTGCTTGGGAAGCTTCCACTCAGCCCTTACCCCTTCTTGCCACACAGTGTATCACCCTTGGGCTCTTACTTGTATTTCCTAAAACAGGACTTCTTCCAGAGAGAAAGAGAGGTGGAGGAGGGAAGAAAGGCAGAGAGGGAGAGGGAAAGGGAGAGGGAGAGAGAAAGGGATGGGAACGTAAGGCTCACACAAGGAACAGCCAACCACTGTGAAATTTGCAATGCATTCTTGAAACCAGTCCTCAAGGTCACACTGAATCTATGACCTGCAACTGGGGTAGATCCAGGCGTCTTATGAGGCTGAGAAGCAAAGGCTTCTCTGAACCAACATCTTCCTCGTTCCAAAGTACCCTCAAGGTACCCTGTAGGTGAGAAGCTCAAGATGAGATCAAAGCCCAGCCTAGGATAGTTCTGATGTTTTCTGCTGGTCTCTGACAACCACGGGCACTCAGGGTTCCTTCCTCGGTAGTGCCTGTGAAGCAGTCGGTCATGGGAAGAATCTGTTGGCCTCAGATAACCATGGGCACTCAGGGTTCCTTCCTCAGTAGTGCCTGTGAAGCAGTCAGTCATGGGAAGAATCTGTTGGCCTCAGATAACCACGGGCACTCAGGGTTCTCTTCCTCAGGGGTGTCTGTGAAGCAGTCGGTCATAGAAAGAATCTGTTGGCCTCAGATAACCACGGGCACTCAGGGTTCTCTTCCTCAGGGGTGTCTGTGAAGCAGTGGGTCATGGGATGAGAAGGAGACCCAAAAATGACAAATGGGAAAGTTTTGCCAGGATATCCATCCCATACCTGTTCAGCACCTGTGGCCATGGACCGCACATGGCCTCCAGGAAGGAGACTGTCTTCCCAGGTACGCTGGAATGATAAGTACTTTTATGTTCCTCTAGGAAGGTCAGAAAATATCATTTACAAATTCTTCCTGCTGGGGCTCTCTACTGTCACTGTATGGGGATGCATACTAAACTTAGGATCATTTTCTCAACAAGCCACAAAACGACTCAAGACCATGACAATTTGCTATGCCATGGCTCAACAAGCTAATCCCTCTTTCTTGTTAACTTCTTACCAATTACAACTTTGGCAGACATTTAGGGCTGCCAAGGCTTTGTGAATTTGCTTCTTGGAGGACATTAAATAAATTCACTTTTCAATTTAAAAATAAAATTACATCAGGGGCAAAGCCCTGGAGCCTCTATTTCTAGCCACGCTGAAAATAAAGAGGACCAGGCCCCTTTTCCCCAAATCAAATAAAGAGCCAAGGCAGTTATTGAGAACAAATACTTGCTAAATGGAAATATATTAAACGTGGCCTTACTGTAAATTCCAAAGGAACCACTGGCTAAACTAAACAGTGTCGGCCATCGCTAACTCAAGGAAGGAAACATGGACCAGGCTGACACTTATCACCCTTGAATTTCTTTTAAATGGAAGAGCTGAAAATGTTCTGTTCTGATGAGTGTGTGTGTGTGTGTGTGCGCGCGCGCGCGCTCATGCACCTGTATATGGAGACCAGAGGACAGTTTGAGTTCTCATGCTCAAAAACAAACCATCTCCCATCTCCTACAAGCCAAGGTTGCCCACTGGCCTAACCCACCAACCAGGCTTGGCTGGCTGGCAGCAAACCCCAAGGTTCTACGTGAATCCTCCACACCAGCATTGGGATTACAAGCTTGCTCCGTCACTCTGGTCATGTTTACCTGGGTTCTGGGGGACTAAACCCGCCTAACTGACTGAGCTTTCTCTTCTGCCTGTGAACTAGTCTTGGTTTGCTTCACTTTAGAGTCACATAAAGAGATGGGAGAGGGAGAGCTGCCTCTGCAATGCTAAGGCATCACTGGGCAACTGGCAAACTGGAAGGATAGAGCTGAGCTATCCCCACCGTACAGCACGCCTTACCTGCACACAACTCTCTGAGCACTCTACACCCTGAACTTTCTAGTGTCAAAGTTGCCTACAGGAGCCTGAGTGTCTGCGAGAACAACTGGCTTGTCTCCCACTTCGTCCCCCCAGGAGCTCATGGATGGGTGAATTCCCATCATTCCACCTTCAATTTTCCAAGAGTCCGGAGTTGTCTCAATGCAAGGTATAAGGACAGGAGAGCTGGATGCGTGAAACATAAAATATTTTTGTCTAACTTGAAAAGAAAATCCTTACAGGAAAAGGAAAGATATTCACTACCAGCATATTTTACTCAAAGAACAAAAGAACAAAGGTTTCTCTCCTTTAAAAAAAAAAAGTATATGAAATAAATTTCCAAAACCACAGAAATTTTCTTAAAAAAAATGAATGTGTGGTATTTGATGCAACGCTAAGGTCACTTTCTTACAACACTGCTCTAAGGAGATATTGGGGGAAAGCCACTGCTGTGGGCGAATGAGAAATGAAGGAAGGAAGCAAATATTGCCTTTGCGTGCGATAATCCTTTATAAATTGCTGGGCACGTCCGTTCCTCCTGAGCCACGAGCAGGAGGAGGGCTGCAGCATCCTCTCGCCACTGCAGTCTGGCAGGAGCTGGGCTGGGAGCCTGCCTCCTGTGCCCCATCCAAAGCGCATTGAGCAAGGTGAGCACGGGCACAGGCAGTGGTGAGCACCAGCAGAGTTCTCTGAATCTCAGCTATAGATGCATGCCCGGATATTTGCTCAGCTGGCAGAGGAGAGGAACACAATGCTTGTCTCTATGACTACATGGCCTGATGATCTCAGGTCTTGACCTTTGTCCTCCACATGGCAGAAAACTATGGCAAAGAAGATATAATGGAGTGGGGGGGGGGAATGAACATTTACTGGGGATTTTTTTAAAAAGGAGGGAGTGTGCTGTGGAGTCAGGCAAACACGGTTCCAGACTGACTGATTAGCCAGGAGACCTTGCTGTACTCAGAAGAGATTATCAAGGTCAGCTCCATCACCTCTGAAATAAGGACCACATGACCTGACCTCTGTGGCTATCAAGAGGATTTTTAAAACATAGTGCAAAGCATGAAGTACAGACTAAAAGCTCAATAAGTGTTAAATGCTCTGTTATAACTTTCATTATCTTTGATGACAGTCCATGTAATAGTCACACAGATATCTAATGTGGTGTTCTCAGACACCACAAATATGACTTATTGTAGGAAAACATGCATTTAGATTCCTACCTGTACACAGAAAACATGACGCTGGAAGATTATCAACTATAAAGCCAGAAGGACAGTGTCAACTCACCAAGTATTTCCAGGGAACGTATCAGCTACAGGGGACACAGTGACTACAAGAGGCGATGTGCACTCAGGTGGGTCAAACACTGTCACTGATCCTGCTTGGCACTCAGGAAACTCTACATGGTAAACAATGCTCAGAGCATCCAGGAGTTTGCCAAAATAGGCGATTACACTTGGACCAGAAAGAACCTACCCTGTAGAAGGCAAACAAAATATCCTGCCCTCCCCACCACTCAGTCCCCTCCCCTGCCAGGTAGGAAAAGTACTTTACCTTGTCAGGGAGCACTCACGCTTAGTGCCCTGGGAGTAGGAAAGACTAGAAACTTGTGTAGTTCTGTTGGCTGCTTCTATGAGTTTCTGAATTTAGTTATCCAGTGTCCCCCCACCTTTGCTTAATTCCCTCGGAATAGGCAGGAGATGTCAGGTGGAAACAGAGGGCTAAACTTCTGGTCCATTGAACTGAACTCCTGCTTCCTTGATATTTTCCTACATCTTTCAAAAACATATTAAGATTTATTTCTGTTATGTGTATGCTCACGTGTCCACCTGGAGGTACGTGCATGTGAGTGAGATGTTGTCAGAGGCTAGAGGCCTCAGATCCATTCCCTGGTGCCGGGTTACAGATGGTTGTGAGGCGCCCAAGGGAGTGGAGGGAATGGGACCCAGGTCTTCTGCAACAGCAGCGTATGCTCGTACCTGCTGAGCCATTTCTCTAACTCCATTTTCTTGTATCCTAAAGGAAAAATCAAAATCTTGCTCTCATCTTTCTGAGGCTTTAGACGCTCAGTTATCACCTTTCAAGGGCTCATGAGTAACAGCAGAGGGAGAACTGCAGGCGCTTACTCATTTGAACATATGACTGTCTACTTGGGCAAGGCAAACCCATGGCATTTAGGTCTCCTCCTCCTAAAAAGGAAGTGAATAAATTTAGGGACACCTACATGCAAAATTGCTTACATTCAGCACTAACCAACAAGGTGCTGTCCTAGTTTCATTTCTGTTGCTTTGACAAAACACCCTGGTAAAAAAGCAACTCAGGGGAGGAAAGGTTTATTGGGCTTACAGTGCCAGGTTACAGTCTGATGTGGGAGTGTCATATATCAATCTGTTGATTTCATTGGTTAAGCAATAAAGAAACTCCTTGGCACTGATAGGTTAAAACATAGGTGGGAGGAGTAAACAGAACAGAATGCTGAGAGGAAGAGGAAGTGAGGTAAGACTCCTCAAACAGACTCGACAGCTCTGCTCTCTGAGGTACTTGCTATGAAGCTCCAACCCAGGATGGACATAGGCTAGAATCTTCCTGGTAAGCGCACCTTGGGGTGCTACATACCTGATTAGAAATGGGCTAAATTAATATGTGAGAATTAGCCTAGAAGAGGCTAGATCGTAATGGGCCAAGCAGTGTTTAAATGAATACAGTTTGTGTGTTGTTATTTCAGGCATAAGCTAGCAGGCGGCCTGGGTGCTGGGGACGCAGCCCCGCCGCTCATATTACAACAGTCTATCGTTGGGGGAAAATCAAGGCAGAAACGTCAAACAGCTAGTCACATCATATGTACAGTCAAGAGCAGAGAGAAAAATGTATACACATATGCTCTTTTATTTGTGCTGAGTTCAATTTCTCTACTCTTACACAGTGCAGAACCACCTGCTTAGGGAATGGTGCCACCCACCGTGGGCTGGTCCCTATATCAATGAACTTAGTCAAGACCCCCCCCCCCCCCCCCCCCGCAAACACACAGGATAATCCAATGTAGACAACCCCTCAGGAAGATTCTTCCCCCAGGTAATTCTAGGTTATGTAAAAATTGACAAGTTATCTATTATAAATACTAATTGTATTTTAACAAGACACTTCCTTTTAACCTGTATGACATTGAAATCATAGGGTTCAATAAACTAGCTGGGTGACAAGAACACAAAACGCCACAGGCAGAACAAAGCATACAGATACTATATATGCACACTTTGTTACCTGATTCATGCAATTAAGTCTGTTATAAGTTTGGTATTTATAGCAATATTATGTAGGATACAAGTAGGGAACTGGCAAAAATCTACATGGGGTTCAAAGTCCTTTGCCAGTTGCCTTCAGTTCTTATTTGGCTTTTATGGCATAAGAGTTGGCTTACTGGGTATACCCAATTCCAGGAAGGCACTGTGAGCTGTGCGCCAGTACAGAAATACTAAGATCAACAAACCAACAAGGAAGCAACCTGATTTATCAATGGCCTTTGGGAAGTGAGTGCACATTTACATATGGTGAAGGTCATAACAAAGCCTACCTCAGTTGTATTTATTATTATTATTACTATTTATTTGCAATGCTGAGGGTTGAACATAGAGTCACATACATGTTAGGGGAACACTCTACCATTCTGCTATGCCCCCAATCCTAGATGTATTAAGTTCTTAAAGCTCAACCATCTCAACAACATTCTCATTAACAACTGAAAACATATAGGATTGTATTGGACGACACAATTCCACAATATCATAAGTAAAGAAAGTTTACCAAAGGCTGGTGCTCCAAACCTGTCTCTAGACTGTGATCCTTTTCACAGGGGAACTGTGTGTCTTGTGAGCTGGGCTCCCCATACAGAAGCAGCTGAGAATGGAGCCTCTTAGTCATGGCTGCTGGAGCTGGCACTAATAGTGATTATGTCTGATCAGTACCATGCATCTAGTTCGCTGGATTCCCCAGCACAGACTGTGCTAATCAGCTGCTCGCGAGCTCTAGGGATATACATCTTATGTCTCTGAGGAGCGGGCAAGGTGAAGTCAGCCATAGGGAACGGTCT
Organism: Alexandromys fortis; assembly: GCF_014885135.2. Lineage (NCBI taxonomy): Eukaryota > Metazoa > Chordata > Mammalia > Rodentia > Cricetidae > Alexandromys > Alexandromys fortis. Next base: position 3,685,403 of record NW_026067909.1, on the reverse strand, counting down.
ATAAAACTCACCGTCATGTGATTTCTACATCTGCTTCCAGCACTCTGCAGTAGTAAAGCTGGGAATGCAACGGCCTCCACCTAAGAGTGATTGTGCTCATCAAAGTTTCATTTCGCTGCCTCTGAGACTGCTCAGCCCAGGTGAAGAAGGTCTGAGAAGAATCATGTATTATATACCTCTGAACAAATGGAAAAGGGACCAAGAGTTGGGAGTCACCTCCCTGAAGCCCACCAGAGCTGGGTCCCGGGATATCCATGAGCCACAGAGCATCCGGAGTCACTACTTAGCTGACTGTGAGAACAAGAGGAATGGGAGTCAAGGAAAGAAAAAGGAGGCAGCTTCTCCCAGGAATTTCAAAGTGGGGCAGAGGAAGAATGGCAGAGCCCGTCTGGGAAGACAGCTGAGCATCATGGAACTGGCTTCGAGAGCGGAAAACTAGCAACAGAATGTTTAAAAGCAGCCCTATTCTTCAAAGGGGGCACAGTAAGGGAAGCCATAGGGCATCAGGCACAGGTCACCTCTTTGGGGAACTCTGGTTCCTGCATCCCATCCCAGTCCCAAGGCCAGGCTGCCATATACACCTGCAGAGGAGCAGTCAGAGAGGGCTATTTTGGGAGAGCAGTGGGTTTTGATGTCTAATAGGGTTTGTTGAAGCTTAAAAGACAAAATCCATCTAGAAATGTTCACGGGAGGGTGACTTAGTAGCATTATTTAAAGTGATATATCTTTTTAGACTCCTGTACTCATGAGTCTTTTCCAGACATTATGCAATGCATCATGAGTCTCAGGGTGACACACGGGGCCATCCACGGTGAGGGACACATAGTACCACATGCAAATAGACGGACTCAAATCCCTCATCACTTCCTTGACCCCTTTCTGCTGATGGCCAAGCTTCAGTCTTGAGAAACAGAAGCCACACAAAGTTTTCCAACATTTGCATACATGTTGATTCTCTCCCTAAGTATCTCAATAAATCAACTGCCCTCCCATCAAGGCCAGCTCTTTGTTTCTGTTGCCATCTAAACTTTCATCAACTTCACCCTCTGCATCACATTTTCCTTTCTCCAGAATACTCTCAATCCACCCAGCACCAATACCAAAGGTACAAGAAATATAGGAAAACCACCTTAAAGCTACAGAGAAACCCCATCTCAACAAAACAAAACAAACAAACAAGAAAAACTACCTTAGTATCGTAGGTCTCCAAATACACTTTCTATGAACTAAACACCATGAAACTCAGCTAGGGCTGCCCAAGGTCAGTGCATGCCTTACTAACTCCACAGGGACCAACACCCTTGACATCAGCAGTGACTTCTACTGTGGTCACTTCCTGAGGTCACATCTCTATTAATTTGCACACTGTCTCTTAAGAGATCAACACTGTTTTCTCTCGTCTGGCTTTCCTGCTGAGTGCCAACTTGCTAGCTGAGCCCTTCTACTGATGGTCTCCTTACAGTGTACAGACCATGCATCCCTTACCTAAGGGTAACGGGTGGACATCAGTTCTTGGGGGAGAAGCAAAAGGATTACAGATGCGATCCTGCTGTGGCCTTCCACAGCCCACTCTACACATCATCGTTGTTTCTCAGTTTTTAATTTTCTTCATAATTAAGTGTAAACTGAGTGTAATTCCTCTCTGTAGGAGGGTGATAGTGGGGGGAATGGTGGAGAATCACTGAGCAAAGATGGGGAGCAGTGATTGTGAATACCCCCGCCCTGTTAATCTGCATCTCCACTACACTGAAAGACCAGCTAATCACCCTTGGTTACACTTGACAATAGGATGCCTTTTCTCTGACTCTTGATCCTTTTTACTCCTTGTAGCCAGGTCATAACAGGTCCATTTGGTCCTGCCTGGAAAACACTCCAAATGTCCCATTTTCTCCTCCCTGAATGATCACCACCTTGGTCTAGGATGAAACCATCTGTGATCTAGATCATTCCAGATACTTTTTGTTAACTCTCCAGCCTGTACACCTGTCTATGCTCCTTGCTTTGATGTCCAGCTTCTAGGAGGCCTAACTTTAAGATCCTTTTTGTGTTCTAAAGTCTGGATTTCCAAACCCTGGAACTACGGTCAGAGGATCCTTCCTCTTGCCCCAAGTGACTACCTCCAGCTCCTGCACCTAGGAGTCACCGGTTCCCACAGACATCTATGTAGATGTGGTTTTTTAAGCTGTAAAACCACTCCAAATCCATCCCATAGGCAGATTATCAGTGAGAAATAGAGCAACCCTTTTCGAGATGATTTCCGGCAGGTTTCAACCCGCATCACAACACTAGGAAGGAGTCCCAGACTCTGTGACTTATGAGAAAATGACATTTGCCTGTAAGAGCACCTCATAAAAGATCAACACTCTATGCTCTCTGAATCCATCTTATGTCGTAGGTTTAACAGCAAAGGCAAAGACACCTACCCATTTTTCAGTTTGCTCCTAATCCTCCAAATCAATCACCTGCAGGTTAGTAGCCCATTAGAGCCCCCTTCCTGTCAGTGGTCACTAGCTTTAGTTACCCAGTAGAATTCACTCTGAAGAAGTGAAGCAGACCCCCGATCCCTTAGTCCCAGGGACACTGGGGAGAGTGGCTAGGAGCCAGCTGTGGGGTTCTCAAGGGGTGTGCTTGGGGTTTTATAGAGGAGGAGTTAAAACTGCCACCCACTGCTGCTGGCAGCCTGGCATTCTTCTTCAGGGCAAAGGGAGATGCTTATCGAGGGTGTGAAGGCCAAATGACCTAACAAAAAGCAAACGCAAAGTGGGCACTTACAGTTCAGCCACCACCAAAGGATCCCAGGCTTACAAAACACTTGTCATCTCTCCAAACCCCACAAGCCCTCCCCAAAGCCTCGGAAGTGCAGACAGCGCTCACGGTGGTAATGTCATGAGACGCTTTCCCTCATGGGAATCATGGCACAGCAATGCTATGAGCTTCACGACGGAAAAATAAAGGGCTTCTCTGACCGACCTTTACCTATGCGTTCTGGCCAGCCGCTCCTGTAGGCATCAATGCTAGGAGCACAGTTTCCTTCTTCCTGTGAAAAACACCGGGGCGAGTGAGCCAGGCATGGAGAGGCTTCCTTCCCCTAATGGGGAGGGTGAGTATTTATTTATATACACAAATACAAATAGCCAACACCATCCCGCTCTTCCCAAGAGCCTGTGCACCCCACAGCACGGAGCCGGCCGTCCTGTATGAGAAGAGCGTGCTGCCGCCCCACTCAGAAACAGCGAGGAAAGAAGAGCCTGTGGTGTGGGTTTTTGTTTTGGACCATTAGAATCCACTGAACTGAAAAGATCAAGCTGTCAGAGTTCATTTTCTTCCTAAATCAACCAAACTGTAGAATAACACAAAATATTTCACTTTACAACATAATTTGTATCTTCAATTTACTCGCAGCTCTGGGAATTTGACAGGTACAATATTAAGTAAAACCCCTTCTCTGAAGTCGTATTGGAAAGGTTAAGCATGAAGCAGCCAGCTCTGGCAGCCAGCAGCTCCCTGCAGCTCATGGGCCCTGCAGCAATGATGCTGCTCCCAGTCAGCTTTACGGACTCAGATCTGCAAGCAGATGTTGTGGGTAAACTTGGGACAACTTTCCCTTAAAGAAATTCACTAATTACTAGATTGTCCGGAGCATAGGAGGGAGTGTCTTTGCTCATTGCATATTGGCATCTAAAATAATTTGTGGACTCAAATATAAAGAGAGTATGTATACCTCATTCCTGTACAGAAGGTTTCATGGGCTGATCAGTTGACTCCTTGATATTTCCCACGGGCTGCAGATTTAACTGGCTTGGCAGAGAGCTTGCTTCACAGGTGCAAAGCCCCGAGTTCAAGCCTCAGCACAGCATAAAGCAGGTGTGGTGGCACGTGCCTATAAATCCAGCACTTGGGAAGTAGAGGGGGAAGGTTCAGAAGTTCAAGGTCATCCTCAGCTACACGAGGAGGATTTCTACAGACATTCATTATTTTAAGTTGTCAGTCATATTACCTATTATGGGGCAGGCAAGAGACCCTGTAGCCTCTGGGGTTGTGTGGAGAGATGCCAAATATCTAGATGCAACCCACCCACAGTTGTTTCAGAGTTTCCGATAACACAGTCAATGCCCTGTGACAGGGGCTCATGTGAGAAACACACAGACAGAGGACCCGGCTGCCCTGTTCACATTCCGATTCTCTGAAGGAATCACAGTGAGCACTGTTATAATTTCATCACCGATTTGGGTATGCATCCCATGTTTCAAATTTTAAAATTTGAGAACATAGCGTCAGGTTGGACTAAAGTGGGAGACAATATATTATTCAACTTCATTTTCAATCTTGTGACCAGCAGACATAACTATGAACTTTCACGATTATGATTTAAGATAAGCTCACTGTATAAATAGCATCTCTGCATTGGAGAAACGTGAAGTCTCATCACCTGGACAGTCACCAGAGGTGGCTCCATTCAGTGTCTTTCTGCAAGTTTCCAAGACAAATTTTAAATGTCAATCAACAGAAACATTACGAGAGAAAATCTGCAGTTACCGAGCTGAGAAAAGTGTCTGCAGCACACACACACTTGTACAAGGCTCTTGCCTAGAACCTGTGTGTGTGTGAGGAAAGAGCTGTTAGCATAAGAAAGTACGCAAGCCTGAAGAGAAAATAACAATAGCAATAATAAGAATATTCTTTTTATAAATACATGGAGCTGTGCTCAAAGGTTGATATCAAAGGAAGGCAAGTTCAAAACTGTGATGCTATAGACGACCAGATTGGTTAAGAAAGAAAACAAACTATTACTGAGCATATGTGGCAACAGAGATACAGCTCTGTATGTGCATTACGTGTGTGTGTGTGTGTGTGTGTTTGTGCACACACGCACCAGCCCTTCTCTGAAGTCTTGCTGGAAAGGAATATGGCAGTACCTATGGAAGGTGAAGTGGTATAGACCTTATGACTATAATCAACACGCATCTGTTAGATGGGAGGGAAGAAAGGAAGGTAAATGGAGGAAGAAGGGAGGGGAGGGAAGGAAACAAGGAAGGAAGGAAGGAAGGAAAAAAGGAAAGAAGAAAGGAGGGAAGGGTAGATGGAAAGAAGGTAGAAAAGAAGAATGGAGGGGTGTCAATGCCCTTTCAATGGCTCTTCCTAAGGAGCTGTGAGGGCAGTTGAGGCCGCTGGGAGCCAGATTGGGTTCCAGTCTATTCTGCTGCTCACTGTTCTGGCTGCTCACACCGATGTAACCTGCCACATCTTAGCGCCTCATCTGAAGCCAGAGTAGCGTCATCCTCGGAGTCTGCAGCTCTGACACTTTACAACATTGAGACAGGGCCACAATTTCATAGACCATGCTTGGTAACAAAGGGCAGGTCCCTGAGCTTCCCATGTCCCATCCATCCACACAGAGCTACCTCCATGAAGAGAGCCAACAACACTGGCTGGCTTAATGACAAATCAAGGAGATCTGCAAATTGAATGCATTCAAATACCATCAGAAATTAATGGATTTATGGAAACAAAGAGTTTCATTCTTTATAACACGCCTTTGATGCGTACAGGAAATATTCATCTCCATGGAGAACTGATGTTTTTAATGAACAATACCTGTAACCAATTTCTCAGATATGGAAGATCAAAGACATGATATTATCTCCACATCCATAGAAATGGCCATGACCATAGTTCCTGTGGTCACCGTGGGTTGGGCTTCAGCGACACGCTCTGCTCACTTTAGCCAATTCATCCCCGTGACACTCCTTCCATTTTTGTTCCAGCCTAGGGTAAATTTTCCAGACTCATCAGAGTTGACCAATGGAAGAGCGTGGACTTGACAAAGTGCTCTAGTTTCCTTTCCGGTGGTCAAAAGCAACTTAGGGGAAGAAAGGATTCATTTCAGTGTACACTTTCAGAGAGCAGTCCGTCACTGTGGGAAGTCAAGGCAGGGACTAGAGGCAGGAACGGAAGCAGAAATCAAGACACGGCTTGCCAGAGCTCTCTCAGGCCCATGTTCAGCCACCTTTCTTACAGAGTTCAGACTGACTTGCACAGAGAAGGCTCTACTTAAGAGTGGCTGCCTTCTCCATCAATCATCAGTCAACTTATTATCTTATTGCTGTAATAAAACACAATGACCAAAGCAACTTATAAAAGCCATTGCTTATTCTACTGGGTGCTGTTATTGCATGGGTCTGGAACATCCCTGTGCTCCTCTCAGTAGATGCCAGTAGCCCTCTTCCAGATACATGTATCAGCCAAAGTATGTCTGGACGTGGCCCCTTGTCCTCTGGGGGTGGGGGAATCTCTGTTTGGCAACTAAAAGGGCAGACACCTAATGTACTGCCAGGCAACCGAGAAAGTTTGTGGCTTTGGTTTTAAGTTTTTTTGGTGGTTTGTTTGCTTGCTTGCTTTGGACAAGGTCTCACTAGAGAATTCACGCTACCTCTCATCTACTATAGAGCCCAGCTTGACCTCAAACTCAGATCTTTCTGCCTCTGCCATGATGAATGCTGGATTACTGAGCTCCCTCACCCGGTCATTCTTAATTCTGAGCCAGCTTCAGAGACCCTTCTACAGCACAGATTTTTCTAGGTTCCAGGGATGTAATAAATAAGAATTTAGGACAGGTCTAGCCTGAGGGAGGGGGTTTGGGGGATCTTCAGATGGTTCACTCCACTTTGTTTGGCTCCTAGAGATGCTTCATGACCAGGGTAGAGAGGACACTTGGCTTCTGTCCTCATGAAGTTCAATGCATCCTCCACCGCCAAGTGCCAACGGGACAGAGACAGACAGCAGCCAGGAGGTCACAACTTGGTGTGGAAGGGTACACAGCCTGGGAATTCTCCAGCACGTTTTGCCTTCTCAAACTCCCTCTGAAGTAAGCGTCCCTGAGCAGGAGTTCTGAGAGCCCTTAATCACTGCCAGCCCTTGAAGAGCGGGTTGATTTTTCATCTTGGAATTAAATAGAGAGGCAATTGGCATCAACCTCACTGGTAGAAAATATCTATGCTATGTGCAATAAATTAGTTATAAACAGTCAGGTAAAATCAGAAAATGGTTGTTTCAATTACGCAAAGAGCAAAATAATTAAAAATAGTCAAAAGAACACAAGAAGAAGGAAATTCCAAGAGGTAGAAGTGGGTAACCTGAGAGCTCCCCACAACCGGGGGAAGCTGGCTGTGCTACACCGTCATCCACACCACACACAGGTCCAAAAGCTGTTGAGGGAGAATAGCTCATGCCTTTCCCTCTACTCCCACCAGCTTCTGAGGAAAATGACTGGAAAGTCTGATGGGTTGCTACATGCTTTCCGGATGTGCCGGTCTGAGCCCCATTCCTGGGCCCAAAGCTGTATGTCTGGAAATCCTAGCACACTTAGAATTGATCCATCTCAAAAAACCGCTCTCCGTGAGTTGGCCAGGGAAATGAGCTAGGAAACTGGGGACCCCTAGAGGAGAGTATGTGGTCTCAGCTGGAGCATATCTCAGGCTGAGCCAGTTTCCTTGGAAAGGGTGAAGGTTCCAGAACACAGAGCGTGAGCCAAGGTCACAGGGAACACACAGGAACAAACCTTTCTTCCAGAATGTTTGTGACACTGAGTCCCACCGTTTCTTCCTTCACTGAAAGCCAGGCCCCAGCTTGCTATGCTGCTATGGTGTAGATGCCAATTTGAAAAGAGGAAAAGGTAACTCTTAAGTGAGCTCGAAATTAATAGGCTGCCAGGAATGCAAGGCCGGGCTACGGCTAGGCAATTGGCTTCAATGTCAGATTAAATAAATACAAAGTAAAAAGATAACTAAAACCATAGGCTTCAAAGAAAGAAGGAAGGAACGTCAAGCTGGAACCCCAGAGTTTGTGGAGCCTGGAATGCTGTAACCAGGCTCTCAAGGTGCACAAAGTCGGCCAGCCGGGTCTTTCTGATTCCCGTTTCCGATGCTATGGCTGAGAACAGAACCCTTGAGGCAGGTCTCCATTGTTCAGGTACCCCACCTTGCCTTCTAACTTCCTAAGCCCTCAGTACAATAAAGCCAACAACTACAGTCCCTCTAAGTAAGGCAACCAGTGGCCATATACTTCTGGACAGCCAGTGCTATGAATTTGCTTTCTGAGCACTGGCACGATGCATTCTACAAAACCCAGCATTCCTAAGGTGGAATCCATTCCTAAGGCTTAGGGCCCTTTCCTGTCCTGAGCACATGCCAGGTTAACACTGGCAGAAAGATCAGCAAGCATGCCAGCTGGATGCCAACACATCTAACGGGTTTTACCGAGGAGTGGGAAAATATGTTATGTAAAAGGAGAGAAACTGTCACATGGAAAACGTACGCATGGGCATCTTCCTTCACGAAATGTGATTGTATTGATTTGCAGTGTGCATATTCAGTAACTGAGTACATCACGGTCAACTGCTGTCCGGATCAGCAGGGCTAGATGGAGTGTAGCACAATTAACAAAAACCAGAGACAGAAATTGGGGTTTAACCTGGAGATCAGAAAAGCAAAACATCCAGCCACTGGCTCCTACCTCTACCTTATTCTGAAATGGCGATCCTGCCTCCAGGAATCTCAGAATGAGACTGTGTGTGAGAGCTGTCTCCTCCTGCCTTATATTCCTCTCTAGCGCTGGGATTAAGGGCATGCACCACTACTGCCCAGTTTCTATGGCAAACTCGTGTGGCTCCTGGGATTAAAGGTGTCCCTCACCATTGCCTGGTCTGTAAGGTTGATCAGTGCAGCTGTTTTCTTCTCTGAACTTTAGGCAAGCTTTATTTATTAAAATACAAATGAAGTGTCACTACAATGGAAGATGAGGAAGAGCGGGGAGAAATGGAAGAGGAAGAAAAGCAGCAGGAGGAGGTCACATAAAATGGCTAGGCTGCAGTCACCCAGCGATAAGGAAAGAAGCATGCTATCCTGAGGAGCAGACTACAAACATACCCTGGACTGGGCTGATCAGTTGCCACAAGGCCGCGCTGGAGAAGACCATGACTAACACGTACATGAACTCAACAACAACATATCCTTACAAACTGTAATTAGAGGTGAAATTTCAGAGTCTGAAGCCTCAAATGCAAGATCTGTTGGTTCGAGATGCAGTGGACCCAACAATATATTTTGTTGATGACTTCTGGTCCTCAAATGCTCAAACATCAAGCAATGAAATGAAGGATGTCAGCAAATTCTACTACATTTGGGGCTAGGGAAAGAATTGAGTCAGTAAAGTGTTTTTGCAAGCTTGAAGATCTGGGTTCGTATCCTCAGAACTCAAAAAGGAAGATTCGACATAATGGCACATAATTGAAATCCCAGCACTGGGGAGGCAGACAGGCACATGTCTGCACCTTACTGACTTAAGGGATGAGTTCCAGGCCATAAGCAATTCTATCTCAAAACTCAAGGTGCATGGCACCTGACAAATGACACCTAAGATGTCCCTTGGTCTCCACATGCATCTGTATAGATGCAAGTGCACACAAATACAAAACTTTTACTACACTTGTTTTTTTTGTGTTTTTTTTTTTTTTTTTTTTTTTTTTTTTTTTTTTTTTTCCCCGAGACAGGGTTTCTCTGTGGCTTTGGAGCCTGTCCTGGAACTAGCTCTGTAGACCAGGCTGGTCTCGAACTCACAGAGATCCGCCTGCCTCTGCCTCCCGAGTGCCGGGATTAAAGGCGTGCATCACCATCACCCAGCCAAAATGTGTAGTCCAGGCTGGCCTCGAACTCCAGATCCACCTGCCTCTGCCTCCTTCAGCAAATCCTACTGGTCTGCGCCACCAGAACCGGCTTTACTACACTTGTTAAGCTCGTCTTTCCAACAGCTTCAGTTACAACCAACCCTTGTTCGGGCCACTGTACTGAATGGTAACGCCTCTCACACACACAATTGAAAGAACCATCTATTCATATCTGGGGGAGGCATTATGAGTCCCCAACAGATGCTTTTTTTCCCCCTTCTGCTCTTTCTTGCTTGGCATCTCACAGTTAAAGATCCTCATGATGAACAGTCAGTCTTCTCCGGTGAGTGACTAGGACCCTTCCCACCATCCAGTGAGAAACCTGCAAACACGGTCTCTTCTTCCACGCCTCATTTCAGTTGTGGACTACTAGAAAGTTCCAGGCCCTCTCCATGATTTTACATGCATGGATTTTCAAAGTCCTCAAGGCAAAAGTGCAGGATATAAATCAGAGTTTATAAATGGAGTCTCCTTTAGGCCCCAACTCAGCCTGGAAGGGACCAGTCAGCCTCAAACGCAGAATCTACACTGACATGGCGGGATACTTGAAAACTGGTGACAATCATAGTTGTCAACAGCGATGGTCCTGAGCAAGGGAAAGTGTTGATTTCACTTACTTTCCTCCTGGAGATGAGGGCCAGCTCCTAGCAGGGTCTATGGGGGAATTTCAATGGGAGTGGTTTACATTTTAAAAATTCTACTGCAAGTGCCAATCAGCATCAACGAAGGCAGAAACCGCTACCTTCCCTGCAGTAAGTATGAACAGAAGCTGAATTCTAAGGAGCTGCAAAGTCATCCCTAGTAGTGTCCCTTTTCTCACATGCTGTATGAGGACGAAACGCTGCCTCATGGGCCAAATGAAAGCAGTCCACAGCACACATTTCTCTAAGGAGAAGAAGAATTGTATCCCATCTGACAGACTTTTAAGTCTTACCAGGCCCCACCCATGGCAAAAATTCTAGTGTACCTAATGGTGAGCCCAAGTCCAGGAGCAGTGGAGACAAGGCAAGTGGCCACATACCCATTCACAGCTAACACGCCCATGATACATCTGCTGGGTCATATGGACTCCAAGAACCAGTCAAGCAGAGACAGCCATGTTGGAGCCTGGGCAGCAGCAATGCTCAGCCGTCGAAGGGAATGGGGTAGGCTTCCAGTCATCTTGGAGGCTTCCAAGGAGGGAGCACCCACGCTGCCCCGGATAGACTTTGTAGCACTTCTAGAAGTCAGTGCAAAAACACACTGATTGCTTCTAAACTGTGCTTACCTTAAATGTCATCTTGCCCGTTGGCACCCTCACACCCAAGCTCAGACCCATAATGTCAGGCCGTTGTTGGCCCATCAGTATCTTCGCATGGCAACTAGTCAATGGCTGGCCTTGGGATCTTCACTCAGTCCCAGGATGCTTGATTTATACGCCGTTGCACCACATCAAATGGGTGCTGTCTTTAATTTACACTTTATGAGCCCTGAGCGCCAAGGAGCAGTTTGTTCACAGACAAAGCCAAACGAGCACACGGATATTTAAGAGACCAGAGAGGCTGATTTGGTCGATTTCTAAGCTGTGGGTGGTAAAATTGAATGTCCAGCTGAGCCATTAAAACTTAAATACAGACTTGGAAGCTTCTGGAAACCACAGCTTATCATGTCAAGGGAAGGAGGGCTACAGTGCATGGCAGGGGGGAGGGACACCAGCAAATCTGGCAACATGGACATAATGAACTACAGACAGACAGACAGACAGACAGCCCCAGATAGGAAACAATGGAGAAACCACATGTGAATTTAGAGTTGCCATGGAGACATACCTCTGGGCTAATCTCAGAGGCACTTTCTAGATTGGAACAATTAAGGAAGGACAATCCACCATGGATATGAGTCACTGGGCTGGGGACTCAGACTCAAGGGAAAGAAGCTGAGCACCCACGTTTATCCTGCTCTGCTTCTTGGTTATGCACACAGTGTGACCAGCTGCCTCCCTGACATAACTTCTGCTGCCATGGCTACCCTGAAGGATGGACTGAGCCTTTGAACCATGAACCAGAACAAACCCTTCCTTCTTTCCGTGGCTCTTGTCAGGGATTTTCTCGCCTCAGCAAGAACAAATGGCCACACCATATTACGTGTTCTCTGCATAGTTTCTATGGGGATACTGCTTCAGTCTGTCAGATGTTGTCCTTGGAGAAACTCACAGCAGGTTGGTGGATGGCATCCTCTCCAGCCACAGTGTTCAGTGGTGAGGAAAGAGGAGCAAGCTTAGGCTAAGCAGAAGTTTATGGGAAGCCTGTCCTCTGAGGAGGTGAAGGGTACCATCAGCATCCTATTGGCAGATGGAGGCACAGTTCAGGTAAGAAGGGAGGGGAAAGCACTGTTGTTGGCTGGTTTTGCTCTTACTATTTAAGATCTTCTCGGGGTCTGCTACCCGGCTCCTAAATAAATCACACATGGAGGCTTATTCTTAGTTATGAATGCCCGGCCTTAGCTTGTTTCTTGCTAACTTTTCTTAACTTATGTTATCCTGTCTGCCTCTTGTCTCTGGGCTTTTATCTTTTCTTACTTTTTGGCTGGGTGATTAAGTGGTTGACCCCTGATGTCCTCCTCTCCTTGTTCTCTTGTTGCTCCTCCTCTTTCTCAGTTCTTCTCCTGTTTATACTCTCTGCCTGCCAGCCCCACCTATCCTTGCTCCTGCCTCACTATTGGCTGTTCAGCTCTTAAATAGACCATCAGGTGTTTTAGACAGGCAAAGAATACGCACACTGTCAACAGTGAAAAACTCTTCACAGTGGAGCTGACATTTAAGGCAAGGAAGGGCCACCAAAGCAGTTGTCTCCAAAGAGCTGTAAGTATCTGGCCCTCTAACCTGGTGGAGGCAAGTGTTATCTATTTAATTTTTTTCTTTGAACTTCTGATCATCGTGTCTCTACCTCCCAAGTGGTGGGATCACAGGAACATGTTCCCATACCCAGTTTCACGCAGCAGTGCTGGGGTCTGGGGATCAAGCTCAGTGCTTAGTACATGGTGGGTGAGCATGGTGCAGGAGAATTGTCTGTATTCTGTCAATCATGTTTTAAATAGACGCTGATTGGCCAGGCAGGAAATATAGGTGGGTCAACCAGACAGGAAGTAGAGGCAGGGCAATGAGAACAGGAGAATGCTAGGAAAGAGGAAGCCCATTCCTCCCATTCCTGCCCAGACCACCGAGAAGCAGGATGTGACCTGCCCAGCTGAAAAAGGTACTGAGCCATGTGGCTAACATAGACTAGAATAATGGGCTAACATAAGTTATAAGAGCTAATATGAAGCTTGAGCTAATGGGCCAATCAGTTTCTAATCTTATGGAGACCTCTGTGTGATTTTCTTTGGGGCTTGCTGGCTGTGGGGTACCAGGCGGGACAGATAACCCAACAAGCTGGCCTTCGTGTTACATCTACAGCCTGGTAAGAGGCTCCCCTACACAACCTGACTCGGCTTATGTACATCAATGCTGTGTATTCTGGTATTTGCATCCCATGGGCTTTGGGAATAACTTTCACAATCATCAGTGCCCATATGTGAAGTGCATCAAAATGGGTTGCCCTTTCATAGATCACCTTGCCCTGGAATTTGTCCCTGTGTAAAATGTTAACTGTGGCTTTGCTGTGACTTCTTAGGGGTTAGAGTCTCTCAAATAGAAAAGCCTTCCTATGGAGCCATCAGGCATACACAGATTAGAATGAACACACACACACACACACACACACACACACACACACACACTCACATATCTACAGGAATCTCCAAGAGAGAAAGTATAGCCAGGTCGACCTGGTGACTCAGAGTATTTGATTCGGTGACTAGAGAATCTGGTACAGTACTCTGTGTAAGAAGGGTCACAGGCTGTGCAGCCTGACATTCACTGTTCCCTTCATGATTGCCTTAGGACTTCAGCTTCTGTGCACAGTAAAGCAGAGACCAGGGCAGATGTCATTCTCCACACTAGGTGTCACCTATCTTATGCTCAGAGGTCTCCATGGCACTAGTGGCTCACCGACAGGAGCATGCAGGGACTTCTCCCTCTCTGCTCATTTTCCTCAAAACAAAAGCCCATGTCTAAGACACAGTAGACACTCATTGCTTCCACCCATGACAGCTCATCACATGGCTGGGCCAGTAGGGAGTCTCCAGTGAGCAGGAGAAGGCTGACGCTACTTGGTCATTCTACAACTCTGGGGACCACACATTATACACATCCTCATTGCTTAGTCAGTCTGCATCTCTGGGGACCACGAATTATGACCACTTCCTTGCCACACGAAAAACAATATGGCTTCAAAGAGTCTTGATGTCTCTAGAATTGCTGTGTTGATGGAGCCATGGGCCACAAGGATTCCTTTAGTTCTGGGGAAGCTGAGACTTCCTCCAAGCCAGGGATGGAGGGAAGAGGTATTTCTGATGGGGTAGCAAGAAGAGGGAGGAATCCAAGGATATTTTGAAAACTATAACTGACCTATCGATTATAAACCCATCGCAAAAATAAATACATAAGTATATTTTATGCTCTCCCAACACACCAGTGGACCCTGAAAGGGAACCCTGAGATACAACTACCGGGAACCAATCACATCTGAGCTTTGTTAGAGAAGTTACCACCCAGGATACGAATGCATCTTGCTCACCATGGGAAATCTTGGCTACAGCAGTATCTGACTTGAGAAGCACAGCATTTCCTCAGTGGAATCTTGCCAGAGGTCTGCTGGGAATCTCATAACATGAGGAACTCAAGGGCAACATTATCCTTACTGTTACAGGATGAGCAGAACCCAGGCAAGTTCCAGGAAAGGCCCTACTGCCATGAATTTCTCCACATGGTGGACAAAAAGGCAAAGCTAGGCAGGTGTGGTAATCCAAACCTATTCTTTTAGTGCCCAGGGAGCTGCGGGAAAGAGGCTCAGGAGTACAAGGCTATATTTAGTTACATTGACTACATGGGACCCTGATGAAAACCAAACAAAAACAAAGAAAAGGGCAAACAAAGCCATAGAGAAACTATAAGCTAAGGCCACAAGAGAAACATGGACCTATCAGAAAGGCTACAAGAAACCCATTTATAACCAAACTGACCTCTGTCTACCAACAACCTTAACCTACAAACACCACTGAATTCTTTTTGTCTTAGATTTTTATCAATCACAGCTAAGGGCAGCCCTGGCTCTGCCCCTCCAGAGACATAGCCTGATCTAGGAACAGAGCCTCACGCTGGCATAAGAACACCTCCATGATCTCCATGGCCATATCACCATAGACCCATGGCCACTATAGACATGGCAGAACGTGTAAGCACAGACACCTCAGTAGGCGGTCACACCACCGGTGCCACCAGATATGACGTGGAGGCAGGACGTGGGCTAAACTTACTTGTTCTGCATTGTGTTCATTATCACCCAGTCGAAGGGGTAGACGTTCTTCCCAATGAGGTTCTTAAACATGATGAATGTCTCCATCAGAAAATCCTGCAACGAGACAGCATGGCAGTGAGGCAGCCCACCCAGGAGGAGGGCGAACACTCTTCTCAATGATGAGATTATAAAAGACCCCATTATTTTTAGCTGAAGGAAAACATTCTAGAAGCAAATGAAGATGTATTTCACTGGGGCTGTGTACCGCCTCTGTCTTTCTGTTTACCTGGGCACCTTCTGCTTGAGATGGCTTTTTCGAGGATAGATGTTGAAATAGTCCCTGGGAATGTCTCTCTGGCAGTTAAGAAAAGATCCCCAAGGGTTATAAATATACATTTGTGCCTTTACTGCTTACAGGAAAACATGGGTTTTACAAACCTATCATGCAGGCTGCAGCATTCTCTCATGTTTATCCTAAATCCATTTATCACTATCAAACCCCCCAGAGATTGGATACTGCGATCCCTACCCTTTCGCTTTGTAATTTAAAGCTTGCCTTGACCCTCTGCACACACACAGCATGCAGCTGACCCTCTCAGTAAGGAGCCCTTTTGCCCAATAGCTCCATAGTTAACTACTCAGGGACACCACAGGAAGCTCATAGTCTTTGTGTGGCTCTCCCAGAACAACATAGGGCAAGATTCAAGGGGTTCCCCACTGCTCTGTGCCACTCCCATGTCCACACGGAGGCCCCTGGCCACAGCAAGCTGGTATGCATGCATCAGCTCCCCCGTGCTGGTTGGAATGGACAGAAGTTCCTATTTGTGAGGGCAAGGTAATTTTGCTCTGTGCTACTATCCTGAACCCTGACATGGTTTGTTGGGAAGTCCTTATGTGTACTCAGGACCCAGGGTGAGAGGGAGGCAGATGACAGAGAGTTAGTTGAGAAAAGGGACGCCATAGCTAGAGTTGGACCAATAAGTGGGCCTTCCTTATTGTGTAACTTACTGAAGCATAATGAAGTGTTGGCTATGAAGGCCAAGGGAGAGAATGGTTTTTAAGCAGCCAACAAAGCGATTCCCCAGTGGGGAATTCTCAAACCACACCACTTGCAAAGAACCTGATGGTAACCATCAGGTGATGGGCAAGGTTCATGTTCTTTGGGGATCAGTTTCATTTTGTTGCTGTGAGGAAGCACTCTGACCAGAAGAAATTTAGAGGAGGAATAGGTTTATTTCAACACAACTTAATTATTCTACTGCTTAGCTTACCATTTTGTCAAGAGTTTGAAAGTTTGGATGGCCAGATCATATACTTTGTGAGCTATATTTCTGCTTGTGTGGAATTGCTGGCTTTCCTGCCCATCCCTCTTCTAAGCCTAACAACTGAGATGCAGGGATGGATTTATACTCTTAAGAGAAAAGCCATCTTTCCTCGGTGCCTTTTCTTTCCTTTCAATGACTCACAAGCCAGCCCTTAATTAGTACTGCTTAGCTGATATACGATGGAATTTGGCTAATCGAACAAAACGCAGTCTGAAGTGGGAGATGGCCTCTTGCAAGGTTTACGTGTAGGGCTGAGGAACTCAGTAGTCCGGATGGTCCAAGGGACCAACTGGTCCAGAATAGCTGATGAGGCTTCACAAAGGCTCCACCAAAACCTCGGGCTCAGGAGGAGTATTGAAAGAATGCTTCAACACACAGTCATCATTCATTCCTTTCCAATTTTGTGTCTGATTATTCATAGGGTACCCAAGACAGCAAGCGGTCAGCTTTGACAAAAGCTGCAGGTCTTTTCTGGAGGCAAGCAACCGCTTCTCTTTATCTCTAATCCTGTTAATTTGATGAAAAAGTCACTCTCACCTCATCAGGTGGAGGGCTCACCTAGTAAGACCTGATGCTGTTCCCACAGAGGATCCAAATTCAGTTCCCAGCACCTATGTTGGGCAGCTCGCAACTGCCTGTAACTCCAGCTTCAGGAGATTCAGTGCCCTCTTACGGCCTCTGTGGGCACTCTTCTCACACGTTCTTTTTAACACACACACACACAAACAATGCCATGGAAGAAAGAGAGCAAGGGAAAACACAAGCACAGAGACACAACAAAATGTTGGGGGTAGTCTGTAATCCTAGCACTCAGCAGACTGAGATGGGAGATCAGCAGTAAATGAAAGGCTACAAACAAACTGGACAGAGCAATATGGACCCCTAGGGGGCCCTCTAAGAAAGGAGCAAATGTGGGAAGATCAGGTGTGAGCACAGTGAGTGAGAGAGTAGCTGTCCCTCCCTACAGTACAATGGTGACCGTCAGAGGTGCTTGCCCAGCCACTTAGTAACTAGAATGCCTATAGAAACGGCATTCTCTTCCTTAAGAGATTTTTAACACACACACACACACACACACACACACACACACACACGGTGGGGGGGGTGTTCTAAGCCGAAGTGCTTGTCACTGACAGCTCAGACATGAACCGCTGTTCCTCTAGCTTCTCTGTTTGCAGGAGGCTTCGTGTGATACATCGTTAGGGTAAAGAATACAAGTCATGCCAAAGAGATCTGGATAAGGTGATTGGATTGCATGAATGTCAAACCTTGGTTTTGATGTTGTACAGTAGTTTTGCAAGACATTCCTGTCGGCAGGAACCAAATAAAGGGCATCCGGAATTCATTATATGCAACAGCTGTGTGGGACTCTGTAACGGCCTCGGAATAAAGTTCACTCGGAACATAACTGCTCTGACAGCAAATAGGCGGCACAGGACAGAAGGTTGCTGGCAGAGCCCAGAGGAGGTCCTGGCTGTGTGATACTTCAGTGCCCCTTGATGCCTCCCACAGTAAACTCCTCCTTCTGCCTGTAACCCCTTCCCCTCCACCATCATCCGCTCTGCCCAGAGATGGCTCACCACTGACTTAGCCTTTTTTTTGGCTTGTTTGTTTGCAGAGCTCAGGTGGTATGGGTTCACCGGGAATACTATGAGGCATGAAAGTTTGTCTGGCTGCTGACAGAAGGTCAGTGGGAAAGGGATCGGCACCCCTAGATTGACAGTCCAGTGTGCAGAGCTGTCCTTAGGCTGCGCTCACAAGGAAATGGTCCAGGAAGAGAGCAGCAGGTGTGTGGAGCCAGTCGCCTCTTCCCACTGAGGATGGAGACTAGGCAGCACTTCTACTGATGGGCTCACAAGGCTGGCAACACCTTTGAGACCTTGAGGGTCTCATCCTGCAGAATGTATCTGAAGCAGGCCCATTCACACGGCTGGCATTTCCGCTTCCCCCAGATGCGCATTCTTCCTCACCACTTTCGGCATCCGGCACTCCGCCTGGCCCACTCCAGAACAGGCGGGTGGTCAATCAGGATGGACAAGGTGAGGTGCTAAGGAAGGAGAGGAGCCTAGATCCATCTACAGAGATCTGCACAGGTGTCAGAAAGGGGCTCCCAAACGGTGAACACTGAAGGAGCAAGACGGTGGGGGAAAATTCCAGCCAGAAGACCTGGAATGTGTGGCAGTTCAAAGTTCAGCAGAACAAGCCTGGAGGATTCCACAAGCAACCCAAAGGTAGCAGGTGAGAGGGCCTGCAGTACCCCGAATCTTCTCTCTCCTAGCCTTTAACACACTCAACTCCTCATCACTGCCTCCACCTGCTCTGCCCCTGCACACCCCCCTCTTCATCCAGTACACACTTACTAAAAGCTACTGAGGTATAGTGCATCTGAGGATCAAATTACCCCACCCCCACCCCAAGTGTCACTGAGTGTCATCACATGTGCTGTGCACAGAATGAGTCTTACACATGAGTTTACATTAAGAAGATGTCAGGGCGGGGCTGTCACCAGAAAGAATAGAAGACGAGAGAACTGGAACTTCCAAACTACTTACTCCAACTGTGGGGAGATTATGCTCAGACAAGCCTGGAGGAGACTGGGCTGCTGACAGGCTTCTGGAGAGGAGGCAGATGGTCTGAATACCCACCCCTGCCCTCCTCATCCTGTGCATCCCTGACCCCTCTCTGTCCTGTGCACCCCTGCCTCCTCTCTGTCCTGTGGTACCCCTGCCCCCTCTCTGTCCTGTACACCCCTGCCCCCTCTGTGTTCTGTGCAGCTCTTCACATTGGACTCTTATTACGAGCTACTTCATCCAAAGCATAGAAGCCTGGACAGCAGCTGGATCTGGGGGAGCCCTGTGTCATCTGTGGGATCCATGGCTGCATCCAGGTTGACAGTGCAGGGATGGAACTGAACTGCAGAACATCCAGCAGGTGTCAGAGACCTGTTGATGTGGGTCCGAGTGTGGAGAACAAAACAGGCTCTTGCAGAGCCACCCAGTGGAGGTCTGTGATACACGGCTGGGAACATCTCCTGGGGTTCTGGGCAAGCTCTTTGCTTCTATTCCTGATGCTGAAACTTAGACCAAGGGCAGCACCAGGCACTGCGCATCAGCAAAACAAGTTTGCTAGAGCTGTCTTGAAGAAGCAGCCTGCCTGTTCTGTGAGGGATGTCAGCATGACACTTGTCTGGTATTCCCTTTCCTAGACCAGTCTTCGACCCAGGTTGAGATTCTCTGGCTACCGTGGGGACAGTGGACCATTGAGAAGGTGACAGCTAGAGCCCTGTGGAGAAGCTGGGGTAGTGAAAACTGTGAATCTAAGTGAGACTGATTTACCTAGGTGTCAGGGTGGGGTTGGGAGTGGGGGTCTGAATCTGAGAACCCGAAGCTGTGGTTGTTAGAAGCAAGCAAGACTCGGGAAGACGGTTCAGGCCATTTTCGTATTGGAATACTAATTAACTTCCAATTATTCCACAGGAAATGATCTTTTCATTTTCCTGATAATTGGGAGAGTAGAAAAATAAAACATTCTCTGCATACAGTCAGTAGATGGGAACATATTTTCATGAAGGTTTTGATGAACTAACAACAATCAAAAACCTTGCCTTGGGAATTTGAGATATACAAATAACAAATGCCATTTTACAATGGAAATCAAATTGTATGCTAATAATTGATTTTCTGGATGCCTGTGTCTAAGAGAGGGGGGGGGGGGAAGAAAACCCTTGGGAAATTAGGCCCACACCATGGAGTCTGTAACTTGATCTTCCATTGTGAGAAGGAGAGGGTACATGCCCAGACCTGCAAGGCAGAGTCATCCTGGGGTGCTTTGAATGAGAAATGTCCCCTTTCGTCTCAGGCTTTTGGACACTTGGTCTCCAATTGGTAGCACTGTTTGGGGGAGGTTTAGGTGGGTTATACTATTATTTTCACTGGCCAAAGCAGGCCACAGAGGCACATTTGAAATTTAATGATGAAATTACATACAAGAATATAAAATAAGATTTTATTATGCTATAACTTCAAATTAATCTTAGGATACTATGTGGTAGTTATTGCATATTTGAATATGTACCTACTGTAAACTTTTCCTTGATAGTGAAAGAAAACTAAAACACATAGACATGAAAGAATGACACATCTTTATACCCTTTTATTTAAGGAACACCATTATGATTTTGAGGTATTGACTTATTTTCTTCTTGAAGATTATCTGTCTATATTTATCTACCTATCATCTATCCATTATCCTATCTCCTATCATTATATCTCTTACCTATCAATCTATCCAACAATCTAGCTAGTTATCAAGATATGCATCATCTTGCTGTTTCCCTCTGCTCATAAGGCAGAGGTCAAGTGCAGTAAGCCTTGCTCTGGAAGTACTATGCAAGGGAGATGTGCCCCTAGGGAGTCTGTGAGTATTCTATGGGACTAGTGAGTCCTTAGAAATGGAATCCAAGAATTCGCATCAGCTTCTCACCAGGAAGCCTGCCAGCAGGTTTGGTGCAGCTTTGTAAAGGATATTCACCATATGGCAGTGTAATTTCAGGCCATTAGGGAGGTAGCTCCTAAGCAATAAATTTCCCTATTACACTCTCCCAATTAAGTTGCATCATAGTTTGCATGAGGAGGACTAAGGAGTTATTAGGAGAAATGCTGATGAGTGTCTATGATTAGCACTAATTAATAGCAAAGGATAGCTTAAGGTGCATGAGGGTGGCTCACAAGCTACTGCTATAAAAAAGTCAACCAAGAAATGAGGAGCTAATGACTATGAAGGGCCATGATTGCTAGTGACCCAGGAGCATGGGAAAGGTTGCTGTGACCAGAACAGATGGGATTTCTTTAGGCTCAGACCCAAGCTGTTCTCCAGATCAGTCCTAGTCAGAAACGTCCACGTAGAGACTGAAGTGGCTTCTGATAGTAACCAGAGAAGTCCCATGCAAAATTCTATTACAAATGTAGATACAAATGTCACCCTCCCCTTTCACCACTAGCCCTGTGACAGAATAGACAGGACAATAGACATGACACTCACCACGACATCTGTCCTCATCTTCCCAAAGGTCTTGATCAGGTGGGCGTAATGGTAGTCTTCCATCTGCCGTAAAATAGCTGTCATGCAAGCCACAAAGTTCCCCTGCAGGTGGATTGGAAGGTAGAATTAGATAGAGGAAGGACAGTCCTTATAGAAGAACTGACATCAACCATTGGAGCCGGCTTTTCCACCATCAGGGAGGGCATGGGACCTGGGCAGAGCCCTAGTTCTGCTACATGGCTCTCAAGGCCAACCGGAGACAGCCTGGCTCATTCCTATCTCAGAAGTTTGTTTGTTTTAAGGGGGTACAAGTGGATTTTTATTCTTTCTAACCATATTAACTGATTAAATGCAGCTTGACGATGAGGTTGTCCAGGCTGGAAACTTGAAATGTTCCCCCCTTAATTAAATTCACAAAAATTAAAGACAAGATTGAGACCCCAGTCACTTAGGTAATATTCTTGGAAGTCAGTCGTCCGTATTATTAGACAAATGTGGGCACAGCCCCTCTTCTTGAGCTAGGGCAAAGAGAGGCATTTTGTTTTTCAAACTCTGCTTGTGTGCTCCTTGGCCACTTCAGAGGCAATCACTACCAGACAACCCCATTGTGAGTTTTGCCCCTCAGGATGGTCTCCCTGGAATGTCCAGTGGGAGGGATGGGTATTCTTCATACCATACAGAGCTGGGTAGAGATGAAGACGAGGAAGAAAACAGAAACCACCAAACAAAAGCAGAGGTGGAGAGAGCAAAGGACCAACATGATTGGCCAAGGAGTCTGGTCAGTGTGCAGCTGTGGGTGTGTGTGCACACACCTGTGTGTAACATGAATGGAGCATGCTATGGGGGAGAGACTCTGGGGCTGAGCGGTTTTGTTGTCATGAACACAGTTTCTCACTTGCTGGCTGGGGAGCTGGCATCACAGAGCTTTTCCCGCTTTTAAATATATACCCGTAAGCTAATGACTTCTAAAGCCACGCAGGATTTACGCTAACGCCCATTAAATTACATGAGTCTGGTAGAATAATAAGAAGCGTATAGTTTGATACACATCCCTATTTCTTCCTTAGTAAATGAGCTCCCAAATTGCATTCTTTTCACTAATTCCACTTTTTCCAACAAATATATTTGAATGCCTAAATGTCTTTTATATTAATTTGGAACATGCACTCCACAGTGCATGTTAGAGTCCAATACATTTTCTATCTCTGGTATACACAGAGGCTTCCAAATGAGTCCTCAAAGGACACATTTTGCAAATTGAACAAATACAATAATGATGATATGGTATCTTCCATTTGCCCAGAAATGTAAATTATTTGTGAATAATGGTAATTGCTAAGATTTAGATTCCAAGTTGGTGGTGTTCTGGGAAAGAGCTAAATAATGCTTGTTTTGCATTGGTAGGGCACTTATTTATGAATGGGAACTTTTTAAGACATAAATATTTGGCACCCCAATGGGCTCAAAAGAAGCTGCCTGTGCACCTCACCTTCTTCTAAGGATATTCCATATCTGGAGAACCTATCACTGTCAGCTTGCTCAATAACCAAGCTCCAAAGCCACGTTCCACTCAATCACAGGTAGACTTGCTGCCTGTTCCATTTCTTAGGCAGTTAAACCGAGATTCGGAGAGCATATACCTTTAGGACTAGGTGGGACAGCCAGGTGTGAAGCCAGCACTCCGGGGCTGGAGTACAAGTCCTTGGCTGCTGAAAACCAACAAAGAGAGGAGAAGGAAGGGCCCTTATAATACAATGCCTCAAATTCTACTCTGATGCAGCTGTCTGGAAGCCATTATCTACCTTGGCGGAAGTAGGGCCTCTAGAAAACATCTATAAAGGTGCACCTAGCACACACTTAAATGAATGGTACCACTCAAGAAAGTTGAGCAACGACCCTTACACTTCAGAATCGCCAAAGCCATTGAGTCAGGGATTTAGAACCAGAAGGGTGATATTCACATGCCTGATGTAAAATATCAAACTGAAGAAGACAGAAAAGAAAGGGGGCTTGAGAAGGACTCTGGTTCCCTGAGAAAAGCCAGCACACCTGGGTCAGGCCAGAGGTAGAAGAGGTGACACAGACTCACTCATTAAGGAATAGATTGCCAGATAATGCTTGAAGCTCACACTAAGCAAAGAAAACGGCGGGGGAGGGCCCCGAAACCGAGAAGACAGTGGTGTCCACATGGCAAGTCCTGGGAAGATGCAAATGGCCCGCCTAGAGTCTTCTAACTGGAGGAGAACATCTTGAAGAATGCAGCCAAGCACCCCTTAGATAATGACACTGGGGGCTAATTAAAGCAGACCCTGCAGGGGCAGGAAGAGGGCTACCCCCATGAGTTAGCAGAGTGCTGCCTGGCAGCCTCTGTGCCCCCTTTACTTAACCTAAGGAAATGGGCCAAAAGCAATTTGTACCATTCAGCCGCTCCTCTCTTAGAGAAAGCAAGTTTTGCTTGCTCAGCACAATTGTAAGTTGGAACATGGGACTCCACTCGCAGAGAGGAAACATATATGCTACAATTCCCGGACAAACCTCCTCTTCCATCCCTGCCTTTTGTGAACTGGTACATTTGTGGGGCAAGTATTGCTCACACTCTGGAGTGTCATGTCTCACCTGAACCCAGGGCATGCATTTGTCTAGAAGAACGTATGAAGAGGTTTTTGTGAAAAAGGTATTTGAAGTCAGCCATATACTAGGAACAAAACTAGAAAGAACTGTAAAAATAAAGGGTAGGGGTTTCTCATTCTATAGACAATAAAGAAAACGACAAGACTTTTTGATTTAATTCTTTTAAATGCATTTTAGGAGTCATCTGAGGGTTTTACTTTTAAACAGTGCAGCAGGCTGTTTGTACAGAGCTGGCCCTTGGAACTGGAGTTTGGCGACTGCGCTCAAGCTCTACCCACGGACTAAAAATAACTATCAAATAAGAGATATTCCTATGATTTCTAAGTAAGGGCTGAAGAAGTCAACTGTACTTAAAAACCAGGACACTCACTACCTCAGAAACAACAACAACAAAAAATGTGAACCTCATTAGTAATCAAGATGAAAACGATACATCGTTATTCGCTGGCAGAACAGCAAGGCAGGATTTAAATGGTGAGCGCGAAGGTACAGAGGATGAGGGCTCTTACACACGGTTGGTGCGAGCGTAAATTGCTATAACCTTTTTAAAAAGCAATTTGGCAAGAGGTTTGAAAAGTCTTGGAAGGAAAATACTCGTCCCCTGAGTATTGCTCCTTCTAACGACCCACCTGCAAAGGTGATTCAGGAGAGGCAATTTTACGTCCAACAGTGTCCTTGCATCTCTGAGAAAATGTCTAAGCACCCAGAGCAAGAGATGGTGAAAGTTATATATTTTGTGGGGGTGAAAAATACGAGGCAGGATGGCACTTCTATTAGAATCTCAGGTAAATGACAAGACCAAATTCTCCAAGCGTTGCCTTGGAAATATCCCACGGGCCTTGGAGAGGCCAGGAGAGCCCTGCAATGGACTGTCTGGTCTGTGTCCGTTAATTCAAGCAGTCCTATCGCAAGGTTAAGTTGGAATATTGCACAATCCCTGGATATTAACACAAGAAGAGATAGTTGAGAAACAAAAATAGAGATTTTATACACACAATTTCACAGTACAAGGAACCTATAGGACAAGGTAAAAAAGAGAAATGCCTAGAAGAAAAAAGACTCCAGGCTGTCGTCAGGGAGCACACGTTATTTTTATAAGTAGCATGTATTAGGGACTTTAAAAGGTGGTCTTGAAAGACAGAGATGTCACTGGTGAGAAAGGAAAGATGTCATTTGAGAGGAGGGATCACCTCTTCCTGCCTTAGTCCTTACTTCCTGCTCATATCTTCACCCCTAACAAGAGTCTACCCAGGAAGACATGACAACCGCCTTACCCCACTTTCTGACCCCAAAGCGATCACCACATCCTCCACTAACACCGCACTACTCACCCCAAAACTAGCTTCTGCAGCCGTTTTAAATCCCATTGTATCCTCAGTGCATTGGCGGCAAGGGGGGTGGCATATAAAGGGGTGGGGCACACAAGCAGTATGGGCACAGGGGGACCAGAAGCCAGGTGAGCCCAAGGGCAGGTCAAACCAAAGTCAAGGACTGAAGATGGGTAAAATGGGAATATAGGCAGAACCAAGAACAGGCAGAGAGCGGCCGCCCTGGTGAGGTGCAGGGGAAGTTGGGGTCAGGAAGCTTCAATATAAGATGTTGCAACAAGGCAGAGCAGTGAAGGTACAGCAGGCACAAAGCCAGTCCTGACACTGTGCCATTGCAGCTGTGCTCATTTAAGGGTTAAGGCTTAAGGACAAGTACATGGATTAGAAGGGAAATCCCCAAGGGACTCACTTTGTAGACCTGACTGGCTTTGAACTCACTGAGATCGGCTTGCCCTCTGCCTCCCAAGTGCCTCTTGAAAAACCAAAACCCAACCAAACCAAGGAACCAACCAAACAAAACCCCAAGGGTCTTCACTCCCGGTCTGCAGGAGCTGTGGAGGAGAAGACAAAGGGCTGCAGCCCCGTGACTGGTGAAGGGAGTTTGGTGGTTCTATGAGCTGATTCATGGGCCCTGGAGCTCCCACCTCACACGTGTTGTGTGTCTGCTGTCTGGGGGCAGGGCATAGGCACAATGTGAACCCTTGACTAAGCTCCAAAAATTCCATGAGCGGTTCAATCAGCTCCAGATCAGAGAAGCTGCTGGAAGCAAAGGCTAGTTCTGGTGAGTTGAATCCAAGAGAATACTTAATGACAGTTAGCAGGGTCCTGGTTTAAAAGAAAAAAAAAGGCAAAAGCAATATACTGGTATATTACTTGTGGGTTTTTTTTTGTTTGTTTGTTTTTGTTTTAAAAAAAGCTTGCCTGAAGATCAGTACAAAGCAGCCAGACTAGTTAGCCATTCAGACCTTTAATTCAGGCCAGTGATGGCTCACACCTTTAATCCCAGCAGCTACACTAGTTAGCCATAGAGGCTCGGCGGTGGTGGTGGTGCACGCCTTTAATCCCAGTCCTAGAGAGAAATATAAAATGGAAGGAGACAGGTCTCAAGCGAGTCTCAATCTAGGATTCGAGGAGGCAGGATTGCCCATTTTCGGTCTGAGGCAGAGCTAAGAGCCAGTGGCTGGCTGCTTTGCTTCTCTGATCTTCAGGTTGAACCCTAATATTTGTCTCTGGGTTTTTTTTTTTTTTTTTTATTCATGCTACAAAGCAACATGTTTTTTACCAAGACAGTGACTTGAAAAAGAAAACCCCATTTAAAGACTTAAATCTTATTGGATACTGAGCATGACCCTTCCCCGAAAACACAAGTCAGAGTTAGACAGTTATCATCAGTGGCATTCAAAACATCTGCTGTGAGACAGCCCTGGGGAAGAACTGCAATCGAGGTGGGGAGATGTGTGACCCAAGGGATGCAGAATGACTCACATTTTGAGGAAGAGTCAAACTGAAGAATCAATAAGCAATACGAGAAGAGAATATAGGAAAGGGATGTGCCTGGGAGTTGTGCCCTCCACGGAGAAGTCAAAGACAGCTCAAAATGAGGCCATATGGGTAAGGTCTGAGTACTGAGATGCTAAACAAATATGGTGCACAAAGGCTTTCTGTTTTTGAGATGAAAAGTCAAGGGTGGAATGTTTATATGCTCTGGTTCCTAACGAGAAATTACAAAACGAGAAAAATAGGAAGTCAAGAGTGCAAAGAAAATCTCAAAATGTTATAAACTAGCCCAAAGACTCCTCAAAGTCTACACAGAGATGACATCTGCCAAAGCATACATAGGAATCCCAATTAACAGGATGAAAGGACGGATCTACCCCTGCTGCCTCTCATCATGCTGACAAAGAACATGTTTTAGAAGCGCAGACCATCTGAGCATGGTAGTGTACACCTTGGATGCCAGCACTAGGGAGGCAGAGGCAGGCTGATTTCCATCAAAGAGAGTCCCACGAGAGCCAGGGCTATGCAGAGAGACCCTGTCTCAAAAAACCAACATCAACAATATGGAGTACCAAGGCCCAGGAAAGAGAGAAGCAATGCAGGAGAAGAGAATTCTGGAAGCTGGAAAGAGAATGATTGGTGGTGACCAGGGACCTGAAGGGAGGAAGATGGAAACATGCGCACTGCCTCCTCTGAATCTCAGAAAGACTTAGAAACCAGAGCTACCAGGAACCCAAACTAAGGCATGAGTTAGAAAACGGCCCGGGCTACAGAAGGAAAACCTTGTCAGAAGGAGAAGGAAGCGGAGGGAGTTGGGAGGGGGGAAATAGGAAGAGAGAATTGAGAGAGGATACATTCCACATCGTGATGTCTGTATTCAACAATATATGGTTAATTTTCACTCATTTAATTTCCAAAATATCATAATTTCCTTATTTTATGAAGAACCAAAGTGAAGACTATAAAAAGGCATGGAATAAAACTGAAAACAGCATGGTTGATAAACTACATTAATGCCATCTATTAGGGATTTTAAACGACTAGCAACAAAATTAAATATTAAATTTAAATAGTGTGCTTGGTTGAATTCATAAAGTATTAGTATCTCATTTCATTCCAGACACTCCGAGGAAAGAAATCTAATTTTAAAAACAAAATCAATTTCAATTTTACAGGGGCAGTAATTATGGAAAGATGTTTAAAGGACATATACCAGAGGGGAATATTTGGATATGAAGTTACCTGAAACAATTATTTGCTGCTTATTGAATGTAATAATTTAAACACCTATTCACATTTGTTATAGATAATAAAGTATAAAAAGCACAAAAACTCTATTTGATGGCGTGTGGTGGTCTGAGAGAGAAATGTCCCCCATAGGCTCGTGTATTTGAACACTCAGTCCCCAGCAGGGGGCACTCCTTATGGCAGTTAAAGGACCTCTAACCTCTCTAGGAGGAAGTATGCCACTAGGGGTGGACTTTGAGTTTATAGCATCACCCCACTACCCCATCTTCCAGTTTACGTCCTCTGCTTCCTTCCTGTAGACTGAGATATCATTTCTCATGATTCTCCCTCTGGCACTGTAAGCCCAAATATTCTCTTTCTTCCATAATTTGCTTTTGTTCATGGTGTTTTATCGCAGCAATAAAAAGCTACTGATACATGGTGCAATGAAGGTTATATACTATGCATGCAACTTCTTAATAAAGTTCATTTGATGTCAACACTAGAGAGATAGTAAAGCAGAGATTTTATATCTTATTTTTATAAACTCAATAAATCAGGTGATATTAGAGCCCGAGAGAGCTCAGGATTTCCCGGGTCCTAGGACATGATAGACAGTATTGGTGAACACAAAGTAACAGGCACAAGAGTAACAGAGCCGTAGTAAACCGCTGGCGCATGGGGGAATCAATGCCCACACATTTCTGTCACTGATTTCTGTACATAAAGGGCTCTATCGCCATCACAGTTACAGATAAAATTGGAAACAGGCAAAACTGACGTGTAGATCATAAGAATACACTGTCTTCAGTTTTGCTCACATTGGCTGAATGAAATAGGAAGAGAAATATATCACATACTAAGTGTTAGAAGGACAGCTAATGAGGGTCAGCAACTGGCACCGAAGGTAAAGGGCACTTGCTGCCCAGCACGATGACCTGAGTGTGACCCACAGGACTCACGTGGCGGGATAAAAGAACTGACTACTACAGTTATCCTCTGACCTACACATGTGGGCTTGCACACACGCGTACACAAACACACCAGTTACACACTGAAAAAAGAGAAAATAGCCTGGCAGGGTAATTGCTTTTTGACAATTTTTTTTTTTCCTTTTTGTACCATGACCCAAATGAGGTTTATAAGCACACTGGGGCCGGAAGGTCACTTGGCTTTTATTCTGACTGTGGTGACTGTGTGCTTCATCCCTGGAGGAAGTACAGCCTCTCAACCTGATGTGACTGCTTAATTCATTGTAATTGCAAAGGTGGCTAAGCACAGGAGGAAAGGCTCAGCCACTTTGGTCATCAAGCCTCAGGAGTGTACAGGAGCATTTTTGTCAACAACATTACTACTGGGTTGGGGGACAGAACTAAAAGATTTGGGTCAACATTTTATAAAGAGTTGGGGATATTTGTGGAAGTTCCCTAGTAGGCTTGCCACTGGGTAGGCAAAAACCTTACAGCGGGTAAATGCTTTGAAATCTGATCTTTTACATACTAGAAAGCAGATGTTGTAGGGCAATTCTTATGGAATTCTTATTAGTATATCGTTATGGAGACAGATGATTGTGGCTCAATGCACAGCAGATCAGTCAGTCAATAGCTTGTTGGACTGAAACCATGGAAGATAGCAAAGGGGGTTGACAATAAAACTCTTGAGTATTAATTTTATTTGTTACCAATGTGAGCAGGGTGGTGGTGGCGTGCACCTTTAACTGCCTGGTCTACAGAGTGAATTCCAGGACAGGCTCCAAAGCTACAGAGAGAAACTCTGTCTGGGGAAAACACACACACCACACACACAACATAAAACAAAAGAAAAAAAATCACCACTGTGGTGGAGTGTGACTGTGGGACCTGAGAACAATGTGCGTGGGAAGCAAGTACGTAAAGGATAAGTAGAAAAGCAGACACAGGTTCAGGCCCAGCATTCCCATCTATCCACCCTCTGCTGAGCTCTGAGGCCAAGGCTTTACGGTGATGTGCAGTAAGCAACTGGGAGGAGGTAAGGCTGCAACACAATGGCAGAGCCGACTCAGGTGCCATTCTCAATAGTCATTCTCTAGTGTTCAGTGTAGAGAGCATTGAATTCCCGCAGGAGGCCAGTGAAGAAGCAAAAAGGACTACTGCCTAGGATGGAGTCACATCCTAAGTCTCAGAGACACTCCAAATACCTGTTTCCTTGTATCTAACCAACTGGGGCACAATCACACAGTGGAATACAACTCAGCAATTATAGACAAACAAACAAACAAAAACCTGATAACAACAAACAAATGAGTTGCAAACACTATGCTAAGTCAAAGAAGCCAGATTGAAGGTTGACATTCTGTGTGCATCTTTCTTCAGAAGGGAAAGTAAGTGACAAGGGGAGGTGTTGATGGATGCTATAAAGTAGTTCCACACTAGCTCAGAATTGAGTATAATAAAGGGCTCTTTATTTAGTGGTAGATTCACAGATCACAGTCCTCTGAATGAGCAGGGAGTGGGAACCGAATGGAGAGAGAGAGAGAGAGAGAGAGAGAGAGAGAGAGAGAGAGAGAGAGAGAGAGAGAGAGAGAGAGAAGAAGGAGGGAGACGGAGAAGGAGGAGATGGAGAGGGAGAGAGAGGGAGAGAGAGGAAGAGAGAGAAACAGGATATGAGGATGTTTTGAGGGGCCTAGAAATATGATGTCTTGTATTTAGTTATAAAAGTGTACATATCGGGGCTGGAGAGATGGCTCAGTGGTTAAGAGCATTGCCTGCTCTTCCAAAGGTCCTGAGTTCAATTCCCGGCAACCACATGGTGGCTCACAACCATCTGGAATGAGGTCTGGTGCCCTCTTCTGGCCTGCAGACATACACACTCAGACAGAATATTGCATACATAATAAATAAATAAATATTAAAAAAGACTCTTCTAAAAAAAAAGTGTACATATCATATTAAGTTCAGATCTTACATTTGTAGACTGTATCCAGCCAGAGGGGGAGGGGAGAGAGATTAATACCAATTCCGTATACGCTATCACAATACTGGTTGCTTCAGCCATTATACATACATAGAAACACCACTAGTATTAATTAATACTTTATATATCAGAGCTGTCCAGTGGGGCTGTTGCTCACTACTGCAACTTGAAGCACTTGTTTTTCACATTTTTCTCCAGTCTTTCTGCCAATTTACCCTTTCTATGAAGGAAAGGGAAAGGAAGGGAAGGAAGGGAAGGGAAGGGAAGGGAAGGGAAGGGAAGGGAAGGGAAGGGAAGGGAAGGGAAGGGAAGGGGATAAGAAAGAGAAAATGGCCTTGAGGCATCACAGTGGCATGTTTAACTCAAAAAAGGAAGTATTTTTCCACATGTATGTGTGTATCATGTGTGTGCATATATATATATCGACATATATATTGAGTATATACACATGTTCATCTGTGTGTGTATCTATGTGGCAACCAGAGGTTGACATTTGGTATCTTACTAGATCGATCTATCTATCTATCTATCTATCTATCTATCTATCTATCTATCTATCTATCTATCTATCCATTCTATCTATGGTCTTCTATATACCTATTTACTTATATAAGGGCTGGCTCTCTCCTTGAGCCCAGAGCTCCCTTGCTCTAGTATGGCTAGCTTGCTATGGATGACTGTCTTCACCCTCAGTGTTCTGGGATTACAGCCAGGTGCTCACATCCACTCAGCTTTTTCTTGGTTCTGGAGATTTGAACTCAGGTCCGTCTGCTTGCCAACCTAACTAAGCCTTCTCCCCACCCACCCTCAAGCCAACTTTGCCCAGTAAATAAACCTCAAAACCATATACTTTACTTTGAAACAAATTCCATTGGGATTCAAATTGGACTTCCATCTAATTATGAGATGAATTAGGGAGGCTTACAACACAACTCTCCCATTTAAACACACAAACCAAACAGTCCCAGTCTATTTTGATGCCATTGGGGACTATTTCACGGATGCTATTGTAGGGATCTTCAAAAGATCTTGCTACTTTCATATGCAAAAGGGTAAAGTGGTGTTTTTTGTTTTGTTTTTGCAATAAGTTTTCACGCTCTCGTTCTATATATTTGGGGACACTGTTCCATTGGGTGGGTATATTTGAATATTTTATGATACAACTTAATGGGATTCTCTTATGACTGTCAAAGTTTTTGCTCTTTCTCTGGGAAGTCTTTACATAAAATAAGGTGGAGACTGTAAACACCTTGGTGTTGTTCTTCCACATCTCAGGGCGCCTTCTGTTTCTAGCCTCACTCCAGGCCAGCACCTGTCAGGACAACTTCAAGCTCCAGTAGCAGCAAGGCCTTTGTGTTCCCAGCAGTTTTATGTGCTCATCACTTTGAAGGTTTATTTCTCTTTGTGTGTGCATGCAAATGTGTGGCATGCGTGTGCAGGTGCCTGTGAAGGCTGGAGGAGGGTGGGGGATGCTCTGGAGCTAACGTTACATACAGGCGGTTCTGAGTCCCTTAATGTGGGTGCTGGGAAATGACTGGGGTCCTCTAAAGGAGAGGTGTGCGCCCTTAATCGTGGAGCCATCTTCATAACACCATAGTGATTTTAATGGTCATGCCTGTGGGGACTAATTTTTTAACGACTACTTTAAAAAGTGGTTAAAGAAAGAACGGATTTATCATGTTCAGCAAGTATTTATCAGCTAGGGACCAGTCATAATTAAACACAGCAGGCCAAACAAACATGGCCAAGGATATTACTACAAAATAAGAATTTTACTATGGAAGAACAATGAATTAACAGTAAAAGTGAGCACCGAGACATATGGCTGGTCCAGTACAGTGGATCCCCAGCAAGAGGATGTTCACTTTGAGACCGTGCACTGGCTCAAAAACCAAAGGAAGTACACTGCAAGGACACCTCCAAGTTTGCACTAACATTGTAAAGATAAGACATCAAGGCCGAACCCAGGAGATCGGCATCACTTCGTCATTCGCAGGCTGCCTACGGAGCCCAAGTCCTACCACAAAAACCTCACAGTCCTCTCAGGAGGCTCAGGGCTTATTGGCAGCTGAATCTAAGCATCACTTTCAGTTGTCAGAGCTGACATTAATCAGCATCCTAAGAGGACCATCTGGCACCTGCAGCAAGTGAGCACCATGTACTTGGTGAGTAAAGACTGTAGACGGTTCATGGTATGTTTTATCCCCGAAAGAGGGTCTCTCGGACGTCCAGTCATTGAGTAAAATTCTCCAGGGTGTATCTGTCTAGCTATGGTCTCACCATTTTGTACAGCTCCTCCATTTTGATTGAACATTCTTAAAATGAAAGCAGTTTGGTTTTTATAACCACACTGACTCATATTCCTCGATCTGTGCCTTCCCCGCCCTCACAGCTGATTCAGACATTCTAACTGCAAGCACCGACTATGGATCCATCACATGGCAAAGAACCTCCTCCATGTCTCTGAAACATATAAAAAGAGACCCAGGCTTGGCCACATGGTCCTGAATTCTTCTCAGAACGTCCCCCCCCCACCCAGCGCTGTCTATGGTATTAATAATGTCTAATAAATCTCTTCAAAGGCAATCAGCCTTGGTGTCTTCCATGAACCCTAAAATCCTATCCTCTTGGTATCAATCTAAATACACAGCTGCTGCTGCGGTGTTCCACAGCCGCTATTCAGATTTCTAATTTCCACTTTATTATTTCTTACCCAGACACAAAGAAAATATGAGAGGAAAAGATCCTACCCATCCCATTGAGCTTTACAGCGGCTCCCGTAACCGAGACGGCCAGGATCAATCGTGATGCCAACCGTCATAATGTTAATTACAAAATAAAAACGCTGCTGTATTGAGATTACTCTCCTCGAACAAAATCCCTATATTTTATAGAATTACTCTTTTTTTTGGTTATGAAAAGCCACAGACATTTCAATCATTCATCCCACACATAAAATAATGAAGGTATCATAATAACAACAAGAACCCGAGAAATTGATTTCCCCTTGCGCGGATCCCAAACTTCAACCTCAAGTTCCGTGGCCAGATGCAAACTGGAAGTCACGTTGGAACAGATGCTCAGCCAAGATTTTTTATTCCTTATTAATTTCGTTCAGACGAGATCTTAACAGCACGCAGAGGAAGGTAAACCCACAAAGAGGTACAATAATGACTAATTTTAATTACTTT
Organism: Alexandromys fortis; assembly: GCF_014885135.2. NCBI lineage: Eukaryota > Metazoa > Chordata > Mammalia > Rodentia > Cricetidae > Alexandromys > Alexandromys fortis. The sequence goes on along the minus strand of NW_026067909.1, from coordinate 3,651,116 downwards.
CCAGAATCTCTACTTGTTTGCGAAATTGACTATGTTTCTCACAAGCTAATTATCTAGCTACATAGTTAAAAGTTTGCAAAATGGAATATTCCCCATTCCTGTCTAGCAGGAAGTTGCAGCTAATGGGAGGAAGGCCGCTTGCACTGAATTTCAATGGGCTACTGCAGTGTCCAGAAAGAGCAAGATCCAGACATCCAGGGTGATCAGTCAGGAAGAAACATGGTTATTAGGTGGCATTTCTTTAAAGGAATTACATATCCCAAATGCTGCCCAGGGAAAAATCTCCCATGTTTAGGTAAAACCATTACCGTAAGTCAAAAAGAGAAATGGGGCTTGAAAGATGGCTCAGGTAGTAAAGTGCTCGCTGGGGACTGAGTTCAATGCTTTAAATGCAACTTAAAAACAAACAAACAAAACCCCCAAACAAAACAACCACTAAAATAATAGAGCATAATCCATAAGAGGATGACTGAGACATGCTGACCAGTCAGCCTAGCCACACTGGTGAGCGGCAGGTTAAAAAAAAGGAATAAGGGACCCCATGTCACAAATCAAGGTGAAGAGTGGTTGAGGAAGACACCCAAGGTTAACTAATCTCTATATGCATACATGAACACATCCAGGCATATGCTTCTACACACACACACACACACACACACACACACACACACACACACACCACACACACACACACAGAAAGAGAGAGAGACCTATGAAGCCTCCCAGGAGTTGTTCCAGCCCTTTCTGTTGTCTCCTACAACTTAACCTCCTTCCAATCATTATTCCAAAAACATTGTCAAATCACATTGTCCTTGCCTTTACCACCTGTACTCTTGACAATTAGGTCCTTGCCCAAGACATCATCAGGCTAACCTCTTCCCTCTTAGCCTGCAAAATTGGGTACCAGAACCTCCTCTGCAAGAACTTTCCCTATTGGCTTCTAATTCAAAGTGGGAGATATGTCTGGTCCGAGTACACTTGGACCCCTTTCCACCCCCCCACCCCCCACCCCGCCATCTCCATGTAGGGGTCACACCCATGCAAGCTCCATCTGGCATACCATCCATTGTCCCTCCTTATAAAGATGCTTACTCCCCAAGGACAGGCCCCTTTCTTTTGTTTACAGACTGCCCTAGAGGGCCCAGAATATGGCAGTCCCTGAGGGGACTCTGCCACTGGGCTAGGGGATGTGCTGGGTTCCCACTATCCTAGAGGTAGGACAGAAAGGCGTGCACAGCTGGAATGGAATTCTGCTCACTTTGACAATGACTCTAAGCAAGGAATGAGCCTGTCAAGAATGGAAGAAATATAGCTTCATGTCCAGGCCCTTGAAAGATCTCAAACCTGTAGTTAAATGGAATGTTCTACCATTCCTGCACTGAAGGACTTTTCACCATTTTTTTTTTTTAAAATTCTTTAAAATTTTTCTAAGATACATATTTTCCTTCACTAGTATACTGAATACACATTTTCAAACTATCTATGAGAGGGGGTTATTTGAATATTAGGGAAGATATTTAAATATTAGGAAATAACTTTAAATTCAGCCTACCCCATCCCTAAAGACACCTCTCTCTCCCACCCCATCCCTAAAGACACCTCTCTCTCCAGACCATGTTGCCCTGAGCAACACTGCCTGAAAACCTGGAAGCACATTTCTGGGTGCTTGATTAAAGACTCCATCAACAGGAACAATTCAATGCACTAGAGAACCAGCTATTAAACCAGGTACAGTTTAACCAAGATATCGCAGATCCGAACACTGAAAGCTGAATCACTCCTTTTTGGTAGATACAATACAGGGAATGAAATGCCATGCTTAACACCTAGAAGAATTAATCCCATTAAAATGTTTATGCAAGCCTAAGTGATCTGTGGGCTCAAGGGCAAGCCCTGTCAAAATCCCAAGGTCAGTTGTTACAGAAATGCAAAACAACAACAACAACAACAACAAACATTTGCATGATACCACAAATGGATATTGAATAATCAATGTAATCTTGAGCAAAAGGAGCAAAACTAGAGGTAACGTATAACAAGACGTCAAAATATAAAGCAAAACTACAGTAATCAAAACAGCATGGCCCAGGCACAAAATCAGACACATCCAACAAAGAATAGAGTTGAAGAGAATTCAAGGGACAATTTTTTTTTGAGATTGTAATTTAATTATGTTCTTCCTTCCCTTACTGCCCTCTGAACTCTCCCACATATTCCTTCCCTTTCTCCTTCAAATTCATAGCCTTTTCTTTGCATTTATTGTTATTGTATGCATATATGTATTTGCATATACATATAAATTCCTAAATATAAGCTAATGAGTTCATATAATGTTTTACATATTTTCAGAGCTGACTATTGGCCCCTGAACTGCCAGTTGGTATGTTCTTCCCTGGGGAAGACCAGTTCTCCCTTTCCCAGCTTTTCTCAGTTGCCTGCAGTTCCTTTTGTAGGATTGAGGTCTAGTGGGCTTTTTTCATCTAGTTTGGCAAGTGACTTTTGATAAAGATGTCTAGAATACTCAGGGGAAAATACTGTCTATTTAACAACTAGTGTTGAGATTTTAGATCCTTATACCATAGGCAAAAGTGAACTCAAAGTATAGTAAAAACCTTGGCTTGATTGATGGCACACATGCATAATCCAATCAAGAGAACTCAAGTGACAGAGGTAGAATGATCACTGTCGGTACTGGGCCAGCCCAGGCTATATGACAGAGTCCCTGCCTCAAAAAATTCAAAAACTTTGTGAATGTGTATATGTGCTAGTATATGACATATGTATTATATAACAATTATATATAATATATACATAAAATGTGTGTGTATGTGGGTGTGCACACATACATGTATGCATATATGGTATACTGGAAGAAAACAGAATGGTTAGGGGCAGTGAATTCAAGCAAAAATAAACACATAGAATTGCATTAAACTAAAGGCTTGGTAGCAAAACAAACAGTTACCATAAAGAAACTATTTTGTTAAGACAAGAAATGTTTGGAGCCATCATTTGGATAAAACTCTACTATCCAAAATGTTTAAGGAACTCCAACAATACCAAGGAAACAAATGACCTAATTATATTTTGTGAGCAGATACTTATACAGACATGCAGGTGTATGAAAAATGCCCCGCTTACAAGTGGATGGGAAAATGCAAATCAAAAGCAGAGGACGATGGGGTACATGAGTGTGACTGGCTTATTGGTTCGAGGAGAGAACAGCAGGAAGGCAGGCTGATGTGCAGGAAAGAGAAGCCCTGACACACAGTGGGGAGAATGAAAGCTAGTAGAGTCATTGTGGGAAACCGAGCTTTCTTAGAACAGGAAGATAAAGAGGTCCACTCTTAGGCACAAATTAGAAGGAAATGAGATTGCAGTCCTCCACTTTACTTTCTGAGACAGGATCTTTCACCAAACCTGGAAATTCTTGATCAGCTAAGCTGGCTGGACAATAACTTCCAAGGATCCACCTGTTACTGTTACCCCTTCCACTGGCTGCTATATTCGGCTAGCATGAGGATGCTGGGAACCCAACGCAGGTCTTGAGGATGATGAGGCGGGCTCACGACTGAGCTCTCACCTCTCACCTCAGCGCTAGTGCTTGCAAGTGTGTTCAGTTTTCCTCAGAGTAACAATATCCGGTCTCACTGCAGGGAGTCTAGTCCAATGGATAGGGAAGTTCTTCTACAACATTCCAAGCGCAGAAATGATGGGTTATTTCAGTGTGGACAGTACAGTGTTTGGCTCCTAGCAACTCCTTCAAAAAGAAGGCAGGAACAGTTGAAATGAATCTTACTGTTAACTTGGGTTTGGAAACACCTAAGCAAAACACTTCAGGTGTATCTGTGAAGATGTCTCTGCAGAGGTTTGTTTAGCGAAGACAAGAGACCCACCCGAAATGTAGGCAGCACTTTCTTGTGGGCTGAGGCCCCAGACTGAATAAAAAGACAACCAACTGAGCACCAGAGTTCATCTCTCTCTGCTTCCTGACTACAGATACAATGTGTACAATGGCCCAAGCTCCTGTACTATGATTTTTCTGTCAATATGGACAGTTCCTGGCAATCGTGAGCTTAAATAACACACTCCTCCTGAAGGTACTTTCATCAATGATTTTTTAAAAAGTAGCAGTGAGGAAGGGAGGATTTGAGGACCAGCTCACTCCCATCTTGCCTGCATCTCCTGCCTGGCCAGACAGAGCTCAGGACACAGCGAGGTTTTGGAATGGAGACTTGGGGTAACCTAGTGTCCAGATACACTGTGTAGAGATGTACAGATGTAAACAAAGTCAGACCTTGCCACTACAATCCCCACCAACCCCAATGCCGCAGGAGTCCCCATTTGTGGATCAGAAGAGAGGGTATCACAATGAACCCTCAGGAGCCGGCATGGTGAAACCAAGTAAGGATCTAGAAAGAGAGGGTAGGTACCACACACAGGCGTACCATTCGGAACAAGACCCAAAGCTGCAGGGTGGGCTGAATGAGACAAAGGTGACCACATGGGGACTTAAGCTGGGTCTCAGGACCGTTCACACATCCACTGAGACCCACTATGCTCTTCAGCATTTACTGCATTTTAAACGCTGTGCCGAGGCATGGGATTATATACTCCACTGTGTCCCTGCATCTGCATCTACTGAGAAATGATCTTTAAAGAAAAACGATATGCAAGGTCACAACGGGGGCATAATGGGGATGTATGGGGGAACGTGATGGGTACCTAGCCAGGTGGAGATGGGTGTGGGAGGGGAGAACGTCAGCCCCACAGAAGCGCAGCTGTGTAATCACAATGCTAAGATCCCAAGAGCTGGTGCTCAACAGTGCTGGGAAAAGGGGAGGGATACACAGCCTGGAGAGGCAGGATGTGACCCAACAGCAGAGAAGGGGACCTGGGCTCATGGTGTCCAGAAACCAAGTAACTGGCTGGCAGTTCTTTGGCATAAGCTGATCTTCTTCTGGTTGACCCTTTATCACAAGCCAAGAAATCTTAGAAAGCAGGGCTGGGCGTGGGCAAAGCACTATTCGATTTTAGTTGACTACAGTCCTTGGCCTCCATCTTATGCATAGTCTGCTACTGGCAGACACCGTAGTTCTGCAGTCCACAGCATTCAGTGTGAGGGGAAAGAGGCAGCGTCTTGGGATGAGCACACGCTACTCACTAACTTCTAGGGATATCAGCATTAAACACAGGCTCCATGCCCGACAGTTAATGAGAAGGAGGAAGGATGGGATTGGATTTCCTAAGCTGTATTACTACTGATACCCAAAAAAGCTGACTGGCCCAAATTACCCCGAAGTAATCCTTAATTCCCTGTACAGTATGATGGATAGACGTGCTTGACTTAACCTATGGCATGATTGGGAACCCCTGGGTGTGTCTGTGCGGGTATCTTCAGAGATCTTTGACGGATGAGACGAGGCCAACCGAAATGCCGGACCCCCCCTCAGGCTTGGTCTCAGACTGAATAGGGAGGATGAAAGGAGAAAAGGAACTTAGCGCCTGCCACTTCCTGACTGGTTGCACGGTGGTGACCAGTCCCTTCATGCTTCTGCCATCCTGTCTTCCCCACCCTGGTGGACTGTGACCGCAGAGCCTAAGCAAAAAGAAACCATTCCTCTTCCAGTTGCCTCTGTCGGGTATCTTGTCACAGAGACAGAAAAGTAACTGGTACACATAGACATCCCCCAGTGTGACATGGTGGTCATTGGACATTGTGATGGCAGCGGTCTCAGGCAGGAAGACTTGGGGAAGGGTACACACCAAGAGTGGAGCTCTTCTTGGTTCTAAAAGGAGGGTGGGAAGCTCTCAGAGAAAATTCCAGGGTTGTTAGGAAAGGGGGGTGTGCCAGGGGCAAAGTCCCCCCCATCCCTGTTTCCTGGCAGGGAGTCTGTGGGACACCCTCCTATGCAAGCAGCCTTGATGAGCAAGCTAGGCGAGCCCCAATCCTACGCTTGACAGACTAAACCTGCTCATTTTCCGCCTTTACTAGTAAAGAACACAATTATGAAAAACTGTCAGCTCAGAACACGGTGATTGCAATTACGCTGGACCCATGAAAGGAACTGCTATTCTTATTCTCTTTCTCTTAGACTGTTTTCTATATTTTAGACACGTAAGAATATATGATGTTCTGACCTCTCTAACTCAGACTGCTAGTATAAAAAGCGTTAATTGGTAGAAAATGTGATTTTTTTTTAGGACATACAAAAACTTTACTAAAGAGCAGACAATGCAGGGTGTAACCGTATACTTGGGAGGCGGAGGCACGAGAATCAGTTTAACATCAGTCTTGACTATAAAATGAGTTCAAACCCAGCCTGGGCTATAGTAGACCACATGTCAAGAACAGCAACAAACAACATATAGAATGTAAGAGTATAAAGGGTGGGTCCTACCTGATACCTGCTTATAGTTCTATGAATAAGCATAACATTTTTCTTTCTCTTCTGAGAACTCAAGTAACATATTCGTACTCCCAATTCTTGCTTCACATTGCTGATCAAGTAACATAAGCCATGACTTCTGTAGTTTTACATCTAAGCATTCTTACTTATTTTTTCTTGTTCTTGTTTTTGTTATTCTTTTGTTTTCTGAGACAGGATTTCTCTGTATAACATCCTTGGCTGTCCTGGAACTCATTCTATAGACCAGATTGGCCTTAAACTCACAGAGATCCTCTTGCCTCTGCCTCCTGAGCGCTAGAATAAAAGGCGTGCACCACTATGTCTGGCACAATATTCTTATTTCTATTTTTTTTTTTTTGCCTTCCTTTTTCGAGACAGGGTTTCTCTGTGGCTTTGGAGCCTGTCCTGGAATTAGCTCTTGTAGACCAGGCTGGTCTCGAACTCACAGAGATCCGTCTGCCTCTGCCTCCCAAGTGCTGGGATTAAAGGCGTGCGCCACCACCACCCGGCAATATTCTTATTTCTAAACAGTCTTTCATTACCTTAAGTAACAAGGCTTCAAATCACCTCTGGATATAATTAAAACAGAATCTTTTTTTCTTTTTTTTTTTTAAAGTATTTATTTATTTATTATGTATACAATATTCTGTCTGTGTGTATGTCTGCAGGCCAGAAGAGGGCACCAGACCTCATTACAGATGGTTGTGAGCCACCATGTGGTTGCTGGGAATTGAACTCAGGACCTTTGGAAGAGCAGGCAATGCTCTTAACCACTGAGCCATCTTTCCAGCCCCAGAATCTTTTTTCTTGATAAGAAATAACTCAAGGAAAAACCCTCTTTATATAAATGAGAAACCAATAGTTTTAAGGTGGACTCAACATGAGAAACAAGTCTCCAAGACGCCCCTGCAAACAGTGCCCTGTCAACCTGTTTCTACCATTTCCCTATCACTTCCTCATCCTGCCCAGCTGGACGAGATGACTCACATTGCCAGTGAAGATGGCGTGGGTCACTCCTACATACTGAGAGAGACACATTGAGAACAGAGAAGAGAGAAGCCAATGTCTTGAAAAATGCTGGATATTGATGTATTCATTTGCTGAGAAAGGATCTTATGTATCCAGGCTGACGTCGACTTTGCTATACAGCCCAGGCTGGCTTTGAAGGTTTCGTCCGCCAGCTTTGAACTCACAAGTGTTGTGATTACAGTGGTGCACTGTAACACACTCTTTTTAAAAAGAAGGCACTTCTGAAAGAAGAAGAAGTCAGGCATGAAGGCTCATGCCTATAACAGAAGCACTTGGGGAACTGCCACAAGCTCAGGGTCTACAGAGTAAGCTCCAGGTCAACCTGGTAATGGAGTGGGGCCCTGTGTCAATAAAGCTAGAAACAAGCACACAGCGGCCACTTTCTTTCGCAGATAAGCACCACCCTGGAAGCAGCCAGTGCTCCCGAGGCTCCGATCCGACGCCACCATCTTCTCATTGGATCCTTTCCAAAGAAGGGGATGATGAGGTTTGTACTTGATGAGGAGAAATTGAAAATACATCACCAGATCAGAATTATCAAGCTCGAGAAAAATCCAAGTCAAACATTACCATATTATTAAGCTAAACGCTAATTTTAATGGGGCTAATTGATTTTTAACATTCTAAACAATGAGCACACACAATTTACCACTTAATTTGCTTTTGTATACATTTCGAAGCTACTTTCTTCCCAAATATCTTTGAAAGATGCTAATGTGTGTGGTCCTGAATTTTACAGATCATTAAATTATATAATCAAACATTTTCATAAACGCAGAGGTTCTTAGCTGTGACCGATGTACCTCAGAATGTTGAAAAAGGGAGAAACTGAGGGAGACACATGGGAACGGGGAGCTTGAGCTGTCCATCCTTTTCATGAACCTCCATTCTATCTTTGTTTCTGTTGCTGTGGCAAACACCTTGACGATAATCAACACAGAGAGGAAAAGATTTACTTAGCATACAATTCCAAGTCGGAGTCTATCATTTCAGGGCCGCTAAGGCGGGATCTCGAGCAGCTTGTCCCATTACATCCACTGCCAAGAGCAGACAGGGCATAAATGCATTTCTGCTCATTTGTTTACTCAACCCTCCTCCTCTTACACTACTGAGACCCTCCAGCTTAAGGTAAGGTGCTGCCAACAATGGGCTGGGTCTTTCCATATCAATTAACAATCAAGACAATCCACCACAGGCATGCCCACATATCAGTCTAATCTAACCAATTCTACATTAAGGTTCTCTTCCAGGCAATCCTAGATTGTCTCAAGTTGAAAGCTAAAACTAACCTTCACAGCTTACAAAATTATTTTGAAAGCAGAAGGATTGTATTACATGTGGTAGTGACCACCTGTAATCCCAGCACCCCAAAGGTGAAGACAGAGGGACAATGAGTTGGAGGTCAGTCTGGGATATATGTGAGACCTTGTTCCAAAGACAGACTAGGGCTTGGGGGAAGAAGGAAACAGGGGAAGAGGAAGAATCAAGGATGAAATATTCGTGTGTGTGTGTGGGGGGGAATCTAGCAACCATAACACTAATCTCTAAAGGAAACAAAACATTTGTTTATGATGTGAAGCTGACAACTTGACATCAATTGAAGCAACTTCTAAAAACCCAGATATAATAAATTGACACTTAAGGAAATATTTCAATCTCACAAAGCAGGTGAGCCACACAGTTCTGCAGCTCCTTCAGGCTGACCCTTACTAACCCTTATTATTTAGTACTAGTGATGGTTGCAGGGTGATCTTCAGAGATGTGGAAAGAGCAAAGGATGAGTTGGTGGGTTACTTATACAATTACCTGCTATGCCTGTGTTCATGCAGGGGTGCACATGTAGGTGTAGTGGTTGGTGCATGCGTGTACATAGTTCAAACTCAATCTTAGATATCATTCTTCAGGTACCCTCCAACTTGCTTAATGAGATGGGGTCTTTTAACAGCATGAAGCTCGCCAAGTCGGCTATGCTGGCTCGCAGGGAGCCTTGAGGAGTACTCTAGTTCCACCTCCCCAGTGCTGTACTACAGTTGTGTGCAGCCATACCTGGCTTTAAAAACAAAACAACAGAGCTGGAGGGATGGCTCAGCTGTTAAAGGCTAGGCTCACAACCAAAAATATAAAAACAAAGAAACAGCCACAAAAAGAAAAGGGGAGGGGGCGGTTCTGGAGACAGAGGTCAGGTCCCTATGCCTATAAAGCAGCACTTCACAGACTCACCTATCCCCAACTCCGAACCCCTCTTTTCTTTATTAATCACCCAGTCATGGGGACTTCATCACATGAGCACACACAGCCCTACAGTTTTCAGAAAATAGAGACGTGTGAGAATTGAATTCGACCTGGAACCAGTTCTAGAGAGCACGCAGGCATGTGAACTTTGAAATGATTTTGTCACAGCAAACCACAGAGGGTCACTGTCATGAGGCGAGGCCTTTGGTAAATGGCAGGCAGCACCAGAGGGCTGGGCGGCTGACGAGACAACAAGCTATCGAGTCACGATTTTTGTCATTTCAAGATTATCCCGCCCATCGCCAACCACACACATAAAAGATTCCCTGCAGTCCAGTCTGTAGCTTTAGATTATTCCATGTTGAATGCAAATTCTGTTTCTAAAGTCAGTGACATAAAGGAAATTGACAGATAGTTTTTAGGTAAAAGAATCTTTTCAATTTTGCACTTCATACTACAAAGTAAGTCAAGTTATGGTTACATTTTCATAAATGAGAGCTTCATTCAAACGTATCATTTATTAGATTTATTAATATCATCATCATCATCATTATTATTACTGCATGTGTGCACATGATGTGTATGCAGAGTGCACAGCATCCGTGTGGCGGTCAGAAGGCCACCTTGAGTAGTCAATTGTCACCTTCTATCTTTACCTGGGTCACGGGGATCAAATTCGAGTTGCCAGGCTAGATCAACAAACATGTTACCTACCCATCAAGCATTCTTCCTGTCTCCTCCATTCAAATACTGTAGTAGGGAATTCTCTTAATCTTTGAGAGCCAGTGTGGCCCATAATTTCTCTACCTCATGAAGATATTTCCCATGAGCTGATATTTTCCCAAATCAATGCCATCAAATACACGAGGAGACTTTATTCCTCAACATGAAAGAGACCGTGTGAGTCTGCTTAGACAGCCAGCATGTTAGCATCTCACATCCAGAGGATTCGTTGGCCTTTATTTCCACATGGGTCTCAGAACAGATAAGAAACTGTTGAATGAACTCAAGCCTTAATAACTGGGAATACGTTAAAAACCCTTCCTTTGCTGTGTGAGGTTTTAAGTGGAAGAAGAGGAATTCCCAGGTGCTCGGAGTTTGGTAGCACGTGGCAGTGTCCTGTCTTCCCTGTCAACACACACAGTAGGCTTTTTGTCACATTGGTTTCCGGCACTGTAGCAATGTTTCAGTCTGCGAGAACCAGAATCCATGCACGAAACCGCTAATGAAATAAAACCCTGTGTGAAACAACTTAAAGCACTTATGCTGTGCAGTTTCAAAGAACAATGGGCAGAAGCCAATTAGAGAGCTGATTTTCATTTACTAAACTGGACTTCAAGGACGGCGATGGAAGAAGGAGGTGTTGGCAGGTGGCTCCTCGGCACCGAAGGTGGCTGGACCTGCTGTGATGCCTTGACACGCCTGACTTTGGAAAGCTCCCATTCTTTGCTAGCTATGGCCCTCCCCTCTTCCTCGTCTTCTCTGCTGGGATGCTGATTCAGTGAAGACTGGGAGCAGGCTGTAGGTTATAGACCTCACCACCGGTACTTTGAATATGGGGACATTGTGTACAAGGAGCTTCTATTTTCATCCTGCACAGCCTACACGTGAAGAAAGAGGGGGATAGGATGGCAGGTGTGCACTTGTCTTCAGAGGAGAGCCAATCAGCCATGATCTGAAAGATGCCTGGCTCCACACTCTGCCGCTCCCAAAGACATTGAGATAGAAAAGCATTGGACACAGACAGCTCCCAGGAGCCCACAGTGCTACTGCAGGCCATTGCCCGTTCTTAACAGGCAAAGGCGTTTCCTCCTTGAAAAGGCTGCTCATGCTGCCCAACTGTAGCCATTTCCAGGAGAGCTTGTTCATCTGGCAACTCAGGCCTTCCGTGAACACTTCTGTCTGAAGATGGCTGGGAACACAGGGCTCTGAGAGCAGTCCCTTGCAGCAGTGAGAAAAACCGCTTAAGAAAGGTTGCAGAAGCCATAGCTGCTGACGCCTTCTTTACCATACAACCCAATGTGAGTGTGCAGCATACAATTGGAACCTGGACAGAAGGGACAGGAGGGAATGGATAGAACTCAAACGCAGTGACAGAGCACAAGTTTGTAGTTACTTACTGACACCCTTAAGGGCTTGAAGTCACTGTTTCCAAACAGGATGAATAAAAACACTAGCTATGTAAGTAGGCATTTAAGGCTTTTTTTTTTAATGATTTCTAAATGCCATTTCCTCTTTAGCTTTTAAACATACAGTGTAAATTTAATTTTTCGCTGTCACCCATCCACTCTTTCAAGCAGACAGAAAGCGCCACTTTCAAAATGCCTTTGACCCAACAAACACTGCTAGTGGGAGTCAATCTTCTAGGACTAAACCTGAATAAAGAACTGTGTGTCAGAGAAGGGGCTCGGGACTCATTCAGCACTACTGATTCCTGGCAGTAAAATTCTAACTATCTCATAATTATATTTTTATAAAAGTTAGAATAAAGAACATGCTTTTGGCTGATAGAACTTATCACTTAGAATGTATGTTTGGAAGATAAAGCGATAGTACAGAAACAAGCTGCCACCATGGGACCTCAGGTATCCACCTCAATTGAGGAGAGGCACAGGGGCAGAAATCCCAGAACTGACGGGAAATGTGTGAAGAATGCATTCTGAACAGGTCGAGATTTGCACAAAGGAAGCAGAACAAAGAAAAATCGAGACTCATGAGAGGAACGAGAGTTAGCTCAGCAGTAAAGAGCATTTGTGGTTCTTGCAAAAATGTAGTCTGGTGGCTTGCACCTACAGGAAGTGGCTCATGGCCACTTGTAACTCCAGCTCATGGGATCTGTCGCCCTCTTCTGGCTTGCAAGGATACCTGCACTCACACTCACAGACCTATTCGGACATACACACATAGAGACATAATTAAAAACAAAGTAAATCTTTAAGTAAAGGAGAGGGGAAAGGCGACAAACAGGAGTCCAGGAGATGATGACGGATGCCATCTAAAGACAATGAGATGCTTCACGCCTGCAACTCTAGCACTTGGAGGGAAGTGAAGGCAAGAGGATCAGGAGCTCAAGATCATCCTTAGCTACATACGAAGCTGGAAGCACAGCCAGGATATGTCATACTCTGTATCAACATACACAGCAGAGACGAGGGTACAGCAAGAGCAAGTATCCAGAGAGATAAAAGAAAGAAAGATTTGGGATAATAAATAGGGTTCACAGAGTGAAAGGAAAGTCACAGGGGTGCAAGGTATTCCCCTAAACAGTGATCAGCAGCTGCATTCCTGTCTGATAGTGTTGGGTTAACATTGGGGTATCACTCAACCTGAGCACCCACTTATCTGTGTGATACTCAGGGTGATTTTTTTTCTTTACAATTTTTGGTTTCTGCTTTAAGGTTTCTGATATAGGTCTTCCTGGATGGTCTGATATTTGCTATGTAGCCAAGGCAGGTCTTGAACTTACTGCAATCCTCCTGGCTCAGCTTCCCAAGTGCGAAGAGTATCAGCATGCTCCATTGTTAGAGAGAAAACAGGAGACAGGCAGTCATGCTACGTACCAGGAAACTTTGAGAAGTCTCAAAAAGGAATAATCAACTGTGGTCAAACAGATTCCAAGTGAACATGGTGGGGGAAGGAAATACTTTAAACCCATCAGTAGGAAGCCAGAGAATGACTTAGACAAGAATAGGCAGAGAAGAGAAGAAGGCAGAACACCAAACCCTATGGATCAGTGCCCCTTGAACCGGCTGCTTGTGTTTATAGGAGTGTCTGCTTCCGCGTAACAATCTTGTTTGCTTTTTCTATCTTTGCATTTCGTCAAAATCTTCTTAACTAGGGTATAAGAGTGGAGAGATGCCAATGACACTGCCACCCTTGGTTGACAGTGATTACTTCTATTTACTGATGCTGTCAATGACAAACATGTCCTTCTGTCTGGCCATCATTGAGAAGAAGAAATACCAAAAACCATGGGAGTATGAGACCGCTGAACAAGGCTATGAGGAACAGTTAGTGACTGTGGGAAGAAGGGGCCTCTGGTAGCGAGAAGGATTAAGGCGTGAACAACAGAGAACAATTGGCTATGAGGAGGCACAAAAGGTGAACAGGACAGATACAGTGTCGGAGGGGAAGGTAAAGCATAGGTATTGCATTCTAGAGCACGGAGAGTAACTCGAAAAGGATGGGCGGGGCAGGGAGGGATGCAGCAGAGTGTGTGAGCACAGAGAGAGAACACATGAAAACGGGAGGGAACGCAGCCTAGGCCTGGAGAGAACTGGAGGATGCAGACAGATGCACCTCTAAGGCAGGGATGGTGGAGGGGGGCCACAGAAACAGGTATGCTTTTGAGGTGTCAGAGAAGGACATGGGACACCTTGAACAGCTTAAGATCAAAATCCAGGAAGGGTCCCATGCAAAGCAGCACATCCAATGCGCTAGGACGTGAAAAGTAATAGGGACAAAACACAGCCCTGCGGCAGCCTGAAGACCAGGCTTCAATGCTCTGAAGTCACACGGTAGAAGAGGAGAACTGACTCCTGAAAGTTGTCCTTTGATGACCAAAAAATAACAAACAGTCATAGTGTAATTAAAACCAAGGCATCACAGTCGTGTTCTGACAGCCTCTGTCCCCTGCAATGCGACCTAGGCGAGCCCAACCACTGAGGACCTTGTGCAAACTTCTGAGCCTCTGGCGCTCTGCCCTTCACTTGCAGCAGGGTGAAGAAGCTGGGATGTTGGCCCGAGATATCAATGTCTGTTGGAGCTGGCAGACTTTCCACTGCCTGGAATAGTGTGGTTGCCTCAAAAAGAAAGCAGAACCAGTTTCCCATTCAGGCCAGTATTTTTCTAAATTAGCACTTTGGCGTGCGGCTTCCAAACGGCTAGAAAAGTCCTCAGAAAAGTCAATCCCCTTGAGAACTGTGAGGAAAGCACGTCTGGTACAACCCTGTATCGGGAGCAGCTGGCCCAGTGGCATTGTAATGGCTCTACTAGAGACATGTGACATTTGTCCCATGCGGGAGGAGTGCTTGTCGGGTTCAGTCTCCAGTTGATGTAAAGGAAAGGTTGTCCACCCAGAAGCCTTAGCACATCGCTATCTAGGAAGCTCCAGGCCTCTCTCTCAGCACCAGAGGGCCCCTGTGAAGACCTCCCTTTGCAGCCTTCCTCCCCGAAGCTGGCAAAGGTTATAGAGACATGCAGGAATCTCTCCATCCAGTGAGTTCTGAGCAAGTACATTGAGGCTGTGTTCAAGGGTGTGTCTATGTCTCTTGTACTGAATTATCACTTCTGCATGAGGCTGGTAGGCAAGCTCACCTATGGCTGTGCCCTCCCTGGGGCATTTGAGCGTTTTTGGAAGGCATGATACCTTCCAACAGGACTCTTAGAGCTCACAGGTGACTCGGTTTTGCTTTCCCCGTGGTCCCTGATGAAGCCAAGAGACAGCAGACAGCATAGCTTTTAGAAAATAATTTCAATTCATAAATTCCACAGCCAGCCCCCCTCCCTCCACCATGGAGTATCAAGGATTCTATCATTCCAAATCCCAGAGAATAAACTCAGATGTTGAAGCTAAGATGTACTTACTGGGGGAGTAACAACCCTATCAGTTCATTTTAGACAGAAACAGTGGCCACATGATTTGGTCCCAGAGACACACTCCTATACTCAGGGCCAATCAACAAGGCCTTTGGGCTGAAGGGACAGTGACAAAGAAGACAGGGGGTAGCCTGACTCTTAATGGGCATGTGGATGCTTCTTGCTATTGTCTTCTAGGTTTATTGTTCAGTTGTCTCGCTATAGTGAAGGTGGGCTATCACCATTCTGAACATTTCTATCTACCATCCCGGGTGCAAGTATGGACCTTCCTCTTCTCCTTTTTGCCTTCATTAAATTACCAGGGAATTAACGTTTGGGGAAGCATGTGCTAGGTCTTTAAGTGGGATTCGAGGACAAAGGAGTGGCCATCCTTCAAAAAGCATTATCTAAGCCATCTTATCTGTGTCAGAGACCGAAAGCAAATTAGACAGACTTCTGTGTTCAGTCTCACTTATCTGGACCTGCTCACAGAAACTCAGGATAAGCAGGGGCTAGAGGCCAGCTATGGATCTGGCTCTAATTTACCAAGGCCATATGCACTGGGGTCTCCGCAGGAACTAGAGGCTATAGCGCTTACGGTCACAGCACACAGTTCCACACTCTGAAGTAGAGTCTGTGTAGACAACAGGCAGGGATGAACATGGCTGTGTTTCCCCCTGAATCTATAGAAATGCCCAGTCAGGCACCACAGGGTAGGGGAAGAAAGAGAAGAGCCCCGGCAGGGGTGTTCCCCGGAGCTTCACAAGCAGGCCTCGTAGGTTCCATATGGTACAGCAACCTGCCTACGCTCATGGGGCTGGGGTGGTGTATCAAGAAGGCTTGACTGTGAGTCAGGGGAAGGAGTCGCGGAAGAGGGAAATGTCGGGGAGCCCTATAGATTTGGTGCAGTGGTCAGTGTGCCCAGGTAGATTTGAATATGGGGGTAGGAAGAGATGGCAGAGCAGGCATGATGGATAATCTCAGTTGTCAATGTGTAAACCTGGGGGTTAGGGAGTTGCTTCCATCAAGAACAGATCTGTGGGGAAATTTCTGATTGTCGATGAATGTAGAAGGGCCCAGAGCACTGTGTGCAGCACCATCCCTAGGCAGAT
Source organism: Alexandromys fortis (assembly GCF_014885135.2). NCBI lineage: Eukaryota > Metazoa > Chordata > Mammalia > Rodentia > Cricetidae > Alexandromys > Alexandromys fortis. Next base: position 3,634,756 of record NW_026067909.1, on the reverse strand, counting down.
GAGCTTGGGCTATATAAGGAAGGCAGTTGAGCACGGGGCTGGGAGCGAGCTCATGAACAGTGCCCGGTGCCCCTACCCCCAGGTTTTCTGGTTCAGTTCCTGCCCTGCAGTCTCTCAGTGATAAACCATTTCCCGGAAGCATAAGATTTCCCCTAAGTTGCTTTTGACCATGGTGTGCATCACAGCAACAGAACAGTAAAGTAAAATCACATGCATGCAGTCTGGGGTGAGGAGGAGCGGGGCTCCAGAATAGACCCTACATTCCCACTGATGTGGTGCCAGCACACGGAAACTTCATGCTTACAGTGAAAGACACAGCACCATAAAACGATGAATTTGGACAAGCAAAGGCTGGGGTCTGAAAGGGAATCAGGGTGGCCAAGAAATCTAAGAACTGATATTCCTGCACAGAGCAGCTCCCCCGCCCCCAGCCTAAGAAAGGCTGATGCTTGGGAAAGTCTTGGGAAAGCCTTGACCTTGAGGTGAGGCTAGGCCGGCAGCCTCACCCTGGAATCACTGAGAACTGGCAGATGGAAGGCTTCACCAACATGGCTCCCACAGCAAGCACCAGAAGCACCTAGATGTCTGGCCATGAAGAAATGCTACCTCTGCTGTGACCCATACCACACTGGCTCAGGAGGGTGAATAATCTCTAGCTGTATTATTAACAAGCACAGACTGCTGATGCTGACCCACAGTAAAATGTCCATCACTGAAAAGCTTAGGGAACTCAGCTCACAGAAAGGGGAAAACCTACAAAACAACATGCTCCAACCACGTACATAGGTATACTAGAAGCAAAAGAAAGTCAGGGTGGGTAGTGAACCCCAAACCTGGAGAGGCACCAAAGCAGAAAGAGGGAGCGGAGAACCTCAGGAATCCAGAAGAGCCACATAGGACTGTCAATACTTTTCAGGCCATTAATACATACTATGTGTATTTTTCTTGCGTGTGTGGTCTTATTTTGACTTACAAATAAAAAAAAAACTAGCAAACAGTGAAGATGAACATGAATGATCAGTTGGAATAAGGTTCAAATCTCCACACATGGAAAGCTTGTGCCCCTACATGCCGAGCGTAGCCAAAGGAGCACCATTTCCCTAAGCATGTTCCTCAGAACACTGACCATGATGGGTGTGCCAGCCAGCCTTCCATCACTATGACAACACCCCTGAGAGAGCTAGATGTGGTGGCACACACCTATAATCCTGACACTTGGGAGACGGAGGCAGGAGGATCCTATCCAGAGCTGGATGCCAGTCTGGGACACAGGCAGAAAAAACAGGTACAGGAGGACAGCTGTCAAGCTGTCAACACTCTGCTGACACCCGAAAGGATAAAGGAGGGGTAGGATCAGGGGGCAGAAAGGATTTGATGTTTTATATCCATTTACTACGGTATTCTTACTCATTAAAAAGTGTGTATTACTGATCGATATTTTAATTAGGGGGGGAATTTTCTTTTCATGTGAAAAGAAGTGAATATAAGAAGCTGGGAAGCATCATTGCATGAGGCAGGAAGTCAGTAAACAAGCAAGAGAGACACTGCCCATCCTCTGTGGTGAAGAAAGGAAAACAGGATGGGATGAAATGTTGACCAAACACGCCAACTTTCTAAGCACCTCTAAGTCCTTGAGGAAAAAGCCTCTATCATGGAAAGGCATAAGTCTGAATTTGGTAAATTCATCCTTCATTGGAGAAAAGTCTGAAGAAGTATTTAGGAGATTCCTAAAGGAGACAACTGCTTTTGAATTGATAAGCTCTGAGGAACGACAGAGGCTCAACCCTTGTAGGTGACTGGAAAGCTGAGGAGCTGCTGAGGGAAAGGAGGTGAGGCCTGGAGTGGGAAGCATGGTCCTCCAGAGTAGCCAGCTGCAGCTGGGATCAAAGGCTGCTGATGTCAAGGGAGACATGCTTTCAAAACCCGTAGGTGTTCTACCACCAGACTGTATGTTCACCCAAGCACATACAAACTAACGTGTAAAAATCGAAGGCAACTGCATGGCGGTTTGGTATTGGTTTGCTTCTAAATATTTCCTTTCTTTTTTCTTTTCTTTTTTTGGTTTGAGAGAGACGTGACTCTTGAAATATTTTAACATTCTTTACATTACTGAATTCTATCTCACAGACAGCTCTAAGAAATCCATGAGACAGAATGAAGAGTTTCACTTCCCTGAGAAAATTACTCTCAGATTCTTTGGAAAACATACACACACACACACACACACAATGTGCACAAACAACAAACTTGTATAAGCACTTACAATAGCTAGCTTTAAAAGCCAAGTGAGATAAAGCTGAACCACAATTACAAATACAGGCTTTGAGTAGCGTGAAAATACAGATGCCTTGATGTGTACAATGTGGTCACATCTTGATCCCCCCACCACAAAGATAGCATAAACTGACATAAATTCCCTACATGCAGCATCCTAACACCATGCTTAGTCATATAGTGCAGAGTACAGAGATACTTCCTTGGGGAGTAAGGGACTTTCTGAAAACTGGGCTTGTTACAAGAAAAGACAGCCATATGTTTATACTTTGGGCAATGTCCAAAATTCAAAAATTCAGGTCTAGCTTCTACGGAATTGCGTATGAGTTTCCCAACGTCGAAATGGCTAGCCTACCATAGCTGGCGGATAGGTGCAGACTCCACCAGGAACATTCCTTTTACGCAGAAAGAAAACAGGGTTAGACAAAGGGCACTTAACTTTTATTTACAGACTCTAATAGCAGAAGTGACACTGGACGGAAGAGGAGCCCCTGTGTCAGGACACAGACCATGCGGTACAGACAGGAATAGGCTTCCCATACAGTGAGGGGAAGACGGTGTGAGGAAAAATGAGAGTCTGCATGCATTCAGTGGACCTCAGGAAGTATTCCAGGGAGGGTGCAGGCACCCATCTGGGGACAGATGGACAGCGGGAGGGCCTACCCCACTGCTTTTCCTTTTTTTTCCCCAAATGAGCCCATTCCTGTCATTGTGTTTTTAAAAGAAAATTACGGTATCAGGATTTTTCTTATTTGACCAATTATCTAATCTATAATTTCTACTATAGAAAAATCAATGCCTTCAAAATTCAATACTATTAAAGGCTGCTAAATGTCAGAGACAAATTTGACAAGAATTAAAAGCCCAAAGACTGTCTATTTTCTCTCAGCGGTATCTAGAGCTCAGAGTTAGAAACTTAAGTCTAATCCCCAAATTATCAAACTTGGTGATACTGTCAGTTAGAGAAAAAAACAAGGTGCCTGGCAGGACTACCAAGGCCAGTTAAATGCCCGGAGAGGAGAATTCCCTCCAGATGCCCGAGGGTTTGATACCCCAAACCCTAGAACTTTCTTTTGGGAAGTACTTAGGGGAGTGTTATACAGAGACAAAAGACACAAACGCCATCCACCTACCAAGACACCCTTGGCTTCCCCGCCCTTTCCACAGTCCAGGCCTCCCCAGGCCACCCTTAAAGGGCAGAGAACTGGCCGCTGGCATGTTGTTAGAGGTCTGCCCTTCCAGCTAATGCCTGCAAATCAGCAATACTGTAACTCACACTCACCGCGAAGAGGGTACATGTCCAGTGCAGTGTCCTAGAGAAAAATAAGCCAATGAAAAGGCTGGCGTGGCGGGTCAGCAGGTAAAAGCACTTAACCTGACTATCTGAGATCAGTCCTCTCAGCACCCACCTAATGGAAGGTAAGAAAAGGTCCAAAAACTGTCCTCTGGCCCCCACCCACATGCTGTGGCACCTGCATGCCCCTCTTCCATAAATTTAAAAAAATCAAATGATGGATTAAAAGAAAATAAGGCAAAAATCAAATGGATGATATAACATTCTTAAGTCATTAGGTCACTTGTCACATATTCAGAGACGAGTATCCCAAGCTTTAATTGTATTTTAAAGAAATTAGTAATACCTAGAGAGGGAATTTGCACTAGGCAGGAAATTTCAGGAGGCTGTATGATCTTGGGAGGTGAGGAGAGGAAGAGAGAGAAAGGATGAGATGGGGGAAGAATGAACATTCAGAGTCATCCTACTCAAACTTCTACCAGTCAAGGCATCAGCCAATAGGGGACAACTAAGGACTCGATGTGGCCTCAGGACCATGGTCATGGCCGATGGCAACCAAGAAGCAGTTTAGATGCAGAGGAAAGGCCAGACAGGAGAACTGAAAATCCATAAATCAGAAGCTACAGGAGAAAGAAACTTCCCTGGCCAGCTCCCTACAGAGAGACAAGCCTTGGTTCTCTGGGAATTACCTCCTGACATTCAGAGGGAGAACCCCCTTATGACTCCACTGTCATCAAACTGCAACCAGAACTACATTTTTAAGAGAAAGTCTCAGTCATCAGTCCCTTTACAGCCCCTTAATGCCGCATGTCACACGCTAGCCTCTCCAAGACTTGAGTGGGAGTCATTTGCAGAGCCAAGCAGGGGCCATTCTTTCCAAGCTGAGCACAGGGGCCACCTTTCATGGCACAAATGACGCCTATGGCTGGTGCTGATGGCAGCTGAATGAGGTCTTTATAGGAGTTTCCATAGGTAATGGCACAATAACCACCAAATTTAAGACTACATAAAAATTTTCATTCTCTCAGCAAGGAGACCAAGAAACTGAGAGAAGAAACCTTTTCCTTTTTTTTCCCCTGATTGAAAAAAAAAAAAAAAACAAGACAGAGAGACTGGCAGTGAATCATAATGGTGCAGAGTGTCAATAGAGAGAGGTTTATAACCAATTCTAGTGACACAACTGTGTTCGGGGTTTCCCTAGGCAACGCTTAGCATCCTCGGAGGATCAGAAGGACAAGAACTGCAGGCTGTGGCAGGTCTGTCAAGGTGAGTGAAAACTAAAGAAAGGGTCACAGAGGCTCTTCACTGAATTTGCAAGTTCAAGGGGTCTACACATCTAGGTGGGGTGCTACTGGAAGTTAGTGTGCACACACTTGGGAATCGCCCCCCAAATCCCTGGGAGGCTTGTGCTCTTCACATAAATTCAACCGCATCTTTGTGGGAAATGCTTATTTTTACAGCTTCATGATGCCAATCACTTTTGTATTTTTATTCCTTATCTACTTTTCCAATCCATCATTTAAAAATTGGAGAGGCAAGGGAAAAATTGATGATGCTCCCACTCTTGTAGCACCCATCTCCTGGATGGTACCATGACACCATGGCTCAGCATTTTGATTCTGATAATAGAAGACAGATGGACCTTAACCCTCATGCGTACGTCCTGGAATCACCAGGCAAGGACAGGTACATATTCTGCTCTCGGTTTACATGCTCTTAGATTCTTCCACCCAGCCCCAGCCCTCGGTTCAGTCTTCATTCTTGAAAGAGACTGTCCATTGTACAATGCCCCCAGACTTTGCTCTCTGTGCTCCAACATGCCCCCTCCCTCCCCGCACACTTGGATTTTCACTCAAGAACCCCAAAGGCAAGCTCAGTCTCTAGCCTATACAAGTTAAGCCTTCAGAGTCATCCTTGGAAATCTCTGTGCAAGGACCACGAAACCTGCTCTTAAAGGGACCACTCACTGTCTGAAAGAGGAAAAATACCAAAGAATAGTCCTGGGAATCCAAACAGATTTTAGATGAGATAAACGGCAAGCGCTTGGGTTAGACACACTTGGGAAAATGCAGCGTAGGGAGGTAAGTCCTCACAGCCAGGTAAGCAGGAAGCCTTCACCTGAGACAGTCTGTGTTGGCAACCCCTCAGTACGTCAGTGCTCTACAGAGAGTGGGCTGACTTTAATGTATGGTGAAGTTGAATAGAATTAACGGTAGCAACACAGAAATACTGCCATATATATTAAGTTTATTTCATATCCCTAGGGGACACTACAAAGCACTAACAGATGACAGAGTGTGGAAAAATTCCAAAGTGGGGTGGAAACACTCCAAGTTGCCTGGGGAAGTCACAGAGCACCATGTCACATTGGGGGCATGTTTTGAAATATATTGGTTGGGCAGACATCTCAGTGGGTAAAAGCACTTGGTGAACAACTGGAAGGATCTGAGTGTGAAGCTCCAGAACCCACATAAAGTCAGGCACTGCAACCTACAGTTATAATTCCAATCCTTGATGGGGAAGAGGAAAGATGGAGACAGGAGGAGCCACAGAGTGGGCTGCAACCCTAGTGTACATAACAAAAACAACACAACAACAACAGCAACAACAAACAAGGCAGAAGGTTAGGACTGACACCCAATGCTATTCTATGGTCTCTACGTTCCAGTTGTGGCAAAGGAATACCTACATTTATAAATGAACACACACACACACTCACGTGCATGCACACAAACTAATACAAGGTCCGGGGATTGCAGCCTCCTGGAAAAACACTCATGTCTGTACTATTAAACATAACATTAAAAAGCACATTTGATTGATTATTGATCCTACTCTCGTGAAGAATAGGAAGCTTGTGCTTAATAATTTTTCATATGGTTACAAGAAACAATTATAGAAACTTAACTATTTATCTCTATTGTTTAGAAACGATCAACACAAAAAAATCCATATATCATATCCATCATGATAATAGCTCCCATATTAAAAGCCTACAGCCAAGACAGTACATTTGACTGTGTGAAACATTTCAACAAATCAGCCAGAGAAAAGCCAATATTAACAGTATTGTCTAGTGTTCTGGTGGAGTAAACACCCTCAGCACACACAGATCTCCTTAAAGGGATGGCTGTACTTCGTCTCTAAGAGGCATACCATTTACCAAGCAGAAAAGCACAACTCTGCTGGTTCTCACTGAAAAAGATTTCAGAGGCTGGACAAATAGCCCAGTAGTTAGGAGTGCCTACTGCTCTTTCAGAAGACCAGGGTTCAGATCCCAGCACCCACAGCAGGCAGCTCTAAGGGATCTGATGGCCTCTTTTGGCCCCCCGAGAGTACCTGCAGGGACATGTCATAAAGACTTGCAGAAGTGCTCCCTCCCTTCCTCCCTCTCTCTCTCCCTCCCTCCCTCCCTCCCTTCCTCTTTCCTTCCCTCTCTCTCCCTCTCTCAGGCACACACAAAATAAATATTTCAAAAAAATCCCCCCTTTTGTAGTTGTTACTTTGTTTTGTTTTACCAAAAAACCTGAGTTTTGAGGTACGAAAATTACCCAAATACTAACAGATGAACATCTCCATGAACACACACACACACACACACATCTGACATCAGAAACAATCCTTGACAGAATACACTGTTTTACTACCCAAATACCCAATGAATTGGATTTAGCCTAGAATGCAATGCAATGAGAAGCGAACGAGGGAAAATGCCAAATCCTTTAAATCTTTCTTAAAATTGGGGCCCCATACAGGTATCAGAAATGGATCAAACAACTCATGCTACAAATTGGGCTGGGAGCTCAAAAAGTGTGTGTCTATGCACTAAGTCTGGCCTCTTTTTCTGGTTCTGCAGACATTTTATAAAAGATTCTCTTCTCTCCCCTCACCCCCGTGCATGCCTACATGCACACCCTGCACAAATCTTTTCAGGTGCTCCATGGAGGTCAGAAGTGGATGCTGGATCCCTTGGAGCTGGAGTTACTGATGGCTGTAAATTGCCCAGTGTGAGTGCTGGGAACCTATCCTGGGCCTTCTGCAAGAGCAGCAAGCACTCTTAATCAACGAGCCCTCACACCAGCCCCATAAAGAAAGTTTTATTGGAATTCAAACACTACTCACCTTTTTTTAAAAAAAAAAATATTTTCTTTCTTTCTTTTATTCTTTTGAGACAATCTCTCTGTATATCCCTGGCTTTCTTGAAGCTCACTATGTAAACCAGGCTCACTTGGAACTCAGAGATTTACCTATCTCCTGAGTTCTGGGATTAAAGGCATATGCCACCATGTTTTGTTTTTAAAATGTGTTTTCTATAACTGTTCTGCTTCGTCAGCAGAGACAGGTTTTCATAACAGAGATGCGATGGCCCAGAAAGTCTTAGGATATTCTAATTAATGTTTAAGGAAAAGTTTGCGACACCTTTTACAAAGGATTCTTTTGAGCACTCCTTAGGGAATGCTCATACTCATCTCAAAATATATGAGAAATGACCAAGTCTTTAATATGTGCAAGAATGCCAGATGGTCTCTTTCCCTGGGGGAAAATCACAGGATTTTCCAGTCTTCTGAAAGGGCCACAGGTTCATTAGGGCCCATCCATGTTCATCTGGCAGACCAGGACAGCAAACATGACCATGCCTGGCTACAAAGTGAATGGCTTTATCCGATATTTCTATAGATGATTCTGAGTCCTTTCTGCTCCCTGGGAAGAGTTTCTATGTAAGATTCTTGACTTTTTCCTTGTGCACTGACACACCTGAGCTTGCTCTCCAGCTAGCACCTGGTGCTGGTAACCTTTAACCTAGCTTCATAAAGAAGGCGGACTAACGGGCTGGCCTCAGGGATTACCAAAGAACAGAGTGGCATATATAGGAATAGCATAAGGAAGACTGGGGGATAAGGAAGGTGTCGCTCTTATTCCCCCAGACAAGGTCCAGACATTGCTAACAACGAATGAGAGGAGGAGCGACGCCTCACAAACTGGCCTATACGTCTGAGAATGGAACCTTCGACTTCCAAACTTGCAAATTTATCCAAAAGACATCACTAAGTCTACTAGGTACCATGTATTAACAATCTCCAACTTTGCAAAACACTGGAAAGCGGTGCAGACAAGGAATCTTCCTAGTGCTAAGCAACCTGTTCTTCAGTTTTCAGGCCCCATTAACAGTGCCTGGCCCAGCAGACTGCTGGGGAACAAGGCTCTCTCTCTCTCTCTCTCTCTCTCTCTCTCTCTCTCTCTCTGCATGCCTGGAGGAGAAAGAGTACTTCCTCTAGGAGACATATGTTCTACCAGGTATAGCCAGTCTTTCCACACTGGGAAACCAGAGTGCTGTTACAAAGTTCATATTCGTAAACGGCACAATAGTATTGTCTTTAAACCTTACACTATTTAAAGTATGTTTACACTTTGGTGTTGAGCAGCATTGATGGTTATCCTCAGCTAAAAGCTGTTCTGCTCGGCACTCAGGCTGGATACATTTGGCCAACCTCTGCCACTCGCTCCACAAGATGAGGCGCTGAACCAGCACACAGCGCAGCCAAGCTCAGCTCCCATCTGCTCACCGGAGATCCTTATTAGCTGTGCTCTACAATATCAAACCGAATGGAAGCAGTTTGCCTATAGCAGGGATAGGGGAGCATGGAAGCCAGAAGCTTGCATCCTAGAGCTTAGCCAGGCAGCTGGAGCACTGTTCTTCTAGCCATACTGGTGTCAGCAGCAGAGAAAGTTCCAGAACCCCAAAACTCTTCATTAACACCCAGAGACCAAAAAGGAAAGAGGCAGTAACATGAATCCGCAAGTGAAGGAGCTGGCTTCTTCACTATTTCCACGGTGTGAATGAGTCAGAAGTCTTATTTTAAGGGATTTGGAAGCATCGCCAACAATTTCATGTGACAATATTTACTCCACTGGGAAGGAGAGGGGAAGGTGTCATTAAAGTTAATTATTTCATTTTCGTACTTGGATGCAGGGAAACAAAATAAATTTCAATAGAACTTCAGGGCCTAACATTATAGCCCAAGATATATAATGAAAGAGTGAGTTTATGTTTTCTCCTGCTCATCAAGTAGAACCAGATAATGCATATTCAAATGAGGAGAGCCCTGAGCTCAGGACTGCCCAGAAGATCTCATCACTTATAAACATGGCGAGGTGAGGGAGCCCCCAGTGGCCACTGAGAAGAACAACATCCATTTCAGCCTCCTGCCTCGTCCCTCTCTGCTTCCTCGTTTATTTATAAACTGCTTAGCCTTAAGAAATTATTTTCAGTGGCCAATAACTTCTAAAACCAAACTTAGGAATTCATACTGAAAACACTCTCAGAATGAATTTGGATTTCCTGCTATCCTTACAGTGAACAAGCGGCTGTATATAAATGTAGACACACACACACATGCACACACACACACCCCTATATACATGGGTATATCATACACTATAAAGTACACTGACTTTCAGATTTCTTTGTTTAATCTAGGCAAACACATAGCCAATGGGTGCCAAAAGACAAGGCCTCTATTCCTTCCCTCCCTCCCTCCCTCCCTCCCTCCCTCCCTCCCTCCCTCCCTCCTTCCTGGTGTATGAGGGTTTGGCAGATCCCATTGCAATTTCCTTGCAGCAAAGGGCTGTGAGAGCTGCGACACAGGGGTTCAGAATCATAGTCTACCTATTCACGCTCTAAATTATTGACACTCGCTATTAACAAATAAAGAATGGTAGGCGCCATTTACGAACACATTCCCATGCTGTTGTTTGAATCCTGGGAGTGAAGCTGAACATAAAATGTGTTCATAGAAACGTTTGGTGGGCACTTTAGATTAAAGGCACACGGGAGCCAGCAGAGGAGCACCGAGAAGTGAGGTCTAGACACATGCTCCTTGGAGTGTGACACGCCCACAGCTCCCACAACCTGGATTAGCTGAAGGGAGACATCCCTGGTCCACAGTGCAGCGGGATGGTAGTCAAGACCTGCTCACCTAATCCCCAAGAGTTCATAACAATTCAAAAAAAATGTTAATAAAGAAAATGGAACGAAAAATCTGTGTGTGGCCTAAAAATCTGCGTGTGTGGCCTTATAGATCACCAAATATAAATAAATATTTACAAAAACATTCGTACCGTTCCGATGTTGACTTTGGCACTTAAAAACAAAAGCCTTGTCTTCCCTCACTCGGGGAGCCACACTCCTTAGTAAACACAACATCCAAAGTCAGGTAATCAATTCCTAGACCCAAATTAGCAAAATAATTTACTACATTGAGTATAAAAATGTCAAGGGTGGGTAATTAGAATTATATGCACAGCAAGCTTCTGGAGGAGAAGGAGGAGGAAGAGGAGGAGCAGGAGAAAGCAGAGCGGCAGGAGGAGGTGCTGCTCAAATTAGCTGGGCTCAGGGATGAAAGCAGGCAGGGATTCGGGATCATCAGTAAAGGCCATGATAACAGGACTTTATTACATGTGTCACGGAAATTATTTTTAAGAAAAACTCTGTGGTGTGGACAGAGTATGTATGATGTGATGGATCATTTTAATAACTGTCATTCAATGAAGCCAATGTGTGTTCATGTCACTGAAATCACATGGGTGAAGCGGAGTGCTGCCCAATACAATAGGATCCTGGTCTGCTGTTGTTTCTATGCCTGGTTTCATTCCAAAGTACAAATGACGGGTACCACAAGGGGAAGACGTCCAGCTAAGGAAGGAAAAGAAAATCTGTACAGACTCTTACCAGCCTGCAGCGGAGAGCTCAGCAGAGGCAAAGGATCTGACTGGGGTCCGAGTGTATGTCCCACTAGAGCACTGGGCTGTTCCCATGAGGGCCTGGAGCAGTGCGGTTCACTCCAGGGCAAAGGTCTCTGGTATTCCTTAGGGCAGGCAAAAACCCTAAGGGGATTACAATGGATACAGACAGCCCTCGCTCCTGAAAGATGCTCAGTCCAAGTCAAGCTACACCAACTTACCGTATATATTCTACAGCAATGTCAAGGGCAGATAAAAATAAGTTATTGAGCAAAGCAGGTTGGCGATCTGTAAGACCTGCATTTGAGTCTAGGCTCCAGCACTTGCTAGCTGTGTGACCTTGGAGAAACTGCTTACCTTTTCTGATTAACATCTGTGAAAGTTAATTTCTATCTATTTCAAAGCCCTCTCATGAGGACAAAAGCAAAGAATACAGGAAGTATCAGGGCACAGTAGGCTGCAAGCTCACAACCAGAGTAGAGCATCATATACATCTAGTGCAAAGCACCTAAAGAAGCAAGCCAAGGGAACCGGAGATTCCTGCTGTCTTCTTCCCCGTTCTCCTAGTGGCTCCTGCATGCCTGGGAAGGCTGGGGACAAACAAGGACAAACTAGGAAACCCCTATGCCAGATGGTGCAAGACAGGTGCCACCCTGCCCTACTCTGACCTCAGGCCTCCCTGCAATGCCCCAAGCCTCTGTCCAAGGACAGACCTCAGAATGGAGAGCAGAGGACAGTGTTACACAGGGAGGACTGGAAGAATACACTGAAATTTGAAAGCAATTTTTATCCCTTTTTGACCCAGTTGTGATTAAAGGTGGCATCGTTGGCCTGGGCAGATACACTGCTTTGTGCAAGCTGAGCTTCGGCAGGCTCAGAGAGCTGGCAGAGACAACAATAGTAACAAAAACTGAGAATGGCCCTGTAGCCAGCCACCTCTGAAGTGAAAGGCTTGCTCCTCAGATTAGACAAGGATGGCGAGGAAACCCCGTTGCTATCACAGCGCAGGCTGAACAGACTAAAGTCAGCCAAATAGCTCCTGCATACCTGCTTCCTTGGTGAGCCCTGCTGGACGGGGAGTAGGGTGGGTGGTCCAGAGGAAGCCTGGGGTCATTTGGTTGTTTTGAGGCAGAGTCTCATTCTGTAGCCCCGCGTGCCTTGAACTCCTGACTCAGCCTCCAGATAGCTGGAATTACAATCATGAACCTCCGTGGCCAGCTGCCTGTGGGCCTGACGGGAGCCCAGCACATGTCGGCTTGGGAGAGTGCCAGGATCATGCATCCTTCCTCAGCGAGCACAGCTGCTGCAGTTGTTAAAGGGAGGCTAGAGCCACTAACATCCTCTTTAAAAGGGAAAACATCTCATTTCCCTTAGAAAGTTCTATTTGCAGTGATTAGTTTAGAAAACCTGGGATTTTAACCAGTCTTCAGGATGTTCAGTTTTCCCCAAACTAATTAGATTAGCAGCCGATAAAGCCTCCCTAGCCTCTCATCCTGGAAGGAAAAGATGGGGAAAGGGAGCATCTGAAGGGTGGACAAAGTGGCTCTCCTCCAAGAGGATAAGATTTAGTGACCAAGACAATAGGCCATTACAGGTAGAGAGCTTGCCACAGATGGAGGCTCAGGCAAGACACAAGTCCAGAAGGCAGGAGCTGGAGGACAAATGATGAGATTAAAGAGGGTGTCGCACTGGTCTCCTGAGCAATGCCTTATGAGCTCTGTGCCTGTCTTGTTCTTGAGAGTAGAGCCTGCATGTGTACTGCTCCCACCCCACAGGGGCTCATCAGGGTGAGCTCCGTCTCCTCTGCGCACAGTGGGTTGACCGTGATTGCAGCTGCAGCCTCTGAGCTGGAGGGGGTAAACTGCTCACCATAGACAGTCCCACCTTGGGTCACTGACAGCATTAAAGTAGGAAGTGGGAAAAACATTCCCCTGTGAGCTCTGTCTCAGGGGCATCTGAGAGTCAGGAGGACCAGGTTCAGTGGCAGCTTTCCTCAGAATGTTCTCACCTGCAGCTAAGCATGTTGGGGGATCCTTTCCCTTTCCCTTGGGTTTTAGTTCCAGTGATGAAAGCTCATCTCGCCGATGAGTAAGCCCCTTCATTTTATAGAGATGTTATAAGTGTAGTGAGGATGCAGTGACAACATTCGGACAAAATACATGTGACGAAAGAACACCTGGCAAACATGTGTGAATATATGTGAATGACTGTGCAAGGAGGCCCCCAGGCCGTGTCATGGGAGCCATCAGCTTCTACCAAGCACCAAAAAAAAAAAAAAAAAATCATCCTTGGAATCCACGTGAATGAATCCTGTGATACACACTCTTTTTCTGCCTTTATTTTTTAAAACATGTACAGGCAGGTCACCTGCACATAACTGTGTGTGCACTGTATGCATGCAGGACTCACAGAGGTCAGAAGAGGGCATCAGAGTCCCTGGACTGGAGTTACAGACAAATGTATATGGGTGCTGGAAATCAAATCCAGGCCCTTTGTAAGAGCAACTAGTGCTCATAACCACTGCTGTCTCTCCAGGCAACTCGTGCTACACACTCTTGGTCGGCACGATGTTTCTGAAAGTCTTCTGGCCTCAGAAGGCAATCATTTTGTAAGGGTTGTTCCTAGATAATATTGCACATTTTGCCAAGACCAATAAATTTCTTCTTATTCACTTCTTCGTAGATATGTAGGGTACTTTCAGTTTGGAATTAAAACTGCTCAGAAAATTCTGGAAAACAAGCCCCCGAGACACACACACACACACACAAACACCATACACACAATGTGGTTTATCACACTATTGGCTTTGTTTTGTTTTTGAGACAGGGGTCTTTGGTATTCCAGGCTTGCTTCCAACTTGCTACACAGCCAAGGATGACCTTGAACATCTAATCCTTCTGTCTCCACCTCTCAAGCACTCAGTTTGCCTGCGTACACCACACATCTGGTTTCTGCAGGCTGAGGGTAGAACCTAGGGCTGTTGTGCATGCTAGCCAAGTCCTCTATCAACCAAGCTATATCTTCCAACCAACTAATTGGTTTGGAATTTTAAGATGTGCACACTTCCAGGAAGTCAAAGAAACAGTCTCTATTTGGGTTAGATAGCATGGATTTCCTTGTAGTTTATTCTCTGGATGCCTCTGCCTGTGGGAAATCTCTTTTAAAAGGGCCATTTTCCCCATTGCAAGACTACCTTTTGTAGTGAAATTCCGAAGCAAAATCTAAGAAACCAATTTATACCTAATTGATTCCTAAAATGAGTCCACTTTCTTTTTCCGCGGAAGCTGAACATAAGGGCTCATTATAAACCCTTAATATACACATCTGCTCTGTCCATGCAAAGACAATGATGCAAAGAGCATCTACGGGCAGCAAGAAGGCCAGAATTCCTTCCCCGCAGACAGCCCCTAATGCCAGGCTTGCTTTAAGGATTGGAGCATGATGGTGCAGCAACGTTTCCCACAAGAAATAAATTCATCCCTAGGCAAATGCCCAGTGACACATTCTTATCATTATCTCAATTTCTGGTGGTGGACTTCGTCGTGCACTAGGTAAATGGGTTCATACATTTTTTTTTTTAAAGGTGCATCAGTGGCTTGTTGATTAGCGAGATGGAATTCATGACAAAAGCAAATATTGAGGAAGGATTTGTTTGGGCGTGGTCCAGAGGAACAGCCCATCAGTTGGGGAAGGTTGGGTGGCAGGAGGCTCTCAGGTAGCAGGAGTAACGCAGCAGCAGATGCGCAGGGCTGGGGCCTCTCAGAGATGGGAAGCAAAATCAGCTAGAAACCCCAAGGACTACCCTCATCCCCACCCCCCTGCAACCTATTTCCTCCAAAGAAGCTCCACCTGCCAAAGTGCCCACAATTTTCCCCAATATCATCAGCAGCTGGGAACCAAGTGAGCCCATGGAGAGGTATTTTTTATCTAAACCAGGATAACAATAGCCTTAGCAACAGTTGATGTTATTGGCAAGCTGAAAAACTCAGAGTATCCCTAGACTCAACTAGAATGCCTTCCTCACATAAGTGAGGTTTCAAATCTGCCAATCAGAGCATCTCATCTTTTCCTCCTCTAGGTGTACACTGTGGGGATCTTCACTGATACTGTACCTAGAGATACCGTCCAACCAGCTCCCAGCGCCACTGCGGCTGAACACTGACCTCCTCTGCACACATCTCTATCTGACTCTGTCCATGATCACTGGTGCCAACCCCACACCTCCTGGCAGCCTTAAAGTGACACGATTAAGAAACAGATAGTAGATTTTAGCCAGGTGGTGGTGGCGCACTCCTTTAAT
The DNA here is from genome assembly GCF_014885135.2 of Alexandromys fortis. Classification (NCBI taxonomy): domain Eukaryota; kingdom Metazoa; phylum Chordata; class Mammalia; order Rodentia; family Cricetidae; genus Alexandromys; species Alexandromys fortis. The sequence continues at coordinate 3,619,148 of NW_026067909.1, read as the reverse complement.
CCCAGCACATGGGAGGTAGAGGGGATCTCTGTGAGTTCATGGCCAACCTAGTCTACAAGAGGTAGTTTCAGGACAGCTGAAACAATAATACATAGAAGCCCTATCTTGAAAAACCAAACAAAAGAAAAATAAAAAAAAAGTAGATGTTATTTTTATGGGTTTACAATAAGATTTAGAGGAAGCTTCCTGACAGAATTCCCAAAGGCCAGAGTTGCAAGATCAGATCTCTAAAAAGGCATGTCAGGCAGGAACCCTTGCCATCTGCTGTTACACAGCCCCATGTCCTACGCACACCCTTCTGGTCACCATCTGAGTGGCAGGCTATCTTTGTGATGAAACACCATGACCAAAGGCGACCTGGGGAGGAAAAGGTTTATTCCACTCACAGGTCCATATCACAGCTCATCATCAAAAGCTGTGAGGGCGGGAACCTAAGCAGGGCAGGAACCTGGAGGCAGAAGCTGACACAGAGGCAGCTGAGGAACACTGCTTTCTGGCTGTTTCTCATGGCTTGCTCTGCCTACTGTCTAACAGAAACCAGAACCAGAAGCCCAGCGGTAACCCCACCCATAATGGGCTGGGTCCTCCTGCATCAACTGCTAATTACGAAAACGCCTGGCAGCTGATCTTACAGAGGCATTTCCGCAACTTTCAATAACTCCAGTTTGTGTCAAGTTATCATAAAATCAGCCAGCCCACAGGCCCTTTCCCCCAACCAGATCCCAACACCCTCTTGGGCCTGAGAAGTAAAGGGGCTATCAATCAGAACTGGGGGAAATCTAGGTTCCAAGGGCCACTTTAAAGAGTGAGAGGGACATAGTCTAGATTCCCCCGGGTTTGGAATTCCCTCCCTAACCACCTGGCCCAGCTAGATATCAGAGAAGCCCCGGAGCCTGCAGCTGGGTGCCCACAAAACCAGATACTCCAATGGAGCTGGGGTAGGCACCCAACTGCAGATTCAGGGTCCTCCCTGATATCTAGCTGGGCCTGGTGGTCCATTCTACAGAAACTTTCTCTTACCAAGATCATGGGTCTGTATCTCAAGGACTACTGAGAGAGACACATGGAAAAAGGAAGATATTTTAGGATATTTTTCCTTCTAGAACATGTGGACACATGACTCTACATGGTCAACACAGTATCTCATAGAAAGCCCTTTAAAAGAGCTGAGTCTCTATATGGAGAAGGGAGCGAGTCTCTATCAGCACATTGCATGAGGATAGAGCAATGTGCAGCCCTGGAGTACTAAGATGGAATACAGGGATAAAAGAATATGTAGGAACAAGAAAGAGCCTGTCTCCTATCTGGCAAGGTGTGTGGTGGTGGTGTATGTGTGTGTGTGTGGGGGGGGGGTGAGTAAGAGCAGTTCATATCTGAACTCCCAATTCATGGGCCATTTCTTACCACCATGCTCTGCCCCCCTCTTGTAAAACATAGGGCTACTCTCAAGTATGTCCTAGGATTAGGTAGGGCTAGGAGACCTGCACTCAGGGATATGTAGTCCCAGTGCCTGCCACTCAACCCTGCTAGGCATCAGGGAGCCTGTAGCTGGAAGCTCACAAGACCAGACTGGTGGAGTTGGGGATAAGGGAGGAGAGCAGTGTGTTTGTTCATGAGAAATGTCTTCCCCAAGTGTAGTTAACTCTGATCAAAACAAACACAACTACCCCCTCCCACTGCCTCTGCAGAGAAAGGGAGACAGTGGGTCAAGGAGGTTCAGACGAGGGGCAGTAAAAATGTCCCCATATGGTAAAAATGTCCCCAAATCATCAGCATGCAAGAGACCTGCCGGGCAGGCAGGCAGACAAACACTCTTGACTTTGTCCCCTAGATCACTAAGCAGGTTTGCCTTCCAGTTCTTATTTGAAGGGTGGATTCCTAGTTGATCACAGACATAGAAATGCAGAAGGGGAGCCCTAACTCCCAACCTCTCCAAAGACAGATCTGCAGGTGAGGGGGCAGGCGCCTGGCCCCCATGACCACTCCCACCTAGGGCTTTCACCACCCAGCAGGGGGAGGTTGGTTGGACACCTCTGGAAGCCATCAAACAGGGTCTCCTGCAGACAGCCTGCTCCAGATGGAGAAATCAAAAGGGCCCGGCGCCTGCCTGCAGGCTCCTGAGGTGGCTCCCGGGTAGACTCAACAAGTTCCAGGGGCCTCGCAGCGCCGCCTGCAGCCCAGAAACCCCAGGATGTGGCAGTGGAGCTCCGCGCGCAGGCGGCTGCCAGCGGCTGCTTCCAGCACCTCCTCCTTCTCCTCCTCCTGCCCGAGATCTGGCTCCGGCTGGAGGGGCTCCTCCACGCGCCGGGCCCCCGCCCCACGCACGCGGCCCGGCCCGCCCCCGCCCCACCCCCGCCCCACGGGCCCCGGGGCTCCGCCCGCCTCGGTGGCAGGCGAGCGCACAGTCTGCTGGCGCGCAGCTCCGGGCGCCCTCTCTTCAGTCCTCTGCCGCCCGGCTCCAGAGTGGCCAGGACCTGGAGCAGCGGCCAGGACTCCCTTCCCGCTCCCTCCACCTCCCCGCCCCCTCCGCCCGGCCCGACTCCCGGATCTCGCCGAAGACAATTGCAGTAAATGAGGACATCTGAGGAGCACGGAGCCGGGTGGCTGTGGCTGGCTTCGCCGCGCCGCGATCGGGCGAGCGCGCGGGCGTCCCCGGAGCCGGCCGAGCCACTGCCTCCCCGCGCGCGTCGCTGAGCAGGAGCCGGAGGGACTCGAGCTGCGGCGCGGGGGCCGGGCGGGCCGGGCGGGCCGGGCCCGTGGCAGTGGAGGGGGCGGGCGGCGGACACGCAGCTGGCCAAGTCCCCGGAGCCGATCCTCCTTCGGCACGAGCCCAGCGATCTTTGCCGTGGATGCTCTGCCCCGAGTGCTCCGTGCCGCGCCAGGCTTGCCAGGGTCCACGGCAAGACATGCCCGAGCCCGGCGCTGCACCGACCTCCACTTATCAGTAAGCAGCCAAAGGTAAGCGGAGCCCAATATACCCTCCCGCGCCCCGGAGCCCGCTGCACTTGACCGCGGGCAGATGGGTGCAGACCCTGACTCGTGCGCACGCACTCGCCCCTAAACCGGCTTTGCCTGGGTCCGGGACGGGAGGGTGTAGCCAAGAGCAGACCCGGTGGCGGGCAGTGGCAGGGGTGGGGGGCGAGGTTACGCAACTGCCTCTGGCAGGACCTGGTCGCCCAGGGGCATCTGGCAACTTTGGCGACAGCATGGGAGGAGCGGGAATGTGATGTCTGTTCTAGACAAACGCCACAGCCTTGTGAGCACAGGGCATCCTTAGCCAGGCAGAACTAGGCAGGAGGGGGTGGGGGCTCTGGGGAGAACCATCTCTCTGGAATGTTCGAGGTTCTGAAAGTATTATCCAAACTAAAGCGAACAGCCAAGTACAGTATAGCTGATTAACTTCAGGGAGATGGTGGGGGGTATAAGTCTGAGCAGAGGGGCCCTGCCGCCTGCCGTTTAGCAGAGACCAAAGCAGGAGCGAAGGCAAAAAATGCCCACGTGAAATGTTCGTCTCTCTTGCTTAACTGGTATTGGCACCTTCTCCGGGCTGCGGGCTGGGGTCTGTACCCACTGAGCTTCTACGTGTCTGGCATCCCATGTCTGACCTGCACAAGCATGGGAAACCAACCTATGCTGCAGAACCTAGGGAGCTTAGTGAGGGCAGGAGACAGGAGGGAACAAGGGCCAGACCCAAGCAGGGGCAGAGACTAGAGCCCAAAGTCAAGAATAAGACTCTGTATCTTGCTTGTTCATGCTCGGGGTTCCAGGCTAGTGTCTCCACTGCTTGAAAAAAGAGCCTCTCCCTGTGACCTCAACATTCTACTACCCTGAAAATATGCCACAAGGAGATGGAGCCAGTGATAAAGGGATGCCAGGAATGGGGGAGGAGAGGCACCCCTGGAGTAAATAACGGGAAAAAATGGGTGCTTTTTACTCCCTGCAGACCAGGGCTCAGATCCCTTTCTCTCTCTTGGTGCAGGGCTGAGGCTGGGGGATTGGCTGCCCTCCTGGGCTCATGAGCTAGGAGCAGTAACAGAAGCAGTTTAATTTGACCTTGTCTGCATGGGTGCTGAAATTCTGCCGAAGCATCCCGAGGTGAAACTGGCCAGAGTGGGAAGGAACTTTGGGCAAGCCCTGCCTTGGCTAAGAACCTACAAGATCATTTCAGAGCACCAAGGCATGGGCTAGCACCGGGTTGAGGTCAGCCGCGTGAAGGTTTTCCCTTGGAAAAATGACTTGATTGGGGGTTACTTTTTCACAACCTGACCAGGGCACAGTCAAGGTTACAGGACTAGGGGTTTGACTAAAAATGCCATTCAGATCATAAAACCTAGATCACCCCCCGCCATGAGAAGTTCATAAATAAAAAGGATACTGCCTCCTGAAGCTGATGGTAAAGGCTGAACAGCCAGTAATCATTTCACTCCGCAGAGGCGGAACATGCTGGGTTTTACTATTCATGGTGTGCTATTTCTTACATTCGCATCCTGTTGAATGTTACTTTTCAAAGTTCATATTTATCTTTGCAATATTTTTTTGCAAGCAAGATTAGCAAAGTGCACAAAACAGCTCAAAGGAAAAAAAATGCAAGTCCTGCCATCTGCATACCTCACCGGTTATTGATAATTTACAGTCCGGGTTTACTACTTCCATGAGAGGGTACTGCCCTCCTGGACGGGGGGTTTATCAGAACTGAATCTGGGAGGGAGCGAGCCCAGCATAGCTGTCACAGTATTTGGCATAAATTATGTGAGCCATAGAGAGTTTTGTTTTCTTCATTAAATCCATCTTTCCATTAAAAGGTAGAGTGATTCAATTTAATTTTTTTTTTATCTGCAAAGGTTCCTCTTAAAAGACAGGATGTCCTTGAAAAGCAAAGAATGTCTTAAAAGGACAACAGTTGCCATGATTTTCTCTTTTATTGTCGTGATTAAGACACTGGGGTTTTGACATAAATCAGGTCCATTATCACATTGAGAAACAGAACTAGTGGTTACGACGCAGGCTAGTAAGCACTAGAAAGCTCTATGAAAATCTGCCCATCCCGTTACCTCAGTTTACCACAGGGCTTCTCTGCTGCGGCTTATTTTGCCCCATGAAAGAAATTTTAGACTTTTGTCTTCCCTTTTGTAGACAAAATTTTAAGAACTACGTAAGTAAATGAATGGCTTGTGCTGACAAATCTCCATCTCCAGAAAAGACCCCTGCACAGTAGAGTTCACAGAAAATAACGAGAAGGCTGGGGCATACCAATCTATCCTAGCAAGAGGCCAGGTACTTATCAACATTGCTAGATGTTTGCATCCCCTTTTGTTCCATTGCACGGCTATCTGGCTGAGAGAGACAGATACCGAACTCCCTGGTAGAAGCAGATTACTTACATTGGGTTCAGACAATAATGCTCAGAAATGATCGGAGGCATAGCACGGTGCAGCAGTTCTGAGGACAGGCCTTGCCACTGAAGAGCACTAACAGAGCCACCAGAGGCTTTAATTCTAACACTCTAGACTAATCCAGCAGACACCTAAGCCAGAGATGCTGTTAACAGATCATCTTGGGTACCGCACCGATTATACAGAATGGAAGTGGTTCACATCCTCCTGGGAATGAAAGGCCATAGGACTTCCAGACACAAGAAGGACTGTTTTCCACAGAACCTTCGTAAATGTGATAGCCGGGTTCATCACCCCACCCTCTACTGTAGTTCCAGAGATCTGCATTCTTCAACCCCAGATTTGCTGACATAATTTATGATGAGGAACTTTCATGTTTGATTTTAATATTTCATAACATTATGGAGTGGCTTCAATATTTTAAAGCAGAATTTAGTATGAGCGATGTGACATGACAACACACACGTCTCCACGTGTTCAGAGAAGCCTTTATCCAGGCTTAATCTCCCTTTATGTAAATACGCTAAAACACCATGACCTTTAATCAGTACACTTTTTTTAAAAAGTGCTTTTCTTATACCTTGAGGACGGAATACAGATTTGTACGAGTTACAGTGGCCCTGGCAAATCATATAAACAAGTTGTCTGGATGACCTCACAAATTAGCAGTGTGGCACACAAGGTCTGGGTTTGAACCTCTCAACCATGTCTGAGGATATAACCGTTTCATTCCCCGAAGGTACAGAGGGCATGGTGGGGTCATGGAGGCAACCAAGATCCCACCCTCAGATTAAGGAACATCAGAATGTCAGAGACGTCTCCTAGTCATTCAGTCACCTGGGTCCTAAGCCATCAGGATTTGCAGCCTGACCTGGAGACTACTCAGTTCCAGCTGGGCATGAGAGAAACCTGAACTTGAATATGGAGAAAGTAGAAATAGGGGACAAGAAAGAGCTGTGTTTCTAAATTACCCCACAAACCTTGTGGATAGTATACTACTACTTCATGAGGATTTGGAAAGAATTCTCTCTGAAGTAATCATTTGGATATTACTTTTGTAGAACAGAGAGCCGAGGATTTGAAGGACGGCATATTCATAGGCGTGTCCAGTGGCCACATCATTCTGGGATTGGGAAGGCTGAGGAAGAAAAGACTAGAGAGAGAGGCTTATCCATGCAGGGTGTACAGTCACAGAAGTTCCACTATTTTAACAAATGAAGCAAAGAAACAACAACCAACAGTGACCCCAACAGCACGTCAAAATGCTCCTCGTAGTTTGCATTGGAGTTACCATGGAAAACTCCAGTCCAGCCTTTGATAATCTAGCCTAGGGCATAAAAATGAAAGCAGTACACTACAGACCAGGAGGGGTGAGAGAGAAAGCTGCAGAACGCCGAAAACGTAGCAAGCAGCTTTGCAAATGAAAGTTGATTTCTCTCTACTTGAGTGACCCAGAGAAGCAACAGGGCAGGCTGATGTTGCGGCCCTCGTGTCAGCAGCTGTGAAGAGGAAACTCTAAGGAACAGCAGACCCATTGCTCACTTGGTATTCCTAGTCCATTCCAGCAAGTGACACAGGTCCCCTATGCATTGTTCTTGGAAGTATCCCGAACGGGTCAACCGTCCTGCTGTAAAATCTCTTCCACGTGTTTTCAGTGGGTAGATTCTAGACAGCTCATAGCATCTGCAGCCTGCTTCATGAGATCTGCTTTTTTTTTTTTTTTTTTTTTTTCCCTAGTGCTTTTAGGAATCTTGGAAATTTACTGGCACTATAAAGACCAGACTCTTAGAAGGGAGTGGACATGGGCAAAGTAGACAGATAAGCAACAGGGGATTTCAAGACTGCAGGAAAAGCCTTCAAGGAATCTGGGTCCAGCAGGAAGAGAAGAGGTGACTAGGATGTGGCAAACATGCAAAGACATCTAGATTCACAAGAAAGAATCAGGATGGACAGTTCTGGTGTGAGTGACGCCTTGACTGACTTCAAGTGTCAGGTTGAGAGAGGATCCTAGGCCCAGTGCATAGATACCAGTGCTTATACCAACTGGGTGTTACAAGAAGAGGAAGAGACTAGCAAGGGAAGAATGAGGAGTGACATTTGGCAAAGGTTTGGGTTTTAGCATCACAGGGTGCTCGGACATGGTTTGAAGCCACTTTAAGAAGGACCCAGAAGGGCAAGAGAGGCCTCCCAGGATGCTTTCAGCAAGAGTGTGTATCATAACTAAGTGTTGGTATCTAGATAGAAACCAGAAAAAAGGAACCAGAGGCCAGCTGAGAAGGTGCCAGGGGTGAGAATTGACTAGTGCCAAACGTGGCTGGTAGCACTGGGGTTGGATAGACAGGGGCCAGCTATGACAGATCTTTAACAGTGGAATCCTGTACCATGGCAACGGTAGAGGGCTAACTGAAGTTCTACCCAGGGGTTGAGGAGCCAGCAGGAAAAAGGGGTGGTGATTCCCTGGAATTTGAGACTGGGTATTCAACTGGAAATACCACATGAAAAGGTGAGGTTTTTTTTTGTTTGTTTGTTTGTTTGAAATCATTTCTCTTAACTCAAAGCATCAAAAGTACTTTCAAAAAGGGAGGAAAGGATGGATGGATGGACCTGGAGACTCACAACTCAAAGAGAGCCTTAAGGAAGAGACACTGCAGGATCTAGTAACAGGTGCTCAATGAATATTTAATGAGGCTATTAACAGTAAACCTAGTCAGTAATTTCACTGGAAACCCGGGGAATCCTGGCAGGAAGCAACTCTTCCCGTCATTCATTCATTCATTCATTCATTCATTCATTCATTAAGAAGATAGTCTAACCATGCTGTGTTTAGAAAAGAAATGGCTAAAGGGTTGAGTTTCCTCTGCCCAGTTCACAATTGGTATCTTCTCTGCTAAAGTCCACTTGGGTAGGGACTGAGTTTTAAGGGAAGAATGTCTTTGAGCTGACTTACCTTGAGAAACAAACAAGAAGAAGAGCAAGCCTAACTGCCTGCTTTCACGTCCATGAAAGCTCTTGCACACAAGAACTGACATTCCAAGTTCAAGGGAATTTTTCCTAGAGTTCTCCCAGAGTTCAGTGGGCCAAGCTATGACCCCCAGTGACTGCCTCGGGACCTTTAACCTCACATCTCGGTTTGAGACTGTGACACCAACTTCCTTTCCTTCAGTACTGTCTGAAAAGTCTGTACAAGGATGGTACATGTCGATTCCTCCCTCCTGTCTTCTTGAAACCACATTACAAAAACGGCTACCATCCACTGATGATGAACTTGAGGCTCCCACAGCTTGAAACTGTGTCCAGGACTTAGTGTCCTGAAGAGTTCTTGGAATGCTGCCAGTGGAAGCATGGGGAGTTGGAAACTTTGAGGGCAACCAGCGTCTTACTTTTAAATCCTAGCTTTCATGTTTCTTGTCAGGGCTGTTTAAGACAGCGGTGTTATGACTTCTCCCCATCAACTGTCGTGTGTGCCTGTTTGAATAGTGGCTGTTAGTTCTATAACCTCACTAAAATAATTTGTGCCTCCACTCAGTTTATTTTTGTCTTGGTATTTGTATTTCTCTTTGTATGTATTATATTAACTCTCCTCTGAGTACATCTCTATTTACTGTGTCTGTCAGATTCACTGATGTGGCAAATTTACCCAGGGTTATGTAGAGCGATGACATCATTGAATCTGTGCAAATATGACCCAGTCTTACTCGACAGGGACGATGCCCCATGACCATCTATGGCATATGATCAGGTGCTGGCACAAACACACATATTAATAATAAGAATTTTTAAATCAAAAATGAAGAAGATATGAAGGAGGTGGGGGAAGGAAATAACGAAGGGCACAAGCCAGTGGTTTATCTTCATAAATGCACTATCAAAATGATCCGAGGAAGCCAGCAATGCTTCTGCATCTCTTTAATCCCAGCACTGAGGATTCTGAGGCAAGTGGATCTCTATGAGGTCAAAACCGGCCTAATCAATCAACACAAGCTCCAGAACAGCCAAAGCTACACAGTGAAATCCCGTCTCAAAAACAAAACAAAAACCAATAAATAGAAAGTGATCCAAGGAGTTTAAAGAATATATAATGCTTTCTAGTCTCTAACCTCCACACACTAACGTAACAGGATAGGGTGGGGACTAAATATATAGTTTCTTTTTTCTTTTATAAGTTTCAGTTCCTAACCCATCGCAGAGAACAAGTCCAGGGGTCAGTCTTTAAGGAAAAGGCGTGCTTTTTTCCTTCTGCGGGAGAACAGCCACTTATTGGGCTTTGTTTACTTGCCAAGACAGACTCCTTGTTTTAAACACACACATGCATACATGCATGTACACACAGGAAAAGGCTCCACCTCATCAACACTCAGATCCTCCTCCAAAGAAAGCATCAAGAAGAGCAACAAGCAGCAGGGACAATGACGGATTGGGTGAGATCAGCATTTGCCTTGTATTCGGAAGTCCACTCATTGCCCGCCTTATGCTCATGTCTTATTCTGTTGTTCTCTTTCTTCTTGCCATGATCTGTAAATTACCATGGCGCCTGCACCATGGAGGGCTGTAGATGGAGGCAAACATAGGAATATCAGCTTGGCCTCCCCACTAGATTGACACTTGAGCATTCTGTATGAGGAGAGTGTCATACCCCAGTTGCCTGCCCTGGCTTTGGTTCTGCCTAAGAATCAAGTGCCCACCAATCTCTGGGTGGAGAAAAGATTTATGCAACTCTAACCAAGCTGCCAAAAATCTGAGAGTGAGGCTCAAGGCCACTGAAGCTCTCTACACCTCCCTCAAGTGCAGAATGAACAAAATGCACCGTAGTTCAACTGCCCCATCATTGCTTCTTCTGTCAGAACGTGCCTGTCTCTGTCCACCAATGTGTCTGTCATCCTATCTATATGTTTTTCTGGCCACACATTCATCTTTGTAGATAAGTAATGGCAGGGACTGATTATACTCCTAAGGACTGATGGTACTTAGTAATCCATATTTATATTCTCAGGTCACATACAGGGTTTGGAAAATGAATGTGATTCCATCCAGACTTTGATGCACTTTTGGGGTACTAAGGTTCACTGTTGTGCTTTGGACCCTACAATGTTTGCCACTCAAAGGTCAAGGGTGCCTCCTCTATAGCTGGTCAGAAGGCTGGGATTATGAAAGATGTTATGCTCTGAAATTTTTATATGACTCGAAGCCACTGAGCTGCGTGAATTAAATTCTTAATTTATTTGGGAACTACATCATATTCCTAAGAAGCCAGTTGGAAATCATCAGAACAAACATACTGTTAGCAAGTCGAAATGGCTGCAAGGAATATGTCATCAAGTCCCCGCTCGGCTTCACAGTGGAATGTAAAACCATTCATAGACCATCTCCTTATTCTTGTATGTATGCTATCTCTTTCTCTTGCATCATCAGGGGAAAATACGTTGCATAACTCCAGGTAGTGGTTTCTTCAAACTTAATGAAAACTTGTTCTTTCTTTTATTCCTACCCAGGGTTTATGACACAGCCAAGCTCTCCAGGGAATGTAGACAGAATCCTTGGAAATCACTAATACTGCATACTCATCCAGAGGCTCCTTGACCAGAACATGGGAAGGGCCTCTGCTCCAAGGATGATGTACATTTATATTCTCAAATCACTCAGCAAGTATTGAAGGATGGGCTGGGTACAAGGCAGGGAAGTTGCTGAGTAGGCCTTGTCCAAACACTTAGGTTTGGGAGAGAGCACATTGGGCTGCTCTCTGCATGCTTTCAAGTGCAGTCGCCCACATTCCCAGGATCACTCTCAGCAACTTGTCCCTAGTACCTTGAGGAAGGATGCACTGAGTGTAACTCCCAGCTGGATGACACATTGCTGAGGATGATGCCTCACTGTTTCACATGTGCCCAGCACCCATTAGGCTGTCTGGTTACCTTGGACATATAAATGCCTGGAACAGCCCTGAAGAAGCAAGACCAAGTCTATCCCATCTAAACGCAATGAGCCACGAGTGGAGAATGAGGCTCATCTCTGGAATGTGAGCCAAGGGAAGAAAAGACACACAGTAGGGATGACCACAGTGTGTTCTAGACATGGTGTGGGGATATCAGAACTTTGTTAGTGGGGATTCTTGAGTAGTGATGAGAAATAAGATCCTAGACTTGGGTAGGAAGGAGTTAAGAAGGCTTTAAAGACAACAAGATTTTCTACTGGACTGGGCTCTGCCGAGAGGAGAGGCACCTTTACTTAGAGCCATCCCAAACACGGATGGGAGTAAGAATGGAAGGTAGACTCCAGGAGAGGTACAGAGACTAAGATGAGGAGGAGAATGGTATGGGAGGGAAGTCAATAGAGAAACAGCAGCAACGAGACATAAGAGATAGTGGGGGTTACTCTGGGAATATGCAGGATTGATGTGAAGAGATCAAACTGTTAGCGATTTGCTTGCCGGAAGATGGTTCAGCAATTTAAGCAGGGGGTGGGTGCAAGACGGGTCCAGAGTTCAAGCTCAGTGGAGGTAAGCATGGTAGCTGTGTTCCTAGGTTGAAGATGGACCACACTAACCACTTCTCAAGAAGCACCACAGGGCCCGCTCCGTGCCACCGGGACATTGCTAAAGTCCATACACACAAGAGACAGATCTTCAGAGTGGAAGACAGAGCATGTGAGAGATGCCTGCATTCCCATGTTGTAAAGTAGCAGCTAATTTTTTGATATGAATAAAATAAGGCAGACAGTTAATTGCTGCTGTAAAGAAAGAAAAAGAATCAAGTAACCACTATAGAAAAGAAGAGAAAATACTAGGATTCATGACAGATGAGATTATTTTAATGAAAAAAATTATGACAACTATTGGGGTGGCCCAGTCTAAAAAGCGTACAACATGCAGGCAATTTATTCTCTCTTCCCCACTACTAGAGAGGACACATTTTTTTTTCTTTCTATTTTATTTGTTAGTTTTTTTTCCAAGATAAATTTTCTCTGTGTAACCCAGGTTGTCTTGGAATTTGCTCTTTAGACCAGGCTGGCCTTGAATTCAGAGATCTGCCTACCTTGGCTTTCTAGTCCTAGGATCAAAGGCATGTGCCACCATGCCCGGCTTGTACTTACTTTCTGAACATTTTGCAGACCTGCAATAAATAATTGTCAGTCATTCTGATCAGAGTATTTCTTCACTTTGCATATCCCAAGCAATTAAGTTTGCACGCTCTTTCTGACTAAGTTAAGTCTGTACGTATGTGTGTGTGTTTCTGGGATCAGTTACACATACAAGTATAGGTGACCATGCAGATATGGGTGTGTGCATGTCCACTCAAGAGGTCCTCCTCAGGTGCTCTCCACTTTGTTCGTTTAGATGTGTTCTCTTATCTATTAGGAGAGGCAGCCCTGGTGATCGGCTTGTCCACAGTTCCCCGGTGCTGGCTTTTTTACATCTGTTGTCAGGATCAAACTCAAGTCCTTGAAAGCACTTTACCAACTGAGCCATCTCCCTAGCCCTTAAGTCTTGTTTAAACTGACAAAACAATCTTGAGGGCAGTGAGCAATTTCTGAGGTCACCCTCACCAGCCATCAGCTGCAGGGAAAGGAAGAAGGTGGCTCCCCTGATTCAGACTTTGAGTTACTCTGAATTAAAGCAACCTCTAACATTTGTAGCCTATGAGTCGGAAGGCCTTCAGAATTCAAAGCAGGCTATCTTTCCACATTAGACCTGGGTCAAGGGAAAGTATGAGGGCTAGCCAGGTCACAGACACTATAGCTCTGTACAGCCAGGGAACCGTCCACATGCATTCCTAGGGCAAGACATTTTCTCTACATTCAGCAACCAGCTTATGAATAGAAGCCGATTATAAGAAGCACTCACGGCTCTTTCTTCTTGGCTTAGCTACCTCTGCTGTGAATTCAGACCTATTCAACATCCCGGCCAAACCTAGGAGAATACAGGGGTGGGGATCTGTTTGAGGCTAAGAGACAGAGACCTGCATGGCCTTGCCAGAAAGACAGATTGTATCTTCAATTCTAAATGACTTCTATTGTACATGGCTACTTATATAGCAAAATCCTGCCCTGGATGTCTCAGTATGGTGTCCTGAGACAAAAGTGAAGTGTAGCAGGGAAGGTTCTGCTTGCATCAGGCACTTTGAGGGACAGGGAGGAAAAGTCAGTATTCCAGTCTGAGGTTCCAATAAATCAGGAGTTAAATGGTATTGTGCACTGGGGCTGGAAAGATGGTTTGGTGGGTACAGTGTTCGCAGGACACAGGAACACACAACCCAGTTTGGGTTCAGCATAATTAAGGTAGCGAGGCAGGGTTCCCAGCTGATTTTTCAGACAATCATAACATTCTGCTAATTGCTTTCTACCAGCTCAGATGCCATTTGGATAGTGGGTAAACAAAGGTTACTGTCTTTGATGGAACTTTAGTGAAGGGGAGAGTCTGCTTGAAGAGGACTGGTTTCTACATCTTCTAAAGCAGTGGTTCTCAACCTTCCTAATGCTACAACCCTTTAATACAGTTCCTCATGCTGTGGTGACCCCTGACAACTAAACTATTTTCATTTCTACTTCCTAAGTGTAGATTCATTCCTACCGTTATGAATCGTAACGTAACTATCTGTGTTTTGCAATTGTCTTAGGTGACCCCTGTGAAAGGGTTGTTCTGTTCCCAAAGGGGTCACAGCTCACAGGTTGACAGCCACTGTTCTGAAGCCTCCACACCAAACCCAAGGTGTCCACGCCTGGACCAGGCACACACTTCATGCCTCTCTACCGGCTCACAGTGCAGGACAGTGTGCACCCATGATAGCAGCGGTTTGCAGCGTTGGGGTGACTTTTCCAAGGCTCTCTCTTGGTGAGCTACATGTTCTAATGACACAGATAAGGGCAAACCAGAGCCTCAGTGGAGACAGGGTTTCTTCTGCCCCCAAAACTGCATTTTATCTCAAAATATCACTATTCCCACTTTCAGACTAGAGAGGCACCAGTTCATAAAGGTTCAGGTTACCCTTCGATATTCCATCAGGTAAGAGAGGGAGAGGATGTAGTTCAGTTGGTAGATGGCTTGCCTTGTATGCCCAACACACTGATTCCCAGCACCAAGTAAATGAGCCATAGGCAGATACCTATAATCCCAGCACCAGAGGTGGCAATTCAAGGTCATCCTCGAATACTGTTTGTAAGCTCAAGGTCAGCCTAGAGAGAGGTGGAGGGAGGGAGGAAGGGACAGAAAGAATGATAACAAGAACACAAGCAGGCTGTGTCTTCCCTGATTTCCTACCACAGCTAGGTTGCTGTCCCTGGAGCTGTTCCCTCACTTCCGGCTGACCCTAGAGAGACAACTGAATGTACTTAGAGTCACCCCTCTCCAGTCAGATCTGTGGCCTCTGAAGACAGAACAAATGTTGGGAGAAGGGCATCTCCATGTGTTAAATTAATCTAGACCGTGAAGCTGAGACCCATTCTAGCATCTATGTGGTGGTCTCTGCCTCAAGACAAGTGGGCTTCAGGACTGTGAACTAGGAAGCATTAAAGCTTCCCCTATAAACAGGGGTCCTGGAGCGAGGGAGAGCTTACCTTCCTTCCCCACTGGGAAGCTCCACGGTAAAGCTCATCCACTTGCCCCTTTTCCCCACTCTGAGGAGCCTACTGCACAGGCCTTTCCTCAGCATGTGGAACAAAATGTTGACCCAATTAATCTTGAACCGCAGCCAGCATCTCTGGCTCCAAGGTGCCTCGACTGTGGGAGAGCCATTGGGAAGCTGGCAGTTTCATGGAGTCGCCATCCACATTCATGGGGTGACTTGCTGGCTCTTAGGCTATAGACAGTGACGGAACACCCCAAGGCAGGTACTTTCTCTACAGTCCCACCTGTCAGAGGACCAATCAAGACACACATACCACATTAGAGGGGCACATAGGAATCCTGGGAAGGATGAGACATTTTACAATGGCAGAATAGAAGCAAGAGTCTTTTCCGTCAGCCGATGAGACCCCAAACTTCTGGAGCTGCTCATCATAGCCCACAAGGCGAATCGATTTGATTATAAATTCAAACCAGCGGCAGTTTTCTTCTTCACAGTAAGTTCTCTGGATTGCTGGCATGGTCTGCTAATTCTCCAACCCACGAGAGCATATGTATACACTCAAGTACCTAGACACACAAGCACACACACATACTACCATCACTAAAATTCAGCACTTTCTCGGCACGATCAAAGAAGGCCTTTGGGGACTGCCTGATCCTTTCTGGGACTTTGAGAGTATGCACACTTACAAAGACCTGCAGAAGGGGTGCTTTGCTCCATGAGTTTTAACAAGAAAAGTAAAGTAGCAACAGCCTTATGTCAAAAAATACACAGGTAAGACACTCTTCTGAAAGACAATGTTTAAATGCAACAGCAACCACTTTGGTTTATTTCCTTTTCCCCAGCTAAACTTGGTAGGCCGTTTTCCTTCACTTAACATTAGCTCCTGTTTTGTGGCGATACCACGCCTTCTTTATAATGATTATTTTAATGGCCACAGCGAGTGGGGATACACCATTATTTACTTGACTGTTTACCTATTGTTGGGCTGTTGAACTGAGCGTGTTTTTATCTGTGTTATTAATTTAAAACAGCACAGAGATGACACGGCATCGCTAATCTAAAACTACAGGGTTTATATATTTACAGCTCACATTTGATTATGAAATTTAATTTGAGAGTAATTAAGACATTTATATTCTACACAGCTCAACAGCATCTAGATTTCCCTGAGCCAGGCAGGCCCAACCATGACTTGCCACTTTCCCAAAGCATTTCCCATTAAATCTAGCACAGGTTATGGACTCTCGCGGCTCTGCAGATTAAGAGATTCGCCCAAAGGACCATCACCTCTAGCTCTATGGGGTGACCTACCCAAGGAAGCCATGTTAGAAATGCAATTCAAGTCTGACAGTCACCTCGAACTTCAAGGCAACCCTTATGCACCAGTGACTGACATGTTCCAGGACCACTGGAAGTCTCCCATAACCCACCCTTGATACATAATATGAGAAGGCCAGAAGGCTGACTCATTCACTTTTCAGATGTCTGATATTTTATTATTGTTATTAATATTATTAGCATTAAAGAAAGGGCCTGAGTTACCACTGGCTAGCCCAGAATCTTTGTGTAGACCAAGCTGGTCTCAAACTTGCAATGATCCTCTTGTCCCTGGCTCCCATGTGTTGGAATTGCAGGTACATGCTACCATGCTGGGCTTAGCTGATGCTTCTTGAAGTTGACCAGGGGTCAGGCCAAGTGACAGATCTCTCTGCTTAGGACAGATTTTTAGAGAATGTTATTCAAAGGGACTTATTCAGGCCACCAGCTGTGCCCTTCCGAGTCTCAACATAGAGGAAGGATGAGGATAGCCTTGGAGTCTCCCCAGCAGGCAGGAGGATTCTGAGGGTCAAATGAGAAGATGGGAGTGAAATGTACAGGCATAAGCTGGCATTTGTTAGCACACATGGCACATGCCTAGGGCCCAGGGAGATGGCTCAGCAATAAAGCACACGCACTGATCCTGCGGAGGACACAAGCACAATTCCCAGCTCCCATGACAGGCAGCTCACAAGGGCCCATAATTCCTGTTCCAGGCACTTCCAACGCCTCTGGCCTTTTTGGAGCATTTCGACTCATACACGTATGCATAATAAAAAAGATAAAAAATCAATCTTCAAACCCGCCCAGCAGGCATAAGGCCCTAGGGTCAACCCCCCAGTGCAGGCCCACTAAAGCAAAGAACTTCCTTATTATTTATCTTTATTTTCTCTAATAAGGGAATAGTCTTTTTACATACTTAGCTAGCAACTCGGTAGAGCACGAAAAGCTGAGAGTTTTGTTTTTTATTATTTTGCTTTTACCACCAGCAATTAATTCCTCTGATTTGTTTTATGAGTTTGATGGTCTGGTCTACCACTCAGCAAACCAGCAGAGTGATGTAGGGAAATTATTTCTGTGCAGTTCCTGGCAAACCCTGATGATGGATAGTGAGGCAGGACAAACTTACTCAGACACACATTTTTCAGGACTGGCAGGAAAAAGGCTGAAAAATTACTAGTAAATTGCTTTTGGTAAAAATGCTCTCTCTTTCAAATTTCCCCTAGTATGAAGGTCTCCTTCACAACGATGGCACGATACATTCTGACACACCTAGATGGCAAGGGAGCCAAAGAACAGTCACAGATAAGAATGAGGGTTAGGATTTAATTTTCTTTTAGCCCCAGTTTCCAAGGCTCTTCCCCCCGCACCAACTTCTGAGTATATGTCTTTTACTTTTCGGGGGTAAGTATCCCTGAAGGATAGCTATTATCTGTGCTGGCAGGCTTGCTCTGCTGCCCTCCACCCCCGGGCACAATCCCCACCTCCACTGTATGAGTCTTGCTATTAATGTATTACATCTCTGGTCCATTCTACTCCTATTCCTTCCTCTCTAAACCTGTCCTGGAGGTTGAGTTTCAGATTACAGACTTCTGCAGATACCCCCAGCGTCTTACTTGAAAGCCTTCATTCTGAGGCCGTATCTCCGGGACAATAGAAGCCTTGGGCACTCATGGTTGGAAAGGCTAATGCAGGGTTGTCATGGTGGTGACGCTCCCTTGGTGACATTGCCGGCTGTCACACTGGAAGGAAGGTGTGCTTCCATTCTCTGGAAGAAGCTAGGGCCACTGCTGACTGCCGCTGCTGAGCGTTCTGCACTGCTCAGAGCCCATGCAGCATCAGCCGGTCATCTGCCTAACCTGCCAGTAGAGCAGCAGCTGAGTAACTAACCATGGTGGAAATTGAACCAAAGGCTGCAGAGGTGATTTTAGGGTACCTCCCCCAAACCCATTAGTGTTCAGCAATATTATGAAGAGTTGGGGATTGGATGTGCCTCTGAGTCTTTCACGCTGCAAACACCTGTGGCTTGCAAGGCAGCAAAGGCCAGTGTAGCAGAAGTATAACTGCAGAGAAGGCATAGGTCATGTGATACCCCTAAGCCAAGGGCTTGGCGTTCCTCTCTTCCTCTCCTTCATCAAGCCCTTGAGCCTACGGGCCTACAGCGCTGACTAAGGATTAAGGACAGGAGAGGCATTGGACCTGTACTGTACGTTGGACATCTGGGTTGGAAACAGAATGTCCAACGTACAGTACTTGGGATTTGGAGGGCCATGGCCTCTCTGTGCTCTTCACCTGCTGTGTGAGGGTGGACAAGTGGCATAGCATACCTCTGTGATATGGGAATGTTGCCACCAAATGTAAGAAAAATAATTCCCTGACCCCGTAAGTAGCGGCCCCTCTGTAAATATCTCCATTGTCATGGTGTTTCCTGAGACTGTCTCCTCCAGGTCTCTGGGCTGGGGTCTTACCTACAGTGCTACCATTGTCAAAATCACTACCCTTGCAAATCCTCTGCCTCAGGACAGAGCTTTAGTTCTGTTGACATGGGGCTGGAGAGTGCCTCTTTTACAGACCTTGGCTCATCTCTGTGACTTTGAAACCCTGAACGCTGGGGTTTTGATGCCAGAATCTTCCGGATACCCATTTCCAACCAGCCGACCCCCACTTTACTCTCAAATGTCAGGAAGCCAGCGACAGTTATATCACAAGCAGCACGCGTAACTCTATCTTCTGTTTATCTTTTGCCAAACCCAGGATTGAACCCAGGTCCTCATAAATACTAAGAAAATGCTCTACTGAGCTTTATTTCAGACCTGATTTTACTTTATATGGGGCAAGGACTCCCTGATCTGCCCTGCTTGGCCTTGAACTCACTCTGTAGTCCAAGCAAGCCTTATACGTGTGATCTTCCTGCCTCAGCTTCCTAAGTAGCCGGAATCAGAAATCTGCACCACCAGGCCAGGCTTCACTGAATCTTGCTTCAAGTGCAGCCCCCGAGAAAGTTCTTCGGTGTGTGATAAGCAGCTGCGAATCTGCTTATCTAATAAAGGGAAGGCACTTACCCTCCCGGTATTCCCCAGAGAATTGTTGGCCACCTGCATCTCTTTAGCTGCATTTAATAGCTCAGCCCAAGATGAATCTGCATGATTAACAAAAAGCCTCCTGATTTTATTTTCTTTCAGCATTTAAATGCTAGAACAACTACCATTGTTGTCATTTTTTTCCAGGGGTTGTGATCAAAACACAAAATTTGATTCTAGAATGAATAATTTATTTTTTAAAGTAATTTCCCAATACTATTCTCCAAGGAATCGCAGCAAAGAGATGGTATTGCTGTTTTTGTAGACTCAGGGAAACCCATGTTGTGCTCATGACTGATGTTTCTAGAAGCCATGCTCCGCAACATGACTTATTCCCGGAGATATCCCTGTGGAGGAATATGGCTGGCTCCCCACAGAGTCCATGTTGACTGACCCTGGTTCCTGCCTGCAAGGGCGTTCCTCTACATGGGTCTATCTGCTCAGGACCTAGACTCTTCAGAAAGTCTTTAATACTGTTGGATTCCAATAATAGATTAATCACATCATCCTCCAAAAAAAATCGTAAAAATCCTCAAATAAATAAGTTGCATTTGGTAAGTCATCTGCCTGCTAGGGGAGACACATGTGAAAGATGATCTGCAGAGCTGACGAAGCGGCGACACTGGGCCGCTTGATGAATGTAGTAAAACAGATTTGTCTAACGGGGAAACAAACATTACTATCAAACAGAAACCAAGTGTGTCCCACATGGAAAAGTAAGCAGGCTTTAATATCGAGAAGCATCTCATGCTGTGCCTGCCAGCAACTCCCCGCCTGTCTGATTTTTCTTAACATAAAGGCTGACCTCACCTGTTTAAAAATAATTAGGAAGCCGGCAGCTGTAATTTGGCTGGAAGTCCATATTCGGCTGCATTTGTGCGTGTGTGCTTCTGACCCACTAAAGCTTCTGTTGCTGTCTCTGCATGCAGGCACCATGGTCAGCAAGGACTCCGGTAGATGCATACTGACGACACCAGAGCGGGAAGTGGAGCCAGCTGCCTGCCTGGCCCTGGAGATGAGATATGCCCTAGACCCTAACCGGCAGATCAAAAAGCGGAACAAAGCCCTGCAGGTGCGCTTTAAGGATATCTGTGAGGCTCAGAATGAGCAGAGGGACACACAGCTGTCTTCAGGGTCTCTGGGGGAGAAGCGAGAGGCCAAGGCTGTGGCCTGTAGGACGGCCTACCGTAAGTATATGACAGTGCCCGCACGCCGATCCATTCCCAACGTCACCAAGAGCACGGGCGTGCAGACCTCACCAGACCTTCGCAAGTGTTACCAGACATTCCCTCTGGACCGCAAGAAAGGCAGCCTCAAAGGCCTGCCGGCTGCATCTGCCTTCAAAAGCCAGAACAATGGGTTTCTAGCAGGTTCAAAAGAGAAGAGCGAGGCTGGGTCCATGGAGGAACCCCGGCCTTGCAGCGCGGGAAGGATTCACAAGACCACAGCTTTGGTTTTCCATTCCAACGAGCATGTGAATGCGCTGGACCAACCTTCTGGGGTCAACTGTGCAGAGCTCTGCAAGACTCCAGACATGCTTGGCTACCCTGAAGCTCTAGTGCAGAACTCTCGGCCTCCCTCTGAGGAGCCCGTCCACCAGCTGCAGGGGAGAGCTAAGCCGGACAGGGGCACCCTTGACTCAGAGGAGCCCACTCCGCTTACCCATGGAAGGGTATTTAAAACAGAGGTCGCCACTGTGTACCCGCCTGCCATCAGTACCAGGGCCCCTGAGCCTGGCTTGTCGAACTCGGCTGCTGCCAGCCAATGGTCTCTCTGCCCTGCCGATGAGGAGCAGAGGAGGGCTGCCCACCTCAACGGGCTGCAGGCATCCACAGGCTCTGCTCTGGCCTGCTCACCCCCAGTGCAGTGCCTGTCCCCAGAATGTAGCGAACAGCCCCCGCAGAACCAGCCTAGCCCCACAGCTGGGGTGGGGGATGAAGAACGCCAACAAATTGTGCCTCAAACCGAAGTGGTAGACCTCAAGGCCCAGCTGCAGGTGATGGAGAACTTAATCAGCTCGAGCCAGGAGACCATCAAAGTGCTGCTGGGAGTCATTCAGGAGCTGGAGAAAGGAGAGGCCCACCGGGAAGGGTATGTATGACGACTCTGGCTTATTCCCCGCAGGCTTGCCACTTGCCTCCTCAACAGCCCCAAGGTCCCATCCCTAAGGAGTACAATGCCAGTGTTTCTGTGTCAGGGCTGCAGTTGGAAGAACTAGTGAGTTATGAGGATCACAGGTGTGTTGAAGGCCAGGCTTCTTGGCACACAACATCTCTGACATAGATTTGTTCGTTAGTGTTTACCTGTCTGAACTTGGTTTCAAGCTCTACCTGAATATTCAGAGTTGTTGGGTCTTCCTTGTGACCTATTCAGATTAATGTTTCTGATCTTAATGAATTGTAATACATATACCAGTTCAAAATATCTATATATGGGTCCCATTTGATTCTTAGGAATCCCATAACAGAAGGGGGAACAAATCAGATGTCACTAGGAAAAGTAAATGCTAGCGAGTGATAAATGATTTCAATGGGATCAGCATGCTGGATCATATAAGGTTTTATGTGATAGTCGTTTTGGTTTTCACTCTTTTCCTGGAGCACACAGAGGCAGAGGCCCTCTTTAGGCAAGCTCTATCCATAGGTGATTAAAAGGCAGACACCTGCACCCATGAGTTGTGTTTGGTGTCCATTTGGATTATAACACAATCCAGCATCAACAGGGGCTTGTTGGACTTGACCAGCCATTAATTGTCGAAGCTAGAAAACACATCTCCCACAGCCCTCACTGTGGGCAAGGCTGCCAGGGCTGGTTCTGGGCATCTTCAAACAGTGCCCACGGCTCCCCAACCTTAGTCCGATCTGCCAAGCCTTCTCTTGTACAACCCTTTGAAACCACCCCATCTGCTCCACTATGTTCTGGAGGTTGGATGTGAGGCTGTGTTCTCTTGTCCATGTGACTGGTGCCCTTTACTCTGTGGGTGAATTGAGCTGGCAGTCGTGTGACAGAGGGAAGCCAGGTAATACATTATCATTGCAGCAGAACACCCAGACTCAAAGAATCAGTAGAGGATTGATGTAGCCAAATTAGGCAGAGTCTGCTTGGTGTGAGCAGTGGAGAAGAAACAGCCTCTGCCTTCCAGGGCAGAAGGTAAAGCCAATGCACTAGTTTCAATGGCGAGGTACCCGGTGCTTGTCCTACCCTTGACTTTGGCCATTCCAACCCTGTTGACAAGTGGAGCTACTTCTTAGTACCGGTCCCACCTCTGACCAACAGTCAGCTTCCAGTGGCTATGAAGCAAAAAGCATGACTTGCATAATGTAAAGTAACCTGATGGGAGGCTAGTAGTCAATCTGATACCACAGAGTTGCAGGAAGCGCATTTAATGCTGAGAGGCCATCTCCATTTTCATCCATTTCAGGCATTTGAATCCATACACATCCAAAAGTCACACACTGGGGAAGCAAGTCACAAAAATGAGAGGGTCAAACAGGAACCAATCCTGGACTTTGATATAGCTGGTAGTCACTGGAGCCACACAGCACATGAAAGGATATCACCAACACGAGGTGGAAAACAAACCTCAGCAAGTGGTGTGAAGCCAGATGTATATATTATGGTAATGTGTGTACCCACTGGGAGTCACACTCAAACAGAAACGTCTCTGAGCATCCTAGGAAGGGAAAACCATGCGTTTAGCTAGGCACTTCCTTTGTGCTAGCAGAACAAGCACGGGGCCTTGCTTCAGTGGGGTCTTATAGCTTCCCAGGG
This sequence comes from Alexandromys fortis, assembly GCF_014885135.2. Lineage (NCBI taxonomy): Eukaryota > Metazoa > Chordata > Mammalia > Rodentia > Cricetidae > Alexandromys > Alexandromys fortis. Next base: position 3,596,027 of record NW_026067909.1, on the reverse strand, counting down.
GCTCTATGTGGCTAACCAAGAGAGTTCGAGTCCAGTGAGGTATGTCTGAATGGAAGTTCTGGCTCTGGTGACTTGCACAAGGGCGACACCTAGAAATTGGGGGCATTTGCTCATCTCACAGTGGAGAGTGAGAATTACACAGGTGATTCTCAGCTGTATTCATCCCAGGGACAGATTCTGTACTGGGTAATGGCTGCCAGTATCTACGTATTGGTCTGATGATTGGTTTTGGATAGGAGGAGGAGTGAACACTTGGGTCCCATGTCTGAGTCCAGTGCAATGAATGCATCCCCCTTACGCTGCTGAGCACAAAGGGTGCGACTCCACATTGTCCTGGAACCCCTGGGGATTCTCTGTCAAGTGTAGTGACTGCTAGCGACCTGTGCCTAATGAAACCCATCAAGTCAATCGTACTTCGTTACACTTGACCATTCACTCTTTGCGCACACTGGCCAGGGTTTAAGAGTTTAGTAGTGTCAAACTGAAGGCAGAGGAAAGGGTCTCCTGTCATAAAAAGCCCTTTCTTCCAGGATCCCAAAGTATACACAGAGCCCTAGCCATCTTAAGACTCGACACCTTAAAATTGTGGTCCCCTCCCTCATCTTTAAAACAAACCTCTACTTAAGTCATTGTCCATACAGGACAAGCTCAGGGTGTCAAGGCAGGTCCATAGGATGGTAGCCTCTCACATCTGATTCTAGAACAATCATTCCCACCCATCTCAGGGAACCCTCTGGATACATTTAACAGCGAATCAATTAGTTTCAAAGCCCAAGGGTACTATGATGGTGGCTCTTCCCATGCCATGCCCAAGATCATTAATTTGACTAATACTCAAATTTCTCACTTCCCTTTTCCCTTGAGAATATCACAGAGGGGAGCAGCCTCTAGGGGGCAAAGCAGAAGCTGTGAGGATGGGGTCCCAAGGAGTCTCCAGAAGTTGGAGAGTCAGCCACAGCCAGTTCCCCACTGTGACACCTGTAATGACCCTGGGTAAGGATAGCAACTGTCCATTTCCCTGCTGTAAATACTTCATCGTCAGGTGGTTGCATCACCTCCTATATCCTGAAAATCTCTGCTCCTCTAATGACCCAAGCCCAGTCCTGAATGGTGCCACTGTGGTCCTGAAGGGAGAAGGGGTTCTCAGGACATAGGTACTTCATGGAGGCAGGAGATGACTGTTTCGCTTGTACCCCAAGTTAAAACAACAGGAAATGCATTCTACTTTACAATGACTAGTGTTTAATATGTTAAAATTTATGTTTTATCTTTCTGTGTGTTTTGAGGTTGGAGGCACAAAGGAAAACCTGAAAAGGTCTATTCTCTCTTTCCACCACATGGGTCATGGGAATGGAACTTAGGTCATTGAGCTTGATGGCAGGTGCCTTTGCCAACTGAGCCATCTTGCCATCGATATATGTATCATTACATATTCACTTCCTGTGAAATGACAAAGAATTGAAGGACCCATCAAATGCCAAAAGTTGTCTTTAGGAAGTAGTCTCAAGCCTCTGAGTCATTAACTACGTGAAGCCTCATGAAGCAGTGGGTTAGTGGAGGCTTCTACTTCCTTTTCCCGCGCAGGAAAGCACAGAGTAGCTCTGGATAAGAAGTCACCAGCATTAAGGAGGATCTCTTAATGGGGTGGGCCCAGTGCAGCCATGGCTGTGTATATGTGACACACCTTATACCCACGTTTCCATAATGTTCCGTGGGCTAGAACTGAGCCTTTGAGGGCCATGGGTCTTCTCTTGTGTTAATGTCTAGACAGTGTGAGGGGAGAGCGATATCTCTGAGTCTGACCGGCAGCCTCTACGTCCCCTGGACTGTACTCAGTGTATAACATCTTTGATAGGGCTTTTCATTATCCAGGCCATCAGACAAGCTCTTCCTAGTGGCTTTTTCTCTCCGAAGGGCCATGTGCCACCAGGCAGCTGCTCTCAGTCCCTTCCAAGCTGTGCTTCCTAAGAGACGCTTCCATTAGTCTTGTTTGCTCATCTGCGTGCCTGAAAGGCTTGAGCAGAGCAGTCTTGTCGTAGGCAACTGAGCTTCAGTTGGGTCTTCGTCAAGTAGGAGTGGTGGAGGCTTATGTATGGTGTCTAGGACAAGCCCCGGCCTATAGGACCACAGAGTGGTATAGGCTGTAACCCATGGGCAGCTTTACAGAGGATCCCTTCTGTCAGGAAGTGGGCTGTGCGAAAACTTCCTCACGCTCGTGCTTTTTAGTCCCCTGTAAGCCATTTGGACAATTCACTCAAATCACCCTGCTTTATGCAGCACAGGCGGCATTTGCTCACCAGGCTGGCATGAATGCCAAGAATTACCCTGCCCGTTTCAGCGTTCTCAGGATTATTCTGATCTCTTCTTGGGAAGTGCTGGGTCACACAGGCTACCTGCAGGACTGATGTGTTTGTTAAAGGTTGAGAGGCGAGCAAGCGGTATATGGGATTAAAAACCCAACTAGTTCTTAGAACGGGGGAAATTCCCTGTAGCCACCATGGGCTTCCTAAACTGGAGAGCCACTGATCAGTTTTCTGAAGGGTCTCACTGCTTAGCGCATTGCAGCCCCAGCAGTACGCTGTGGAGAGATAGCTCTTCCTGCCTATAAGCTAACCCATCCCAGACACTCTAGGGCAATGGTTCTTAACCCTGCTAATGCTGCAACCAGTTCTTCATGTTGTAGCGACCCCCAACCATAAAATTATTTTCACTGCTACTTCATAAATGTAATTTTGCTGCTGTTATGAATTGTAACGTAAATATCTGATATGCAGGATATCTGGTATGTAACCCCTGTAAGAGGGTCATTTGACCCCCAAAGGAGACGCAACACACAGGTTGAGAACTGCTGTTCTTCAGAAGTAATATATTCACTGACTCGTAAGAGTCCAGTGATGCTTTTCCAGTCAGAAATGACCAGACACCCGTGGGAGAGACCACCTTCAAGGATGTTAAACGTAAGGCCAGGTCCCTTGGAGCATTCAGGTTTGGGAAGCGGAGGATATCCAGAGCACGCCAGGCCTTAAAATATAGCTAACAGAAAAGCAGATATGACATGCTGGACCTCTGTGGCTAAACTAAGTCAGAAAACACATGAGACTACAGGTGCCTGATTGCTTGAGGAAAGGTTGTAAGGTCGAACACTTAGGCAGGCAGACAGTTTCCTGTCAGTGGGGTATCCTTTAGCCAGCTAACAGGTGGCTTCATGGTGGCCTGACACCCAGTTCTCCCCATTTGGGGCAAACAGTGGTTTAACTAATAATATTTTTATATATTTTTATAATATTTTTTTAATTGAACACACACTTATATAAAAATCCATTCATGGAAATGCCTTCAAGTTCAGGGGCTGATGAGAGAGAGCAGCATTGCCTGCTTTCAAGACTTGGAAGGCAGAAATAACTAACAGTTAACACACACTGTAGAGTGGCCTCTGTTAATGTTTCCTCAAACCCATCTGTGTGAAAAAAAAAAAAGAGAGTAGCCACCAATAAAGAATCCTATGCAGCTAAGTAGGTGAGAGATGAGGACTGAGGTCACTGGAGTACCTCAGAATCCCAGAAAGCATTGTTTATTTGAGGGGGTGGGTGGGTGGGGAGACAGATAATCAGCTTTAGCATCCATACGATCCATATCCAGATGGCTCTCACTCTGTCTTTATTCTAGAAGCAGCCAGAGGCAATCCACATATGAGCGGCCATGGTTATGTTGCGACAAACATTAACATAGACCAGAGACCACAGCGTGTTGACTATTAGGTGGTTAAGTGTGGGACTGCATCAGCTCAGCTGAAATATAGGCTCACACTCAGGTACAGATAGTTCGTGTGTGACCGCCAGGCAGGAAGACATCTAACTCATTCACACACTCAGAGGACTTAAGCATCTCCTCCACGATGGACACAGAGGTAGGCAGTGAGCAGACTGAATTCAGGCCCAGCCTTTAAGGAGTACATTATTAATTAACTTCAGTTTGTTAATGTATGTGCTTGACTTTTCTCCAACAGGCATGAATCCCCCCCACCCAACTTTGAAACTCTGTGTATGTGTGCAACATAAAATTATAGATTGTATGGCAGCTTCCTTTGAGCCATGACAAAGGTGTCCCCCCTGAGTTGTTCCATTTTCATTCACATCTTGATGCCAGAGTGATAGAACTGATATGCAGACTGTTTTTCATGACTTCATAACAATGGAGCACTCACAGTTAGGCATTTCAGAACCTGTGAGGAGATGAGAAATCCCCTAGACTTTTCTCTAATTTCCCAGGCTCAAATGAAATAAATACTGTGTCACAATAATGCAAAAAACCAGAAGGGGCCAGTTTACTTCATTCAAGTTACAGAACAAAAGGATCAGCATGGAATCTGTACACCCTTGTGGGAGCTGTGCCAGAGACCTGGGGAATCATAAAGCTCTTCTATCACAGCTAAGTTGCTGACTCCCAGGATCCCCCTTCTGGAGCCCAGGGAGAGCTGGGTCCAGTCAGGTCATCCCATTCCCACCTTAGCTATAAACTGTCTATAGGATGATGAGGTGTTGTTCATGCCAGAACCGACGTACTGCTTTAAGATCAAGGTCTTGAACCTAGTCAGTTGGGAAAGGTCCCAAACAGAGGGGAGTGGGTGAAGGAGACAGCATTCAGCTGTCTCTCCTGGTGTCCATGGTCCCGAGAGTTGACTCCTGTGGATTTCTCAAGTTCTGCATGATGTCCTCCTCAGCTCTGACAAGATGTTCTACACGGAAGCAGGGCACTGTGAGCAGCAAGTGAAGGCTGTGCTAGGTGCAGAATCAGAGGCAAGAGGGTCCTTAATTCTGCCCAATACTCTCCTGTCCCCTCACGTACTCTATTTGCAGGGGTTGGGAAAGTCAGCACTCCAATTTCTAATGCTCTTGATGAATCTGTCTCGGTGGCTCTCTGCAGTTATTATAACCCAAGCATTTTAAAACGGTACCACGAGCCCAGGGAGGTCAGCCTCCGTGGCACTTGCTTTTCCCTTTCTCAGAAAATGGGCGATGGAGGACAGCAAAGCGGAATGACCAGGGCCCTGCAGTCAGCAGGTCCTGAGCTAAGAAATTCACACCGACCTGGCCTCACCTAGCTACCTCAGCAGGGTCTCTAACCTGTAGGACCTCTGACTGTTCTTTGAAACCAAATGCCTCGCAGCCTGTGGACCTGCCTGCCCAGGGGATTTGGGAATTAAATGAAACTTGGAAGATAGGTGTGGTGGCACACACCTGTGATCTTAGCACTTGCATGGCTGAAACAAGACGATGGTGAGCTCGCGACCAGAACAGGCTACCCAGCAAGCTTCTGTGTCTGAAGGGGAAACTGTGGAAGATAGGATCTCATACCCTGTGGTCACCTGCATGCACCACCTCCCCCTCCCAACCCCCACCGCTTGCTTTCCTCTAAAGTCAGTTTCTCTGTTGAACTACCTTACAGGAGCAAGCCGCTGGGACGTCATGGCGTGTGGGCTAGAATATGTGGGGTGTCTCCTGACTGTTACATTATTCTGGAGGATGAGGAGGAACTGAGGATTGCAGAATAGGGGAACTGTGCTCTTTGAACTTCGCCTCTGAGAGAAACACTGCACTCATAGGGAGCCAAGATGGAGTCGCCATAGCTTTGGCTTTCTCACACCTTCAGCAGCCACCTGAAAATATTCATAAAATGTGTTGAGGAAAAGCCCCGCCTTCTGATCGGCACAGATGGAGAACAGGGCCATCCAGCTGCCCCTTCCCTTGCCTCCTCTCCCTAGTGCCTCTTCTCTCCCAGGATTACCAATGCCGGCTGTGGAGGTGGCGTTCTACTAGCAGGTTTTAGGGAGAGGATTGTTTTTCTATTACAACACGTAGCTTTTATAGATTTGTGATAAAATAGTCACATCCCACATTCAAGTCTATTTATTATTTTTGTGACTTTTGAAATGAACGTGCCTGCCAGGGCCCTCCGAGTATGTGCTTTCCTTTAACTCGCAGGGTCGTGGTGAGCCTTCTTTAAGGCTGTGTAAATATACAAATAAATAGATAGCTTTGTAAATACTGGTATGAAGTTCTTGGAAATGATAAGTCTTTCCCTCCCTAATATAAAAAAAAATAAAGCTAAATATATTTGTAAGCGTATAAGCCGCATTTCTCATTCTTGCTTTGGGCTTCGTGTAGGTATCATATACACCTGAAAATGGAATTTAAATAATCTTCCTGAGCAGAATGCCAAAAGAGCTTTCAAATACCTCCTCAGCCTTTCAAGTTGGCCAGTGAATAGAAACCTCACCACTGAGCCACTAGGAGACTCTGAAACCCCGTTTGCAGATAAAATGAGCAATTCAAGGCATGACATGAACATTTATGAAATTTATGGATTTGTGTTCCAGAATTCAGATTAAAAAAAGGAAGAAGAAATGTGAGTTCTGGTTTTCAAATAGTTTTTTTTCAAACCCCATGCAATGTCTGCTAAGCAATGCAAAAGGCTCTGCCCTCTGGTTTCCACTGGGTCTGAGGCAGAGTGACTAAGTGAGAGCCCCCAGGTAGAGCCCCTCTGAGCTAGGCACGTCAAGGACACCTGTGTGGAGCAACCTGCAATGTGCAGAGCATTTGTGAGCCTCCAGAGAACAATCCCAGGGAAAGAGAGAAATTGACTTCCCTGGGAGAACTGAAGCTTGGGTGTGCCTCATAGGCTTGTCCCAGCTAAGAGAGAGGGAGTGTCTGGTGGTGGGAGATTTTGCAAATCCTTGAAAATGGGGACACAGCAGGTCTGCACATGCAAAGAAGAAAATAGGCCTTTCTTGGGCAACAGCAGGTCTAGGTTCTGCTCTGATTGAAGGGGCTTCAGAGACTCTACACTGTCTCCACGCTTTTGGCTCACACAGAACTGAAATACAAATCTGGGGAAAGCAGACTCCTAGTGCTAGAGGCAGCACATTCCCCAGATAATGTATATGTTTAAGGCTTCATCTTGACTAAGAGGAACCTTGGTGTGATCATTGCAGAAAAATCAAGACCATTTATCTCTAAGTCCAGGGACTTGGGTAACGACAAAGGTGATGTTGTCCGAGGAACAGCTCACTAGATAACTGGTTCATGAAGTCACTACTACCCAATACCCTGGCTTTACGTCCTCAAACTGATTCAAATTAGAACAATGTGTGAACAATAAACCAAAACAAACTTTTCAAGACAACCTAAAAACAGCAAATAGAAGCAGGTGAGGGACAAGGCAGAAGGTTCTGAAACAGTATAAAATAAACACGGAATTATTCCAAAGCCCTGATAGAATCCGTGCTCGGGATGAGGAAACCCTGGGGAAAAATGCTGTTGAAGTAGGGACTTTTCAACTTCAAATATTTTTTTTAAAAAATGTATTATTTATTTTTTATTTTTGACAGAGGGTCTCATTGTGTAGCTTGACTGGCCCTGGAACTTGCTCTATAGACCAGGTGGACAGAGAGCCACCTGCCTCTACCTCCCAAGTACTGTGATAAAAGTCATGTGCACCTTCAGTTACACAATTGACTGTATCCCCAGATGAATCTCATATCAGAGAGTAAGGATTTCTACAAATTATCACACCAAAACATAGAGATTTGTTAAAGATTGTGGTGGCTTGGAAGAAAATAGCCTCGAAAAGGAGTGACACTGTTAAGCAGTGTAGCTTTGCTGGAGGAAGTGTGTCACTGTGAGAGTTGGTTTAGAGGTCTCCTATGCTCAAGCTGCTCCTGGTGAGACAGACCACTTCCGGTTGCCTGAAAGATTTAGGACTCTCCAGCACCATGTCTGCCTGCATGCCGCCATGCTCTCTGCCATGGTGATAATGGACTGAACCTCTGAAACTATGAGGCACCCTAATTAAGTGTTTTCCTATATAAGAGTTGCCATAGCCATGGGGTGTCTTCATAGCAGTAAAAGCCTAAAAGCAAAGATCTTATTTTTATTTTATGTACACCAGTGCTTTGCCTATGTCTGTGCACCATATACATGCAATGTTCAAGGAGTATATAGTGTCTATCAAAGAGGGGGTCAGATGCCCTGGAATTGGAATTACAGTTGTGAGCTGTCATGTGGATGCTGGGAATCGAACCGAGGTCTCTACAAGTGCTTTGAGTGTTCTTAACCACTGAGCTACCTCTCCTGCCTCTGATAGGCAGATTTTTAATCTTTAGCAAGGAGAGTTCCTGTGCATTTGTTTCTCAAACAAACACAAGATCAGCTTGGAAAAGGTACACAAGCTTCAAGAGGCAAAAGACCTCACTTAAAATTGTTAACTAAGCTAATCTAAACACATCAAAGGAATCTATAAATAAAAGATAAAAGCCCTTGTGGGTGTTTATCATCAAGACCTGCAAATGCGCAGTCACTCCTTCAAACTGAAGCCTCCATACATTACAGCATGTTTGACTGATAGGACTCAAGTGGAGAGAAATGGCAGCCAGAAGGAAAATCCATCTTAGTGCCATAAACTCAAATCCTTATTTTTATTCCCTCTGTGTAGCCAGTACCACCAAAAATTCATTTTCATTAATTTTCAATAAACTATAGCTTAAGCATTAACTTTCCTCCTGGAACACAAATTAATCAAGCCTGTCTCTGCTCAGCCCTAAAAAGCTATCTTTCTTCTTATTAATAGATATTTCTAGTGCCTTCTGGGGCAAAAGGCTTGTTTGTATCATTATTGTCATTATTTTGCAACTGGGCATATCTTCCACTGCATAAATACATTAAAGAAAATGCAAGCTTTGTACATTTATAGTATAACTTAAAAGTCCAACAGAGAACCTCCCCATAATGATAGGGCCACCACATTTGGCGAGATGCTAAGCCAGTAATGGATTGTTTGTCAACACTGTCTACGGAATGCCAGGGAGTTCATTAGGGGGTTTCTCAGAGAGGGATGTTTTATCCAGAGTGCCAGTGGGCTAAAAGAGTGACCTTTCCCAGACCTGGGACTAGAGTAGCTTAAGGTGCAAGGCTGAGCCATTTATCGTCATACCTGGGTGTGGGGAACAGAAAATGAATGACCTTTATTCTCACTTGTTTGGAAAAATTTAAAAGGGAAAATGCTAATAGTCTTTAGACAGGTATCCCTTCCCTAGCTGGGAACATCACCAGACTGGCAAGACTATTTTCCTTTCCAGGAACAAAATGTATTACACACACACACACACACACACACACACACACACACACACACACACATTATCCATTTGCTCATGTATCCATTCATCCAGTCATTGTTCAAAACAAACTTCTTCGCATCATCGATATATACAGCATACTGCGAGTTCACTAGAACCTTGCCTACATTCTGGTGTAGGGAGACAGAAAAGGCTGATGGGCCAACTGGCACTGATGGACTCCTCTGTGGGGATTGGTTTTCTGAAGTTTAATATGGGGCAGGAAACAGGTGTTAGCTTTCTACTCATCAGGAAAGACAGGTAAAGAGGCTCCACCCACATTCTCATCAGAGGAGGATGCAGGAAGTGCAGAAGATAGGGTCCTGGTCAGCAAAATGGTCTCAAGTGATGCACAGGACAAAGTGTCCCTATATCGCTAACCCACTGTAGAGTGGTCCATGGAGACTCCCAGAGCAGTAGAACTTTTGGGAGGATGTATGGGGCTGCTTGGAAAGGAGGTGGTTAGCAAGAACCCTGGAGACTGGGCCATGGGAGGATGCTGCTTTTCAGAGGCATGCAAATCTGCTTCCATGACATAGAAGCACGTTCTTCAACTTAAAAAATGGGCCTGTAGGTTTTAGTTGTCTAAGCAATTAAAACCAACACCCACCAAGGATCATACAGGGCATCAGGATACAGGAAGTATGCAAGATATTCATCAGTGTGGCTATAGGATAGGGCCTTGGGACTGGAGAGAGAGGGGAAGGGGGAGTGGGGGGGAGGGAAATGGGAGGAAGGAAGGAGGTGGAAATTTTTAATAAAACTAAAAAAAATAAAAACAAAATTATTTTCATTGTTAAAAAAAGGTGAAAAAAAAAAGATAGGAAGTATTGGATAGACTCCGTGAGGCAAGCATGCTGGGATTCTGTGCTGTAGAGTTCTTAAAGTCAATAATTAGAACACAAAATAGAAATAACCAGGACTGACTGTCAACCATCCTCTTGAAATTGAGCAAGACAGCAAATGGTTTGCAGGTAGGGTGGTGCCTCACGGGTTGCCATCTCAATTCTTGACTTGGGAGAAGTGACATTTTTGTTCTTTTGTTTTGAGAATTTCACCCTATCGTAGGGTTAAAAGGTAAGGCTGAGACAAATAGGATGAAGAGAGAGCCAACTCAGCTTCCTAGGGATGTGTTCCAACTCAGCATGTCTGCATTATTCAGGCTGAAATTCCCAGCCTGGCCCCCCAAGACTCCACGCATGGGAACTGAGCAACAGAATGCTGTCGAACATGTAATGTTCTTTGAGGGATCTTCCTTCTAATACAGGATTCCCAAAACAGATCTCCCTTGGTGCAGTCAACCAGATTGGACTCCTGTTTTATTCAGTTGGATATTGGGGTGGAGGGGCTAGCACATGGTCCAGCTGGTTAGGTGCCAGCTGCACAAACATGGGCCTGAGGTTGAGTCCTTGGCACCCACAGAAGAGCAAGGCACAGGACAACTGTACAGCATTAGAGTAAGCACGTGGAGGCGGCGGGGAGACTGGTGGTTCCCTCGAGCTTGTTTGCCTGCAGGTTTAGATGAATTGGTGAGAGAAGCCAATAAGAAGTGGGTCGGTAGTGACTTGGGAAGATATTTAAGTGCTGACCACCGGGCTACATATGTGCACGTGTGTGTGCGCACACAACACATCTTAGAAATCAATTCACAAATCAATGTTCAGGATAAACAGATGAGTATCTGAAAAAGGAGTGTGGTCTCAGTGAGAGCATCCCCACCCTACCCCTAGCACCACCAGATGATCTGGATAAAGATGGGTAATCTGTTCATGTTTAGTTGGACGGGCCTTGCTGTTTACACAGACCATAGGAAACTAATCGTGGAACAGCCAGTAACAGCTAGAGTCCTCCAAATGCGCACAGTTCAGTGACTACATCGGGTAATTCTAATAGATAAACCGCTACACCGTGTCCATAAAACACCAAGGGGTTCTCTAGAGTTTTACTCAACGGCCAGGTAAATTTCACTCGAACTGATCAGCCGGACTCTCAGCGATCTGCTTAGACAAAGCCACGTCTTGGTTCATTTACATTTCTGCTCATTTGTCCCAAGCTTCCACAGACTTTAATTGCCACCTCCCTTGGGACCCACATGTTAGACATCAACTGGGCAAATAGAAGGCTGGAAGCTCTGGCAGCGAAGGCCAATGGAGAATGGATAAGAACCAGCAAGGGCTGGAGACGGGCAGCTGCCAGGGTGGTCCTACAGAGCTCAGGGAAGACAGGAGATGGGCAGCTGCCAGGTGTCAACTTTTCAAAGGGGTAGGAATGAGAGCCTCAAACAGTGTCACCCACAGCGGAGATGACTCTGACCCTGTGCTCATCTGCAACAACCCACGTTGTCTGACTAGAGACCCAGGCTCAGCAAGGATCACACAACTGCTAAGCCTTACTCAGCTGGGAAGCGGCTGCTGGGGAAAGGAGCCCAGTTGGGCCATGAACCAAGAGGGCCCACCCTGCTTCTGATTAATACCTTGAAGTTGGTGTGAAACCCAACCTGCTATTTGTTTGAAGAAGCTTAAAGCAATGGGCAAAGTGCTTGTCTTGCAGGCATGAAGATAACGCGTTGGAATTCCCAGCACACAGTGGGGCATTTCTGTAACACCAGTGCTGAAGGGCAGGAGTGAAGAGAAAGGGGAATCCCTGCTCACTAACCAGTCAGGCTAGTTAATTGGTGAGCTCCAGGTTCAGTCAAAAAAAANAAAAAAAAAAAAAAAAAAAAAAAAAAAAAAAAAAAAAAAAAAACAGTTGGGAGTGATGGAGGAAGATACCTCGTGTTAACATCTGGTCTCCACATCTCCACATAGGCATACCTACATATTACCACACACACACACACACACACACACACACACACACCCCATAAAGCTTTAATCAGATGCTCCCTGAATCTTGGCATACAATCGCTGACATCTCTGTAGGCTCCAGTGCTTACAGCAGATGTAGATGTTTCTGTGGATATATTGGGAAAGTCTATATTCACTTTAGCAACGGAAGAACTGGTATATAAACTAGGTACACTTCCAGTACATGATCTAGCAAATTCCTTGTGAGGTTTCAGATGCAAAAACAAGCTGGGTCTGCTCCTCTGGACGCTTCAAGACCTATGAGGTTCCCCACAGCAGCCAACTCTGACCACTTTTGAAATCTAATTTCTTGCCACTAGCAGAGGTATCTGGTGCCTCTAATTAAAGTTGCTTTGAGACTGTTGTATGAGAAAGCCCATTAAGATGCTGACGCAAACGATGGCTTAGCTATCAAGAAAGGGACAGCTGGGCAGGAATGCAGAAGAAAAGGGGGAAAAATTGGCAGTAGGTGAGAAAAGCCCCCCCCCCAAATTAAAAGGATAAATTAGATAACAGAAATTATCACAGAGAGTAGAGACAGTCATTTTATTTCATTATTTTTTTCTTCAGGAAATGCCATCCTTGGCTGAGGGCCATACCCACAGCACAAGGATACTACCTTTGTGTTAATACATTGTGACAGTTCCAAAACTATGTAACTAGTGTTTTGAAAACCCACCCTTGGAGGGTCACCCCTAATGTTCATATCATCCCAAATGCCTTTGTTCAGTGCTAGAAATGTGACCTTGTTGAAAATTAATATGCCACTTAAAATACAGTGAATAAGGTACAAGGTCACTTGCTATCCCCTGTATCGTGCAGAATTTGGGAGGAAGGACCCATAACACACTGCAGGCCACAACACAAGCAATGCTGAAAGGAGGGTTCTCCGAAGTGTTGGCGCCAAATCAGACTCAGTACAAAGACTAATGTGGCCACCAAGACAGGGGAGAGCAAGGGAGTTTCAGGTTGAGAATTTAAGGTCTCCCTGCTTTCTCTGCCTCCCCTTTCTCTCTTTTTCATTCTGATCTGCTGGTTTTTATTTTACATGCATGGGTGCTTTACCTGCATGCATATGTACACAGTGTAAAGTGTCTGGTGCCTGTGGAGGTCAGAGAGGGTTGCCCTATCCCCTGGACCTGGAGTTATAGATGGTTGTGAGCTGCCGTGTGGGAGCTGGAAACAGCCTGGGTTTCCAGCTCTGAGCCATTTCTCCAGCCCTCCTTGTTTTTTCCTCCTCTTTTCTTTCCTCTCCCCACTTCCTATTCTCCCTTCTTTCTCCCCTTCCCCCTCCTTTGAATAGTCCTAGACTTCAGCAGCTCTCCCCATCCCTCACCTCCGCTCTGGTAGCTAGTGTTCCAATCATCCCTCCATGTTTGAATAATCCCTTGCAGTGGAGCTGAGGTTGTTTTCATAGTTGTGCAAGGTCACGAGTTTGATTCTCAGTACCACGAAAACAAAAAGATCTTATTGGGGGTGGGGGCACAGACATCACTGTGGCTGCAGGAACAACCGACCTCAGTCAAAACAATGTCAGTGTTACTGTTTGAGGTCAGAAAACCAACATACCCATCCCAGACGGTTTCCTCTGCAATCTTAGAACTCCACTGGGCTCTGCTTCTCAAAACCAGAGGGAGGGGTGACGTCATCCTGGGCACCTTCTTCCCTGCCTTTGTCTCCTGCTCTTCTTCCCCATCCTCTTTCTCCTTTTCTTCCCTGTCCCCTGCTACTCCTCTCTCTAGCCCTCCTCCCTTTTCTTCCTCCACCTCCTCCTCCCTTTTCTTCCTCTTCTTCCTTCCCCTTCCTCTCCCCTTCTGCCTGGTTTTCCCTGCCCCTTATCTTCCCCATTTCTTCCTAACTTCTCTCTTCCTCCTTAACCCCCTCCTCCATTTTTACTTTCTGATCTTCTACCCAAACAAGCAGTGTTTGACTTTTGCTTAATCTTGTTTTACGCAAGGACCAAGGGCCCTGTCTCTCGCAGATCCTTCAGGGTGTCAGCAACACAAAGCAGCTTGGGTGGGGATTAGAAGGGAACCCCAGTGACCTTTCCCCTGTACACCTCACACCGCTTCCTACCACCTGTCACTCTCTTCCCTTGGCCCGTGGGATCTCTGCAGCCCAGGACAGCACCTTGGCTTATCTCAGCTGAGACTGGCATCCATCCTTCTTCCTTTAGCATCCCTGTGGGTTGGTATAAAAACCATGCAGCAGCTCAGCCCTGTGCCTCCCTTCCTTTTTTTCTTTGATAATTCATCTCCAGTAAAAAGAAACACTGGAGAATCCCACACAGGAACTGTTACCAATGCTTTTTCAAAAATGTATGAAAGGGGAATACGCTTGCAGAAAAACATGTATTTATATTTATGTATTCAGGGACTTTTACTAACAACAACTGAAGAACTGGAAGAAGTGAGTATGAAAGCATTCCATAGCTAGGGAGACTGGAATGCCAAACTGAAATCAGGGGGCCCTGGCCACTACAAGGAGGCATCCATCTGGTTCTCAGAGCATTGACACCCAGAGATACAGGCTGTATTCTGCCAGCCACATGTGCTGTACTCTTTTTAAATGGTGTAAAGCCTTGTTGAGAAATAAGGTTTTATATCAAAGCAGAAGTGACCCCATAAATGGTCTTCACCGGAAGTGCCCTGTGGAACAAGCTTGTCTAAATTGTATTTTCAGAGAACACCAAGTCCTTGTCCAGGTTCCCTTAAAGTCATATTCTTCACACCCATATCAAGCTTGTAAATCATGTCTAGTTACCTGTACCTTGTACACACACACACACACACACACACACACACACGGTTTTAAAATGCTCTCTAAAAGATTGCCCCTTGGCCTGGATGTTGTCCTTGGTGCTGTACCCTATTTTCTCCAGTCTAACATTACCTTTTGTTAAGTACAGAAACCCCAATCCAACACAAAGTTGTTTTCAAAGAGCACCAGCAAAGAGAAAGAAGCTCTGGGTGATGGATTTGAGTTCTGACTTGGAATGGTGTACTAGAGTCAAGGAAAAAGGGTACACAGGGCTGAGGACATGGATCAGTCACTAAAGTGTTTGCCTTGCAAGTGTGAGCATTCAGTCACCAGAAAGCCATATGAAAAGCTGGGTTTATTGGCATGTTCTTATAATCCTAGTGATCACGAGATGGGATATAAAGACAGATCCTGGGAACTCACAAATAGCCTTGTCTGCTTGTTCCAGGCAAGCAAGAGATTCAGTCCTAAACAAACAGAAGAAAGTGCCTGGGCCTTGACACTCATAGCTATCTGGAACTACACACGCATGATGCATGCAGGTTCCATGTGCATGGTTACCTCTACAGAGATACATACTCATGAATGGCGATGGGCAGATAGATGGATAGAGAGATGGACGGAAGGAAGGACAGGGACACATGCGCGCGCGCACACACACACACACTGGAGAAAATGATCTTAAACATTTTAAAGACTGCTTGGTCTGGGTGCTGTCCTTGGTGCTGGATCTTATTTCACAAGTCCAATATCTATGGTTCAGACTAAAAGCTTACTGGTCCCTACAGTGGGACAGGGGGAGTGCAATGCTGTCTTTATATGGGACAAATGTGTTTGGCACTGGAGTCCAGAGGAGATCATCTTGTGAGACCAGAACTTTCCACAATGTATCCTTCCATTTCCTTGTGGCACCCATATGCCATTTGATTCATGTGTTGTTCAGGACCTTAAGAAAACAAAGCCCAACTATAAGAGTTGGCCAGAGTCATATTGACAGAACAAGCCAATGGGACAAGCTATTGAATCGATGATGAACTCATAATTGAGTATGAAGCATGGACAACTCAAAGCAAGTAACAGGAAAACCTTACAAAGTTAGCACTTTTCAGACCCCCCCCAACCCCCACTCCCAAAAAAGACTGGTCAAAATGTCCTGGTTGTTCTTAGGTCAGTGGCATAAGCTCTTACATCCGGGAACTTCTGATTCACCTGAGATCTATGCCTACTGTCCCTGAAGAAGCTCTTGCTGTAGTGGTCTGAGCTTTGTGCTCTTCTCAGTTACAGTAGTGGACAGAGAGACGGTCCTTCCAAACGCTGGCTTTATGGATAGGGTTCTGAGGGGAGAGGGAGAAACCGGGGATATTGTTGATTGTCACTTGGTGTTCTTGCCTTCTGGTCTATGACCATACCACCCTCATCTCATCTCAGAGGCTAAGTAGGGCCAGACCTGCGTAGCCTTTGAATGGAGGAACGTATCTGTTATATCTGTGTTTGCAGCACAGACCCAGTTCAGATACTGCAGCCCTGTTATTAAAGTGGCCCTCACATGATCAGTTAAGCCAAATCCTCCAGCTTGGAAGGCCCACGATCAGTTAGCACAACAGATCCCTTAGTCAAAAGTCCTGTATGGAGAACACTTCTTCAGTGGATAAAAATCCACTTGGGTCATTGATTGACAGTTGCTGCTGGCAGGAGCCCTGGAGTGAGTGAGCCACAAAGTACAGGTCAACATTTTACATTTGATCCCAAGGTCATCCCTCTTTGACTTGTCTGATTCCTCTAAATGTCAAACACAGCAAGGGTACTACAGAAACTGCTAGAAACGTTCAGAAAGGGCTCTCCAAGAGAGTTCTGGTAGGTAATGAAGTCTTGAACGTAAGTCTCAGGGAAAGCTGATGGAAAATACCCCCAAGAAAACAGCAATGTGACTGACCAGCCTTAAGAGACCATCCAGTCCTCCCTGTGGGGTGACCACGTGCCTCTTCCTCTGCTGAGCACTTCAAAAGGGCAAGCACTTAGCATCATCCCAATTAGCTTCTGGACGGCCACAACCATGCCTGACTTAGTAGGTATGTGCTAACTGTCTGGGATGGATATGTGTGCCTTTTATAAGTGATTAGCACAGTCTGCTCAGGAGAGCTTAGAAAGGACAGTTTCTTGCTAAAGTATTCTACCATCCTGGAGGAGGGTCCTCTTGTGACTCTCTGGTGCCTGAAGCCTTTGTCCTGTCATTTTTCGGATTCACTGACTATCCCAAGCTGCCAATTACATGTAGTGAAAAACACAGGTCCCTGGATAGAGGCAAGGCAGCACAGAACATCAGAAGCCTGGGGTCTAAGAATAATGAGATCCTGGGCCTGGAGTGTGGATGGATTCTGTTCTATAAAATGAGAAGAGAATAATTAATTGGAAGACTCCAGGCACTAATACAAGTGAGACTCTTGAGGCTTGGAGGTGACTGAGCAAAAATGGGGTATGACGCTGATCAGGCCCAGTAGAGGTTATAGTGAGGTCTAGGGCAGGAAGGTTCTAGGAGACTGAAGTGCACCTATGAGTGCCCCAGACAGTGGTTAGGGACCACAGCAGCCTTCTTTAAGCAACAAGAGCTTGGAAGTGGCTAGCACAAAAGACTACTAGGTGCACTCTCTCTCTATGGCTCATACCCATTAGGGCAGCAGAACTTTGTGGGCAACCCCGCCCCCAGAGTGGCAGCACATCAGCGTGACACGGCTAAGATGTCACACCAGGGATGTGGACTCAAGGCCAGCACCTATTGCTCACTGAATGGTGGCTAAGATCAAGAACAAGCTGAGGGCCAAGCTCATTTGAGTAAACAGAAAAGAGAACGACCCTGTGCATACCCAGGAGGTCCCTGTCTAGGAAGGTACGAGGAGGCAGTGTGTATACAAGGGGCTTGCCCATTGGGGGACAGGAGCGAAGAGCAAGAACTGCCATGTATGGGGAAGGACAGAGGGAGGACATGAAGCCCAGGGGGAAAGGCCAGATATGGGTGTCCAAAGGAGCCCAGGATAGCAGAGGGACAGTACAAACACAGTGATACTGTGATCCTAACTCCTTTTCAGTGAATCCTAGCAATGTTTGGCAACATTTGTGGGGCAGAGTGTGATCATTTGATTAACAAATAAGCTACACCAAACTCAAATAAATGGCACTGAACTCAAAGTCATGCCCGCATTTACGGAGTCCACGGAGACAATGTCAGTATTGAGCAGCCAGTGCTTTTTTTTTGTCAGATGTTTACATAACGCAAAATATAAACGAGGAAACAAATGATATTTTCAATTGGAAACTCGTGATGCATATGCACACAGTAGACACAGCGAAAGATGATACAAACACACACAACTGGTGTTGACGCAGCCACTGTACACAGGACTCTCCCTTGCTGGTCCATGCAGATCTGCCCCCAACGTGATTAGAAATCAATCCAGGTGAAAACATTTCTCCCGCCATCAACCAAACCGATTCGGCTGCTCCCGTTGAACCCTGGGTGCAAATAATGTTTAGAATACAGTATGCGGGCGTCTTAGAAGGAGCAGGAAGTCTAGCTAGGGGAGAGTAGTTGGGAGGGAGCACAGAGCACCACACACAAGGTTCTTGGAGGGCAAATGGTCCAAGGTATCTTCCAGGTAAACCTGACCTGGGGAAGAAAATCTAACCCATTAAAGCAAAGCAAGTTTCAATACTATACTACAAAAAAAAAAAAAAAAAAAAAAAAAGCTAAAGTTTGTTATCTTATTATGAGAAAGTGACAATCCCTGACACGCATGTGTGTGTCACACACACACACACACACACACACACACACACACCTGCGTGGTCTCCAGGGCGAACTGAAGTCTGCCATGTAATGCCCTTATAGAGCCATCACTTAGCAGACGGCACAGCCGGAGAGTGCGTTAGAAGCCTTGACTGGAGGAGAGATACAGTCAGAGGCGCCAGAGCTGTTTTCTCTACAGACCCACTGAGGGAATATTCTGGGATTTATAGACCAAAAGGCAAAAAGCAAAAGAAATTATATGCATATTCACCTATGTTTTAAATCACAATCTTTATGGTTGGAATGAAACCCCTTGGAGACATGCATAATTGAATCGTGTTATAGATATTATTCTTTGGATTCTTTTTCAAGCATTTAACAACATAAAATCCATCCTTGGAAGGCTAGACAGATGGGTTATGGAGGCTGGGGTAGGATTTGAGGCAGAGGCCATGTGTGTCAAACCCTGCTCTAGCAGGACAGGAATTGGTAGGTCACAAAACCAGGCAGTTGTCAGCCTTTAAACCCATGGGTTTCTCCGGTAGATATTTTAAAAGATACAATAAACATAAAGCTACTTTGAAACATCCCACTCCTCGTGGTTATAACGCAATCAGATTACACACGTCATCCGGGAGCGTCTGTTCACATTCTAAATTTAATTTCAGTGACATCTTGGCTGTAGACGGGTACTGGCTGGTACCATAAAGGCACAGACAGGAGCTCAGTGGTAAACACAGAGGCGTCAGTTCCTATGATCACAAGTTCCTCACCATCGGGAAGGCGTCTGATTTGAGGCTTCAGCTATGTGAGGCCAGCGGCCGGGCCCCCCCATCCCCAGCCGCTGTTTGTAATGCTCTCCTGTTCTTATCTTGTAGGCTTTCATATCGGACGGGGCAAGACACAGCTAATTGTGACACGTGCAGGAACAGTGCATGTATTATCTATAGGTACGTCAACACTCTCTTCCCACTTTCTTATTCTGACGGACAAATGGTTGTTTACCCACTAATGCGAGAATCACTGGGACCATGCTGGGAAGATTCCATCAGAGAAAAAAAAAGTAAAGATCCTTCTTTGGCCATAGTTCTAAGCTATGTCTAAACAGTCATCCTTCTACCAAACCCCAACCCCCACTGCCCAGGTCTACAATCCCAGGTTGAAGAAGAGTGTGAACACGCTTGTCTTGCAAATGCACCATCCCAGTCTAGGGAGCCAGTATCATTTTGATGGCTTGCTCCCTGGGAATCTATAGCCTGGAGCACAAAACTGTGCTCCAGCAAAACAGTAAAATCTATGCCCATGAGATGGTATGGATCAAAGGTGCAGATCCACACTGTATAGCGTAGGAGTCCATGGTAGGTCCCCTCTGCTCACATCATATGGACAGGGATTCTCAAGGAACTCACAAGGTCTGTGGTTCTCTCCTCCCCTGAGGTAGGATCCCCTCCCAGGAAACTACAAAAGCTTGTCATGTGTTTTGTTTTTATATGAACTTTGTAAGGATTGACACCCACAAGAATAGATCAGAAACCGTCAGCAGGCAAAAGTTACATTTAGGTCCTTGACAGTAATAAGATTTTAAGGCATTGTCAAAACTTGCAGAAATTGCTGTCTTTTTTTTCCCCTCGTGTGTGTGTGTGTGTGTGTGTGTGTGTGTGTGTGTGTAATTTTTACTAACTATGGCCACAGTGATAGGTGTTAGCTTTGGTCCGTTTGTATACTTGAAAAATGAGGTCGAGGGCTGAGAGGGCTCCTGTGTTTTGGCTGGCGTGAACTGGGCTGCAGCGGTAAGTGCAGACATCTCTGAGATAACACTGAGCTCCTTTCTATTGGGAGTATGCCCATGAGTCATGGCGTAGGCCTTATGGTGGCAGTTGGGGTTTGCTGAGGACAGTTCACAGGGTTTTCCATAGTGGTTGTGGCGGCACACATCCCAACAACAGCATCCTCCTTTCCTCACATCCGGTTCAACAACTAACAGTAGTGTTGTTTTTATAAATCGAGGCAATGTCTCCGTGTGGCTTTGGTTTACATTTCCGGATGGTTAGTAAGCATCTTTTCCTATACCTAATGCTATCTGTATATCTTCTTTTAAAAAAATAATAATTTTAGTAGCTGTAAAATTATCACAAAAAAAGCCCAGTAGTAACTAAATAGTTTTATATGTCTAAAACTACAGACAGGATTCTCCTTGTTCCCCTATAAAAAAAATAAAATAATAAAACAACAGTGAACAAAATGTCACTACCACTACACGAAAGAGGTCACACCTGGACAGAGTAGGAAGGCTTCAGGCCACTTAGTCTCACACTCGTCAGGTCCTGTGCTGAGGTGCTGCAGAGATATGACCATGATAACCCAGGCTGAGCATCCCAGATATAGTCTCGGGTCTTTAAAAGCAGAGCTGGATCACATGGAAATGTTGTCAGGATGCTGGCAGAAGAAACCACAGCTAGGTGTAGGCACTGAGGTTCTGACTCCCACAGGACAATGGGCAGAATCTGAGGGATTCGTTGGTCATAGGTGGGCATGCATGACTGGTACCTGATGGGTAGGAAGAAGCCAAGGGTGCTGATGGTATCCTGCAATGCATAGGAAAGCCCATGACAATAAAGTCGCTAGGCCCAAGGCGTCGTTAGAGCTGGAGCTGAGAAGGCCCACCATGTTGAATCCATCCTGCACCAAGGTTTTGTAAGAGGCCCAAGTAAAGGGCTAAGGAATGGGCAACAGACAAAGATCCAGGAAACTCCAGCAACCCTGGTCAGGGTGTGAGGCTCTCAATTGTTCTTGGCTGCCATCAGTGTAGAAGTAAAAAGAATCAAGTACCATGAGCGGTTTTTCTATCTAGAACTCCACGTTTCAGTTCCAGAGGGAGTGCCTTTCAGATGCGCAAGCCTGGTGGGAACTTTGTAACCACCTTTCAGATGCGCATGCCTGGTGGGAACTTTGTAACCACCTTTCAGATGCGCATGCCTGGTGGGAACTTTGTAACCACCTTTCAGATGAGCATGCCTGGTGGGAACTTTGTAACCACCTTTCAGATGAGCATGCGTGGTGGGAACTTTGTAACCACCTTTCAGATGAGCATGCCTGGTGGGATGTTAGCACTAAGTCCAAACTGTGGATAAGGACTTTAAATCAACAGTGAATGGCTTTAACCAGGACATTCCATTTTTAACTGATGACATTAATAAAACTAAGGCCTGCGAGTGTGCATCAGGCAATTCCTCCCTGAGGTTCAGCCCACTTCCAGCGCCAGAGTTCATCCAGTCTTCCACTGTGACTAGACTGAAGAGGCAGAGACTTCCAGAGAACCTTCATGGGACGAGCATGTTCAGCCTAAAACTACTTAACATTTTGTGGGTGATTGAAAAGAGAATTTATTAGGACACTGTCCAATGTAACTGAAATAATTTAAATAAATTTATCTCTAAATCCAGGGGTGACTTACATAAAAAGTGATATTAAAAGTGATTTAATGAGTCAGAGAAGGATAAGAATTTGTCTTTCGGGGGAATTAGCCTAGAGAGGATACCACGTTGAATTGGCTCAACCAGCATTCTGCATGAATCCAAGCACATTTGCCAAAGGTCATCCAAAAGAGCAGTGGGTGTTCAGGCACCAGAAGAATGTACCAGAACCTCAGGAAGACTCATGAAATACAAAGGCAGAGGCTTGCTTATCCCTCTGGTTCGCCTGCATAAACCAGCGGGTGCCCATCAGCCCCCAGAGGTCTGTTCATTGACAATAAGATTTGGTGGTATGCATTTTCATAAGCAGGATAGAAAAGAGGCTTTTCCTGCCTTGCAGAGGCTCCCTCAGGCCCCGAACAAATGCAGAAGCATCCGCAGAGGATGGGGAAGGAGGAATGCAGCTTTATCTCTCTCTCTTCCATTCCATTCAGAGCAAGAAAACACAAACAAACAAACAACAAACTGCAAGGCCAAACATGTAAACAGAATCTACTCTGGCTTAGTAAGCAAGTTCTGGAACATTCTGCATGTTAACAGTCCAGCTGGAGTTCCCACAATCCCTTAAGTCCCTGTTTCATTGAATCTTGTAACTAGTGTTCAATAAAGCATCACTGTTTCTATAAGTGGAACACACAAACTCACGTAACCTTCCCCTCCATATTCCTGTCATTCTTTGTATGGTTTGGTCTAGAGCTAGGGCATCACTATGTAGCCCTGGCTATCCTGAAACTCATGTATAGACCAGGCTAACTTCACACTAACAGGGAGCCATTTGCCTTTGCCGCCTAAGTGCCAGGATTAAAGGTGTGAGCCACTACACCCAGCTCCTGCCCTTCTTTATTAGAGATCAAACACAACAATTCCTCTCACAGTGTCTCCAATGACACAAAAGTTGCTTGAGGCTCACGGGAACAAATGTTAAAGACAAGAAAAATGTAGCCTTGTTCATGACCTGAGAACCCACTGTCTTGGGAGAAACCACAGCAACTCTTATCTGTCTGGCATAAGTATGTCATTTCAATTTCAATGATAAATACTGAAATCTTTCACTTATATGCTTTAAGGTGTTGGCTGTCTTTTGCAGTGAGGCCTGAGCATTTCCTCTAAATGTAGATTATCTTCTAGGAGTCATGGCTGCTTCCCTGTCTTGAAAATAATGTCATGCCATGTGACAGAACCAGACCTCAGAGAAACCTGTGTGCACACTGGAGCTGCCCCTATTCTTTCTGTGCATTTTATTTGATATCTCCCTCTTCCCCAAAGACAAGAATAATTTACTGGTATCTATAATAGTCAAGTCACATCATTTCAATTATAAATACAAAGGGCATAAACAAGTCCAGGAACAAATACAGCATATTTCTTGGCAAGCAGACAGTTGTAGAACACTGAAGAGTCTGGGAGAGAGAGAGAGAGAGAGAGAGAGAGAGAGAGAGAGAGAGAGAGAGAGAGAGAGAGACCTGTCAGCTCAATAGCAATAGCCTTGGGTAGGAGGAAGCAACATCACACAAGGAAGACCAATCATGGTTAATGGGGCACATCAGTTAAGGGTACCATCTGAATACAAAAAAACTGGTACATCATGGGAGACAAACTGACTGTCTCTATGACGACAATCTGAGCAAAAGAGGAAAGCTTAGCTCAAGGTCAGGTCCTCGTGGTTTGTCCAAAGCCTGGCTTTAGCACAGAGGAGAAGCGACTGTATTCCTGAGTCGAGCACCTATGGACCTGCACTTTAATATTTCAGCCACTGCTTGCTAGGAGCATGTCTGGGAATGAGGAAGGCTAAAGCAGATTCCAAATTGGGAGATTTTTAAAATGCCACATCGCCATGGTTATCTTAGGAGCCAAAGTACACGAGGGGCCGTGAAAGCTGCCAATGTCCCCAAATTGCAATTTGTCATACCTGCTTGTTGGCAGACAGCCCTACAGGACAATGAACTTGACCCCATCTGTCTCGCATTTAAACACTGGAAACCCAGCTGTCTTCTCCACAGAGCAGAACAAATCCTGTGCATCTAGTAGGGGTTGGCTCAGGGAGGCAAGGAGGGTGTTGTATTCAAGACCAGGCTGCCTGCTTTGTGACGGAGATGGACGTGGTCTTGTATGGATGCCTTTGTCATGGGTACATATCTCGCTATAAAGTCGGAGAATGCCACGACAGGAAAATTACTAAAAGGACAAAAGGTCTTGAAAGCTTCAGGGGAAGGAGACCAAGCAAAGGTTGGAAGCTTTAGCCTTAGCCTGGAAGCCAGAGCCAGTCTCCCACATCTGAGAGCCCTGCGTTCAGGGCTCAGTTGGTCCCTTTCTGGTGGGTTGGTAGCCATCCACCTTTAAGCCCTGCAGAATGACAAAGAATCCTTTCCATCTATGAAATCCAAGAAGCTGACTATTTACAAACACAAAGCAACAGAAGGGCCTGGGGACTCCAACTGGGCATGTGCACGGGGTGAGTACATGGACAGTTATAAAGCAGCCCCCCCATACCCTACCCCTCTATTGACAGCTGGTTATGCAGATCTAACCCATAACTGATGGTGGTGTTCACTGCTCACCAGCTCATTGAAATGCTAAGCACCCAGCAGGTTCTATATCTCCTACAACTGGAAAACTGAGATGGTTGACATAATCACATTTTCCCCTAAGATGGCACCCCTTTGATTGTGATCTGGACCAACTGAGATATTCAGATGAAGAAGAGGTTCTGCATGAAAGAAGATTAAAAGAGATTTGAGTTGGACTTTCCTTTAAGTAAAACTTTTTTTTTTTGCCTAATCATTCCTACTTCCTGTCAAAATATGCTTTAATTAGTTTAGAAATGCTTTACGGATAAATGCTGAAATCTTTTGTATCCAGCCTATCTGGGGAACTCCGTTGCCAGACTACTCTGATGTCACCAGTGATTCACCTTGTGTTCAGAGTTGGTTTCAAAGGGAACAATGAAAGAGGCCATTAGCAAATCCGCCCCTTCCCTCTTTTACTGAACTGGTTAATTCATAAAATAACAACACAGGGAAAGGGGGTGAATTCTAATGGGTGTGCTTTAATGGAAATAACAGTGAGGCAGACTTGATTCAAAGGCTGTGGGGGATAGTACCAAGATGTAAAAGATAATAATCATGTTGACGCAGATTAATTAAAGAGAATTGTTTCCAGAGAGGAAGTTCTTCTTGAGCAGGGTTAGAACAGACTTCTGGAAGATGCTACCCACTCCTGCTTCATTTCTTTAGTATCAAGGCTACCATAAAAGTGGCCTCAGGTGACATCAGTAATCACTCACTAGGGCAGTGAGTGGGCAGGGTGCTACCAGGAAGGAAGGGAAAGCCCTGACCTACCCAGACCTTGTTTTAGCGCCACAAGGAGGCTTGTGAGCTGTCCTGTGAGATGTCACACTCCATCATCTGAAACAGAGCAGGTATGGAGGAGACAGGATACCATGGACGGATGCCAGGCAACTCAGAGTCAGGGTGAAATGGTGGCTTGGCTGTGTTCTCCAGAGCTCCCTCTGCTGGAGAGCTAGGAACTGGCAGGTCCCAGAGCATCTCTAAGGATGGTTCCATGGGCATAACTGAGGGCTTTCCAGTAGGTGGAGTCTCAAGTAGGAAGTATCTTAAGTATATATGTCCTTGCCCAAAATAATAGTCAGATTTTAGGAAAGGTGAGGAAAACACTCTTCGCGTGGTTATATAGGCTAAAGAATATAACCAGTCACAGAGACCTGACTGCATTTTCTTATATCATCCCAACTAATTTACCACACATTGGGCACACAAAATACACAATTGCAAAGAAATCCAGATACACAAGAGGACCAGATTGCCAGTGTCGTGCAGAAAGGAGATGGTCAGGATGAGGGAGCAGGACAGCAACACGGCTAATGAAGTCTCATTGTGGAGAGGTAATTGCATTTGTATGCAGAAGCAGTGCCAATCTGAGGCCATCCAGAGCCACTTGGAGCAGCAGTCTCTGCAGCCTGTGTCATCCAACGATTATCTCTTAGTGGAAATACCCTGGCCAGTGTCCCTTCAATTATTCCACTTGTGCATATTAAGTTCTTGAGCAGTATGAGCCGAGGTGGGAAAAAATCCATCTTCCATCTAACATATATTGCTGTGTTATCATTCACACATTTCAAGTGGAAATGGGAGGGGGTATGGAACAGTGACAGAATGGACTCCATGAACAATATCTTATGTGATGTTATCCAAATATAACAAAAATATTTTTTTAATAAAATAAATTAAGTCAGGAGAAAAAAAAAAAGATAGCTTTGACAGGCCTCAAAATTCTCCTTGAAAATTCCCAAAGCTAATAATCCAATTTTTTTCAGTATTCTCTTAGAATCTAAAAATACACTATCTCTTTTCCCCCAGTATGTAAGGATTTTTAAAAGCTCCAGCAACACCTTGCAGACACTGTGAAACTAACAATGGCACTCAGAATGAAACTGCTCATATCCCCTGGTTTGTTTGTAAAGCAATGGCTTAAATTTTACTCAGGGCAGAAGAACCCACAGAAGCCACAGCCCTCACCTGTAGGTGAAAGTTAAAGCGCTTTTTGCTGAAGTGGAAATCAGTACCAAGGAAGGAGGGAGTTTGTCAGTTTCATTAGGAAATGAATGCCCTGCAGTTTCTAGGTGAATAGGAGGATTCTCTAGGGCCTAAATACAGGATTCAGGCTTGTCCCTAATTCCTGAGTTGGTTTGCAAAAAATCCTCTGAGTAGATTTCAGTGATTTATCTTTAAGGGTACAGTGGTTCCTTGGCCCACTGGGCAGCCTGTTCCTTTGGCCAGGCATCTGAAAAGAGCATCCTGGAAAACACATAGGACCATTCCCAAGACTCCAGAGACCATAATCAAACATTGCTAATACCGGTATGTGTACTACCCTAGGCTTCTTGTGGCTAACACGGGGTTGTAGCCTTTGTTCCAGAGGAGCAGAGTTCTGGCCAGGGGCTCAGAGGCAGGCTGCTTTACCAACTCCCAGTGGTGTATCCAGGAGGCCGTTTATCTGTCTGAACAGAGGAGTGTCCATCTTCAAAATGATAAACGCAATCAAGGAGCAGACTATGATTATAACCAAATCCTAGTAACGGGAAGCACACTGCAGTGGATTTTAGAAAGGATGAACGTCCTGCACTCTCTGAGTTTCGCTGCAGTTACACCCCAAAGAAAGAAAACCATCACTGAAAACAGAATGGTCATGCGTGACTGGTTACCGTCAGGGTCTGTGGCATGGCCATCTGGAAGGATGGGGGTCATGGTTACCAACCATGCGAGGGAAGACAGTTGACTGGACTTTTAGAAAGATGTGATGTTGGACACACTAGACGGAAGTGTCACTTAGATGTCCTATGGCGAAATGTTTCCTCTACTGCCTGGAGAGGTGGGTCGAGGACGTGGATAAACAGGACCGGAGAGGAAGGTTTATCTTTCCTTTAGCACACAAGGGGCACGATCTGGAAAGGTCCCTACCCATCAGTTTCCTCTGGACAACGCTGGTGTTTTCCCATGGGGCTGAGGTCTCGATGTCCATACAGCAGTCGCCCTCACTGCCACGTGGTGCTGTACTCAGAACTTTACTTATCCTATCCAAAGGCACAGGGTGAGCGTTCCCTCGTGCTCCCGGTGCACTAGCTTCTGGAGCTTTGTCCTATATCAGTGGAAGACTGTTCATCACCACTTCACAGCCAAGGGGATTCAGGTCCCCAAGGTGACATGATTTATCCACAGTGTCAGAGCAAGATGTGGGGAGTCACAGGTAGCACTAGGGACTCTGTGATCTAACTCAAAGAGAATTAGAAACGGAGGCTCAGGATCTGAGGCTCGCTGAGCCACAGGGCATCAGCAGGCAGGAGAAATGAAAAAAACGTGGGGTCTTCCATTTCAGGAAAACCAGCAAAGTGCTTGGGGGCCACACTCACCTGCCTTTAACCCTTCCCTGCTGCAGAGTGAGAAGTGGAGAGAGGTTTCAACTGAGGCATTCAATTAAGCCGAGGAAGAGACAAGAGTTAGCAGAACCTAAGTTCTGCGAGAGCTTCAAACAAGGAGGAGGGAGTAGAGAAACACCAGGACCCTGTACTGCAACAGCCCATGAAATGGCTAGAAAAGCATTAGGAATAAAAACCGAGCTTGAGTATGGGCTGAGAGAGCAGCCTGAGACTCAGGCAAAGTTTTACTTCTGTAGAAATAGATAGACTATGCAGGAGAGGTGCTCTGTTGATAAAGTGCAAGCAGAGGGACCTGAGCCCAGCCTCAGAACACACATTAAAAAAAAAAAAAAAAAAAAACAGGCATCCTGCAAATACTCTAAATCCCAGAACTGGAAAGGTGGAGACAGGCAGATTCTTGCAGCTCACAGGCTAACCAACCTAGCTTTAGTTGGCAAGTTCCAGGCCACCAGTGATAGACTGCCCCAGACAGATTGATCTCAATCCTGTATGATGTGCATGTGTGTATATATACATACACACATGTACAGGAACATGTGTACATATATTAATACTTGCACACATACACAAGAAATATACAGAAAATTATTTTGTAAACCCATAATTAAGAGCAAGAATATTTATGGAAAAGAATTAACCAGAGAAATGAAATGTCTTTGCATTCTTTAATCATGAGTCACCAGGACCCACAGAGGAGTGTGGTCAAGGCAATGCAACAATTGTAGACACAGGAATTCTGCCCACTGGGAATTCTAATTGGAGGCATTGTTTTGGATGCCTGGAAAGAGAACAGAGGTGCAGACAAGAAAAGGAAAGCTTCAGAGGGGATCAACAACATGCCCTGGGCAACAGCTGTCAACACGGGGGGCCATGGATCTTTCTCTTACGTTCAGTACAAGGTGTATCCTGTTATCTGATGCCAGAGCCCACTAACCAGAAAACCATGGCCAGGTCCCAGCACCTACGCAAACACAGAATTCTCCACATTTAATGCCATGCAAAGAAGGAACTCAAAGATGAAAGATGAGGATTTGTGGTCAGGTTGCAGAAGTCGTGTGTAGCTGGGTGGGGTAGGGAGGGGAAACAGAGTGTGGCATTCCATGCTGTGAGCCAGAGAAAGCACCCAAGCTGGGTAAACAAATGGCCACAAGGAAGGAGGGAATGAACAGATGCTGACACTGCCATCTGCCTACCCATAGGCCAACTGACTGTCCTCAGAGAGGGAGGACTGGGACAGACCTCTGCAATATCCAGAACCTCTGCTTCTAGCAAACACCATTTGGCCATTAAGATCAAAGAAACCTTTGCTCTAAGTCAGCCAGAGAAAACCAGATTCTTAGCCTTGCAATACTGCCCTATGTAGTCAGCCATCTACTTCAGATCCCAAATAACCCAGTGTCTACTCTGACAAGAAGAAACTGCCAGCAGACAGCAGGGGAAAAAAGCATGTGTTTTTGTTACTTAACAGCCAGGGTTCGCCTATCCACAATGTGGGTGGCTGATACCCACACGTCACCCCCAGGCAGACACACTGCAACCTGGACAAGGTAGAGCAAGCAGTGAGGAGAGGCAGGGCTCGTGGTCACTGTGTCACGGACCCCCCCCCTACTGCCAGGCTTGGGGGCCCTCTCCTATCAAGCCTGCTCGGGGCTACAGCATATTAGATGAGCACAAACGGGATTCTGCTCAACAGATAAAGTCGAGTCATTTCGTTAACAAGAACTCAGATTAGATTACTCTGTGATTACATGGTTCCACGGTGTGATAAATTGGTTAATGACAGGATTCCCAGTGTAGTCGCTTAATGGGAATTCAATAATTACAGGTGCCCAGGACTGTATGTTAGCCCAGAAGATGCCAGCCACATGCACTGTTCTAATCACTAAAAGGCTACCTGGGATAGTTGCGATGGTCTTGACATGGAGGACGTATTTGGGTATTAGTTTAGCTAAATGTCACATCTCACAAATTCCTGAAAGGCCTTGTTGTCTAAATGTCCAGGCTAAGAATTCTCTAGTCCTTTTCTTTTGCGGCACCGGACTCAACTGTAAAGTCTGCAGTTGACACGTAATAGTGAGAACACAGTCATATTTGAACTATTCACGATAGTTAAGAGATCTTTGGGTGTTTGAGAATGTGCTCTTTCTAGAATTCGGCAAGACAGGCAATTATCTCTCCTGGAGCTAAAGTAAATGGAAGCTCACTGATGATGAGAGAATTAACTCACCCCTGCTCCCCAGGCACCAAGACAGGATCTCCTATTTTCTCAGGTACCACAGCCCAGACAAGCTAGAATGTCACAGGTTCCAAGCATCCGAAGGTTTGCCCTTGGCACAGCTGTCCCTAGGAGGGGCCTTGTCTCTATAAGCTCATAGCGATGCAACATTTGACACAATGGACTTCAGTTCCACTTCCTAGAACAAAGAGGATTTGAACCGACTCCTAAAAGTTTTCCTCTGAATTTCCACACACGTGTGCATACAGGGACACACACACACACACACACACACACACACACACACAACGCCTTCCTAAAAAATAAATGGAGAAGAGAATAAGGCTTCTTGTGGAAAATAGCCATAAACTTCCCTTGACATTAAAAAAAAAACCCTCAGTGATATTACAACCTTTGACAATATGAAAAATGGTATATGGGATTTAAAAACCATAAACTGGTATATTCGATAGGTCTTGAACTTATTTTTAAAACTCCAGATAATGCGGCTTTGCTGGTTTGTGTTCCTGAAATGTCAGAATTTGGCTGGGATTAATGGCTCTAAATGGATAGGATTCCGTGTTGATAGACGGTATTATGTGCCCCCAGGCTAGAGGAAGAATGCCATGAACATTCACTGGAATCTACTGACATTTAGTCTGGCATCTGGACCACAGGACAGGGTAGAAGACTCCACAGCCTAAGTCCAAACCATATGATCTAAACAACACAGGATGGGAAGAAAAGCTCCTCAGTGCCTCATCATCAGAGGAAACCATGCGGGCCAGGGCATCCCTTCGGAGTGGATTCTAGCAGACCATCACTGCTTACCAAAGATGTCAGGGACAACTCCAGCACTCTGGCAGCCTTCCTCACAGAGGCATCCTAAGTAGCAGCCGATATTCTGAAGCACATCTTCAATCTTATCTTTCTGACACACACATCCTTGCACACCCCTGCTCCCACAGTGCAATTACAACAAGATCTCTGTTGCTTCCTGAAAAGCTGTGCTTGATAACAGCAAGGACCTCTCAGTAATGCTGAAGAGATAACCACAAGGCTCCTCCCCACACTCTCCTCCTAGCGGTGGTCCTTAAGAATGTTTGAGACTAGTAAGGAAACTAGTAATTGGCAAGAAGGCAGGCCAAAGGCATTCGATTCATGGTGCTTTCAGTCCAGAGGCTTCCCTGAGCAGTGGTGGCTGCACAGGAAGACACAGCTTGATGCATTATGTGCCACGCATGTGTATGCATCATGACTTCTGCTAGACTGAGATTCAAATAGTTCGTGTAAGGTGTATGTATGTGCATATTCTGATGACCAGGTGCACATGTGCGCATGTGCATGCATGTGGAAGTCAGAAGTGGAGTCACACATCTTCCTCTACTGCTCTCCAGTCTATTTCAATGTCATTTTTGACAATTGAAGAATTCTGAATCATGTATTTTTATCATATACACCCCTTACCCTATCTCCTCCCAGATCCACTTCACCAACAGAACTTGGTGACCTTTATTTTTTCTTCCCCTACTGATCGAGACCAGTTTGTACCACCTAAGTACTCTTGGATGTATGGTCTTCTTTTCCTCCCAAGGCTCAGGGGCCACTGAGAAAGAGGTGACAGAAGAGTCTAAGAGCCAGAGGTAGTAGATGAATACAAGGAAACAGTGTCCTCGGTGCACAACAGGGCAGCTGCATGTAGGAACTCACAGCCATTGAGACAACATGCACAAGCCCTAGCTTAAGCCACATAAAACACCAGCATGGACCAGATAGAGGGGTACAAAGTCCTTCCCCTAGCTGAGGAACTACAGGCAAATGGTAGCTACTGGGAGAGTAGTCTCTGGTGAATCGCCATCTTAATTTTAGATGCGGGACTTCTCTCCAAACCTGGAGCTCACTGATTGCTAAGCTGGCTGGCCAGTCTCTGGCCCCAGCACTGGAATTGAAGACAAACACTACTACACCGGGCTCTAAGTGAGCTTTCAGGGTTGGTCACACCTTCATGCTTACAGGATGAGACCTTTATTGGCTGAGCCATCTCCCTAGTCTCATGATAAGACTGTGGAACAACTGTGTCCTTTAGATCTTTAAAGGTTTGCCTGTGTGAAAGGATGTTCTTTTCCAAGAACATACTGGGGGTGGGGAACCAGATCTCTAGGGTCACGCACTAAACTCTGTGTTCTGTCTTTCTAGCGTGGAGCTGGATTTTAAGCAACAGGAAGACAAACTCCAGCCTGTGCTGAGAAAACTGCACCCTGTCGAGGAAACTCAGGTCATCCCTTCGCCTTACACTCAGGAGACTTACTCCTCCACACCCAAGCAAAAATCCAAAACTGAGTCCAAAAAGCACGGAAGGTGGAAACTCTGGTTTCTTTAAGACTTGTGGGCTTGGGAGTCCCCAGACCGTCTTTCACACCCACTGGAATTTAAGTCAGTCCTTTTCCAAACTGGATAGGACCAAGGGAACTGCGGTGCCAATGTGTGCTCCCTGCTTCTCGCCCTGCGTACCAAAAAGGCCTTCGCACCAACAAATAATTTGCAGCAAAGGGAGTGACGGTCACCCCTTGCCAGGTGTCTTTTGCAGATCACCGGTGTGGGGTGTAAAGTCTGAAATAAAACTTACGTAATCAAAGATAAGGAAAAAAATCTATCCCCTGGCAGCCCCCCCCCATCTATGAACAAGTATTGAGTTATCAACGTTTCATGCAGCAGGCTGTCCCTCTGTAGACAGTGGAACTTTTCATTATTTTTGGCCTTTTATTCTTACGACTTTTTTTTTTTTTTAAATGAGAAGAAAAAGCAAGCCTTCTGTTAGCAAAAGACTTCATTTTTTTTTTTTTACCTTTCATTTTGCAAATAAGCAGGGGGCGAGTGCAGTTTTCAGCACATTAAATTCCGGAGAAAGCACAATTTTTTTCAAGTGGTCGGAGACCATGAATAATCTCAAAAATGTGACTCTATGTATACCTGCCTTTGTGTGCTGTC
>NW_026067909.1:3361547-3559086 GCF_014885135.2 Alexandromys fortis | reverse complement strand
GAGAGAGAGAGAGAGAGAGAGAGAGAGAGAGAGAGAGAGAGAGAGAGAGAGAGAGAGACCTGTCAACTCAATAGCAATAGCCTTGGGTAGGTGTCAGCAACATCACACAAGGAAGACCAATCATGGTTAATGGGGCACATCAGTTAAGGGTACCATCTGAATACAAAAAAACTGGTACATCATGGGAGACAAACTGACTGTCTCTATGACGACAATCTGAGCAAAAGAGGAAAGCTTAGCTCAAGGTCAGGTCCTCGTGGTTTGTCCAAAGCCTGGCTTTAGCACAGAGGAGAAGCGACTGTATTCCTGAGTCGAGCACCTATGGACCTGCACTTTAATATTTCAGCCACTGCTTGCTAGGAGCATGTCTGGGAATGAGGAAGGCTAAAGCAGATTCCAAATTGGGAGATTTTTAAAATGCCACATCGCCATGGTTATCTTAGGAGCCAAAGTACACGAGGGGCCGTGAAAGCTGCCAATGTCCCCAAATTGCAATTTGTCATACCTGCTTGTTGGCAGACAGCCCTACAGGACAATGAACTTGACCCCATCTGTCTCGCATTTAAACACTGGAAACCCAGCTGTCTTCTCCACAGAGCAGAACAAATCCTGTGCATCTAGTAGGGGTTGGCTCAGGGAGGCAAGGAGGGTGTTGTATTCAAGACCAGGCTGCCTGCTTTGTGACGGAGATGGACGTGGTCTTGTATGGATGCCTTTGTCATGGGTACATATCTCGCTATAAAGTCGGAGAATGCCACGACAGGAAAATTACTAAAAGGACAAAAGGTCTTGAAAGCTTCAGGGGAAGGAGACCAAGCAAAGGTTGGAAGCTTTAGCCTTAGCCTGGAAGCCAGAGCCAGTCTCCCACATCTGAGAGCCCTGCGTTCAGGGCTCAGTTGGTCCCTTTCTGGTGGGTTGGTAGCCATCCACCTTTAAGCCCTGCAGAATGACAAAGAATCCTTTCCATCTATGAAATCCAAGAAGCTGACTATTTACAAACACAAAGCAACAGAAGGGCCTGGGGACTCCAACTGGGCATGTGCACGGGGTGAGTACATGGACAGTTATAAAGCAGCCCCCCCATACCCTACCCCTCTATTGACAGCTGGTTATGCAGATCTAACCCATAACTGATGGTGGTGTTCACTGCTCACCAGCTCATTGAAATGCTAAGCACCCAGCAGGTTCTATATCTCCTACAACTGGAAAACTGAGATGGTTGACATAATCACATTTTCCCCTAAGATGGCACCCCTTTGATTGTGATCTGGACCAACTGAGATATTCAGATGAAGAAGAGGTTCTGCATGAAAGAAGATTAAAAGAGATTTGAGTTGGACTTTCCTTTAAGTAAAACTTTTTTTTTTTGCCTAATCATTCCTACTTCCTGTCAAAATATGCTTTAATTAGTTTAGAAATGCTTTACGGATAAATGCTGAAATCTTTTGTATCCAGCCTATCTGGGGAACTCCGTTGCCAGACTACTCTGATGTCACCAGTGATTCACCTTGTGTTCAGAGTTGGTTTCAAAGGGAACAATGAAAGAGGCCATTAGCAAATCCGCCCCTTCCCTCTTTTACTGAACTGGTTAATTCATAAAATAACAACACAGGGAAAGGGGGTGAATTCTAATGGGTGTGCTTTAATGGAAATAACAGTGAGGCAGACTTGATTCAAAGGCTGTGGGGGATAGTACCAAGATGTAAAAGATAATAATCATGTTGACGCAGATTAATTAAAGAGAATTGTTTCC
Source organism: Alexandromys fortis (assembly GCF_014885135.2). Taxonomy (NCBI): domain Eukaryota; kingdom Metazoa; phylum Chordata; class Mammalia; order Rodentia; family Cricetidae; genus Alexandromys; species Alexandromys fortis. Next base: position 3,557,333 of record NW_026067909.1, on the reverse strand, counting down.
AGAGAGGAAGTTCTTCTTGAGCAGGGTTAGAACAGACTTCTGGAAGATGCTACCCACTCCTGCTTCATTTCTTTAGTATCAAGGCTACCATAAAAGTGGCCTCAGGTGACATCAGTAATCACTCACTAGGGCAGTGAGTGGGCAGGGTGCTACCAGGAAGGAAGGGAAAGCCCTGACCTACCCAGACCTTGTTTTAGCGCCACAAGGAGGCTTGTGAGCTGTCCTGTGAGATGTCACACTCCATCATCTGAAACAGAGCAGGTATGGAGGAGACAGGATACCATGGACGGATGCCAGGCAACTCAGAGTCAGGGTGAAATGGTGGCTTGGCTGTGTTCTCCAGAGCTCCCTCTGCTGGAGAGCTAGGAACTGGCAGGTCCCAGAGCATCTCTAAGGATGGTTCCATGGGCATAACTGAGGGCTTTCCAGTAGGTGGAGTCTCAAGTAGGAAGTATCTTAAGTATATATGTCCTTGCCCAAAATAATAGTCAGATTTTAGGAAAGGTGAGGAAAACACTCTTCGCGTGGTTATATAGGCTAAAGAATATAACCAGTCACAGAGACCTGACTGCATTTTCTTATATCATCCCAACTAATTTACCACACATTGGGCACACAAAATACACAATTGCAAAGAAATCCAGATACACAAGAGGACCAGATTGCCAGTGTCGTGCAGAAAGGAGATGGTCAGGATGAGGGAGCAGGACAGCAACACGGCTAATGAAGTCTCATTGTGGAGAGGTAATTGCATTTGTATGCAGAAGCAGTGCCAATCTGAGGCCATCCAGAGCCACTTGGAGCAGCAGTCTCTGCAGCCTGTGTCATCCAACGATTATCTCTTAGTGGAAATACCCTGGCCAGTGTCCCTTCAATTATTCCACTTGTGCATATTAAGTTCTTGAGCAGTATGAGCCGAGGTGGGAAAAAATCCATCTTCCATCTAACATATATTGCTGTGTTATCATTCACACATTTCAAGTGGAAATGGGAGGGGGTATGGAACAGTGACAGAATGGACTCCATGAACAATATCTTATGTGATGTTATCCAAATATAACAAAAATATTTTTTTAATAAAATAAATTAAGTCAGGAGAAAAAAAAAAAGATAGCTTTGACAGGCCTCAAAATTCTCCTTGAAAATTCCCAAAGCTAATAATCCAATTTTTTTCAGTATTCTCTTAGAATCTAAAAATACACTATCTCTTTTCCCCCAGTATGTAAGGATTTTTAAAAGCTCCAGCAACACCTTGCAGACACTGTGAAACTAACAATGGCACTCAGAATGAAACTGCTCATATCCCCTGGTTTGTTTGTAAAGCAATGGCTTAAATTTTACTCAGGGCAGAAGAACCCACAGAAGCCACAGCCCTCACCTGTAGGTGAAAGTTAAAGCGCTTTTTGCTGAAGTGGAAATCAGTACCAAGGAAGGAGGGAGTTTGTCAGTTTCATTAGGAAATGAATGCCCTGCAGTTTCTAGGTGAATAGGAGGATTCTCTAGGGCCTAAATACAGGATTCAGGCTTGTCCCTAATTCCTGAGTTGGTTTGCAAAAAATCCTCTGAGTAGATTTCAGTGATTTATCTTTAAGGGTACAGTGGTTCCTTGGCCCACTGGGCAGCCTGTTCCTTTGGCCAGGCATCTGAAAAGAGCATCCTGGAAAACACATAGGACCATTCCCAAGACTCCAGAGACCATAATCAAACATTGCTAATACCGGTATGTGTACTACCCTAGGCTTCTTGTGGCTAACACGGGGTTGTAGCCTTTGTTCCAGAGGAGCAGAGTTCTGGCCAGGGGCTCAGAGGCAGGCTGCTTTACCAACTCCCAGTGGTGTATCCAGGAGGCCGTTTATCTGTCTGAACAGAGGAGTGTCCATCTTCAAAATGATAAACGCAATCAAGGAGCAGACTATGATTATAACCAAATCCTAGTAACGGGAAGCACACTGCAGTGGATTTTAGAAAGGATGAACGTCCTGCACTCTCTGAGTTTCGCTGCAGTTACACCCCAAAGAAAGAAAACCATCACTGAAAACAGAATGGTCATGCGTGACTGGTTACCGTCAGGGTCTGTGGCATGGCCATCTGGAAGGATGGGGGTCATGGTTACCAACCATGCGAGGGAAGACAGTTGACTGGACTTTTAGAAAGATGTGATGTTGGACACACTAGACGGAAGTGTCACTTAGATGTCCTATGGCGAAATGTTTCCTCTACTGCCTGGAGAGGTGGGTCGAGGACGTGGATAAACAGGACCGGAGAGGAAGGTTTATCTTTCCTTTAGCACACAAGGGGCACGATCTGGAAAGGTCCCTACCCATCAGTTTCCTCTGGACAACGCTGGTGTTTTCCCATGGGGCTGAGGTCTCGATGTCCATACAGCAGTCGCCCTCACTGCCACGTGGTGCTGTACTCAGAACTTTACTTATCCTATCCAAAGGCACAGGGTGAGCGTTCCCTCGTGCTCCCGGTGCACTAGCTTCTGGAGCTTTGTCCTATATCAGTGGAAGACTGTTCATCACCACTTCACAGCCAAGGGGATTCAGGTCCCCAAGGTGACATGATTTATCCACAGTGTCAGAGCAAGATGTGGGGAGTCACAGGTAGCACTAGGGACTCTGTGATCTAACTCAAAGAGAATTAGAAACGGAGGCTCAGGATCTGAGGCTCGCTGAGCCACAGGGCATCAGCAGGCAGGAGAAATGAAAAAAACGTGGGGTCTTCCATTTCAGGAAAACCAGCAAAGTGCTTGGGGGCCACACTCACCTGCCTTTAACCCTTCCCTGCTGCAGAGTGAGAAGTGGAGAGAGGTTTCAACTGAGGCATTCAATTAAGCCGAGGAAGAGACAAGAGTTAGCAGAACCTAAGTTCTGCGAGAGCTTCAAACAAGGAGGAGGGAGTAGAGAAACACCAGGACCCTGTACTGCAACAGCCCATGAAATGGCTAGAAAAGCATTAGGAATAAAAACCGAGCTTGAGTATGGGCTGAGAGAGCAGCCTGAGACTCAGGCAAAGTTTTACTTCTGTAGAAATAGATAGACTATGCAGGAGAGGTGCTCTGTTGATAAAGTGCAAGCAGAGGGACCTGAGCCCAGCCTCAGAACACACATTAAAAAAAAAAAAAAAAAAAAACAGGCATCCTGCAAATACTCTAAATCCCAGAACTGGAAAGGTGGAGACAGGCAGATTCTTGCAGCTCACAGGCTAACCAACCTAGCTTTAGTTGGCAAGTTCCAGGCCACCAGTGATAGACTGCCCCAGACAGATTGATCTCAATCCTGTATGATGTGCATGTGTGTATATATACATACACACATGTACAGGAACATGTGTACATATATTAATACTTGCACACATACACAAGAAATATACAGAAAATTATTTTGTAAACCCATAATTAAGAGCAAGAATATTTATGGAAAAGAATTAACCAGAGAAATGAAATGTCTTTGCATTCTTTAATCATGAGTCACCAGGACCCACAGAGGAGTGTGGTCAAGGCAATGCAACAATTGTAGACACAGGAATTCTGCCCACTGGGAATTCTAATTGGAGGCATTGTTTTGGATGCCTGGAAAGAGAACAGAGGTGCAGACAAGAAAAGGAAAGCTTCAGAGGGGATCAACAACATGCCCTGGGCAACAGCTGTCAACACGGGGGGCCATGGATCTTTCTCTTACGTTCAGTACAAGGTGTATCCTGTTATCTGATGCCAGAGCCCACTAACCAGAAAACCATGGCCAGGTCCCAGCACCTACGCAAACACAGAATTCTCCACATTTAATGCCATGCAAAGAAGGAACTCAAAGATGAAAGATGAGGATTTGTGGTCAGGTTGCAGAAGTCGTGTGTAGCTGGGTGGGGTAGGGAGGGGAAACAGAGTGTGGCATTCCATGCTGTGAGCCAGAGAAAGCACCCAAGCTGGGTAAACAAATGGCCACAAGGAAGGAGGGAATGAACAGATGCTGACACTGCCATCTGCCTACCCATAGGCCAACTGACTGTCCTCAGAGAGGGAGGACTGGGACAGACCTCTGCAATATCCAGAACCTCTGCTTCTAGCAAACACCATTTGGCCATTAAGATCAAAGAAACCTTTGCTCTAAGTCAGCCAGAGAAAACCAGATTCTTAGCCTTGCAATACTGCCCTATGTAGTCAGCCATCTACTTCAGATCCCAAATAACCCAGTGTCTACTCTGACAAGAAGAAACTGCCAGCAGACAGCAGGGGAAAAAAGCATGTGTTTTTGTTACTTAACAGCCAGGGTTCGCCTATCCACAATGTGGGTGGCTGATACCCACACGTCACCCCCAGGCAGACACACTGCAACCTGGACAAGGTAGAGCAAGCAGTGAGGAGAGGCAGGGCTCGTGGTCACTGTGTCACGGACCCCCCCCCTACTGCCAGGCTTGGGGGCCCTCTCCTATCAAGCCTGCTCGGGGCTACAGCATATTAGATGAGCACAAACGGGATTCTGCTCAACAGATAAAGTCGAGTCATTTCGTTAACAAGAACTCAGATTAGATTACTCTGTGATTACATGGTTCCACGGTGTGATAAATTGGTTAATGACAGGATTCCCAGTGTAGTCGCTTAATGGGAATTCAATAATTACAGGTGCCCAGGACTGTATGTTAGCCCAGAAGATGCCAGCCACATGCACTGTTCTAATCACTAAAAGGCTACCTGGGATAGTTGCGATGGTCTTGACATGGAGGACGTATTTGGGTATTAGTTTAGCTAAATGTCACATCTCACAAATTCCTGAAAGGCCTTGTTGTCTAAATGTCCAGGCTAAGAATTCTCTAGTCCTTTTCTTTTGCGGCACCGGACTCAACTGTAAAGTCTGCAGTTGACACGTAATAGTGAGAACACAGTCATATTTGAACTATTCACGATAGTTAAGAGATCTTTGGGTGTTTGAGAATGTGCTCTTTCTAGAATTCGGCAAGACAGGCAATTATCTCTCCTGGAGCTAAAGTAAATGGAAGCTCACTGATGATGAGAGAATTAACTCACCCCTGCTCCCCAGGCACCAAGACAGGATCTCCTATTTTCTCAGGTACCACAGCCCAGACAAGCTAGAATGTCACAGGTTCCAAGCATCCGAAGGTTTGCCCTTGGCACAGCTGTCCCTAGGAGGGGCCTTGTCTCTATAAGCTCATAGCGATGCAACATTTGACACAATGGACTTCAGTTCCACTTCCTAGAACAAAGAGGATTTGAACCGACTCCTAAAAGTTTTCCTCTGAATTTCCACACACGTGTGCATACAGGGACACACACACACACACACACACACACACACACACACAACGCCTTCCTAAAAAATAAATGGAGAAGAGAATAAGGCTTCTTGTGGAAAATAGCCATAAACTTCCCTTGACATTAAAAAAAAAACCCTCAGTGATATTACAACCTTTGACAATATGAAAAATGGTATATGGGATTTAAAAACCATAAACTGGTATATTCGATAGGTCTTGAACTTATTTTTAAAACTCCAGATAATGCGGCTTTGCTGGTTTGTGTTCCTGAAATGTCAGAATTTGGCTGGGATTAATGGCTCTAAATGGATAGGATTCCGTGTTGATAGACGGTATTATGTGCCCCCAGGCTAGAGGAAGAATGCCATGAACATTCACTGGAATCTACTGACATTTAGTCTGGCATCTGGACCACAGGACAGGGTAGAAGACTCCACAGCCTAAGTCCAAACCATATGATCTAAACAACACAGGATGGGAAGAAAAGCTCCTCAGTGCCTCATCATCAGAGGAAACCATGCGGGCCAGGGCATCCCTTCGGAGTGGATTCTAGCAGACCATCACTGCTTACCAAAGATGTCAGGGACAACTCCAGCACTCTGGCAGCCTTCCTCACAGAGGCATCCTAAGTAGCAGCCGATATTCTGAAGCACATCTTCAATCTTATCTTTCTGACACACACATCCTTGCACACCCCTGCTCCCACAGTGCAATTACAACAAGATCTCTGTTGCTTCCTGAAAAGCTGTGCTTGATAACAGCAAGGACCTCTCAGTAATGCTGAAGAGATAACCACAAGGCTCCTCCCCACACTCTCCTCCTAGCGGTGGTCCTTAAGAATGTTTGAGACTAGTAAGGAAACTAGTAATTGGCAAGAAGGCAGGCCAAAGGCATTCGATTCATGGTGCTTTCAGTCCAGAGGCTTCCCTGAGCAGTGGTGGCTGCACAGGAAGACACAGCTTGATGCATTATGTGCCACGCATGTGTATGCATCATGACTTCTGCTAGACTGAGATTCAAATAGTTCGTGTAAGGTGTATGTATGTGCATATTCTGATGACCAGGTGCACATGTGCGCATGTGCATGCATGTGGAAGTCAGAAGTGGAGTCACACATCTTCCTCTACTGCTCTCCAGTCTATTTCAATGTCATTTTTGACAATTGAAGAATTCTGAATCATGTATTTTTATCATATACACCCCTTACCCTATCTCCTCCCAGATCCACTTCACCAACAGAACTTGGTGACCTTTATTTTTTCTTCCCCTACTGATCGAGACCAGTTTGTACCACCTAAGTACTCTTGGATGTATGGTCTTCTTTTCCTCCCAAGGCTCAGGGGCCACTGAGAAAGAGGTGACAGAAGAGTCTAAGAGCCAGAGGTAGTAGATGAATACAAGGAAACAGTGTCCTCGGTGCACAACAGGGCAGCTGCATGTAGGAACTCACAGCCATTGAGACAACATGCACAAGCCCTAGCTTAAGCCACATAAAACACCAGCATGGACCAGATAGAGGGGTACAAAGTCCTTCCCCTAGCTGAGGAACTACAGGCAAATGGTAGCTACTGGGAGAGTAGTCTCTGGTGAATCGCCATCTTAATTTTAGATGCGGGACTTCTCTCCAAACCTGGAGCTCACTGATTGCTAAGCTGGCTGGCCAGTCTCTGGCCCCAGCACTGGAATTGAAGACAAACACTACTACACCGGGCTCTAAGTGAGCTTTCAGGGTTGGTCACACCTTCATGCTTACAGGATGAGACCTTTATTGGCTGAGCCATCTCCCTAGTCTCATGATAAGACTGTGGAACAACTGTGTCCTTTAGATCTTTAAAGGTTTGCCTGTGTGAAAGGATGTTCTTTTCCAAGAACATACTGGGGGTGGGGAACCAGATCTCTAGGGTCACGCACTAAACTCTGTGTTCTGTCTTTCTAGCGTGGAGCTGGATTTTAAGCAACAGGAAGACAAACTCCAGCCTGTGCTGAGAAAACTGCACCCTGTCGAGGAAACTCAGGTCATCCCTTCGCCTTACACTCAGGAGACTTACTCCTCCACACCCAAGCAAAAATCCAAAACTGAGTCCAAAAAGCACGGAAGGTGGAAACTCTGGTTTCTTTAAGACTTGTGGGCTTGGGAGTCCCCAGACCGTCTTTCACACCCACTGGAATTTAAGTCAGTCCTTTTCCAAACTGGATAGGACCAAGGGAACTGCGGTGCCAATGTGTGCTCCCTGCTTCTCGCCCTGCGTACCAAAAAGGCCTTCGCACCAACAAATAATTTGCAGCAAAGGGAGTGACGGTCACCCCTTGCCAGGTGTCTTTTGCAGATCACCGGTGTGGGGTGTAAAGTCTGAAATAAAACTTACGTAATCAAAGATAAGGAAAAAAATCTATCCCCTGGCAGCCCCCCCCCATCTATGAACAAGTATTGAGTTATCAACGTTTCATGCAGCAGGCTGTCCCTCTGTAGACAGTGGAACTTTTCATTATTTTTGGCCTTTTATTCTTACGACTTTTTTTTTTTTTTAAATGAGAAGAAAAAGCAAGCCTTCTGTTAGCAAAAGACTTCATTTTTTTTTTTTTACCTTTCATTTTGCAAATAAGCAGGGGGCGAGTGCAGTTTTCAGCACATTAAATTCCGGAGAAAGCACAATTTTTTTCAAGTGGTCGGAGACCATGAATAATCTCAAAAATGTGACTCTATGTATACCTGCCTTTGTGTGCTGTCGCGCTACGCCAAGTGACCACATCTCAGTGTCACATTGACACCACAGATTTAGCACCCTCTTCATCTCTAGATGGACGACATGTTTACCGCTCATTTCCCAAATGGCCAGCAGCCAGGAACCCCACCCCCACCCCCACCCCCACCCCAGGTCAGGATATGCCTTCAATCATTGCAAGCTGACAGGGTCAGAGCTAATGGACACTAAGCTTTCTTAGGTCTTGTTTTTAATCTTTGGCTGCCCAAAGGCCAAATGATGAATCTGGCGAGAATTTGAAAAGAGACAGAGATACACAATGGATAATAGAGTTACCTATAAATCACCGGTGCCTGGGCTGCGGCAGAAAGTGTTTTTGTGGCTCAGTCCCCAGAGACACTCTTCATCCCTGAGCGCTGCCAGGTGTTGTCTACACTTCTTTATGCCCTGTCTCTGCTGTGCAAGATCTGACCATCTCAGAGAGACACAGTGTGCTTCCCTTCGCTGCTACCAATGGCCAAACTTAGCATCGCCTCCATTTTAAGCTATCAGTAAATTGTATTAAACGGCATACTTAGGGGAAAGCTGTGAATCAGATGTTTTTAGGGATTTTTTTAAATCCGCCGTCACACACAAGAGTTCTCTCTTGATGACACATGACAACGTGAACCTCCACTCCTTTCTTTTACACTCATGTCTCTGCACCTTTCCAGGTATCTTTTTTATAGAAAACAAAATCCTCCTGTGAGTTAATGACGTCTCTCGGTGTTCTGCTTCTCGTGTAGGAAGTGGGGGGGGGGGTCTTCTTTTGCCTTTTATTTATTTTTCTTTTTTGTATAACTTAAAACTTTGACTAGTTGTGAGCATATGAGAAAAGAAAAAAAAAACCTAGTCTTCAGTGTCCGTCCAGCGCTTATAGCTGGAACTGCATGCTGATGGCAGCCTCGCGGATCTGGTGGCAAAGCCAGAGCGGCTCGGTTTTGGGAGAAGGTCATGGCCTGCTTTGGATGGGCAGGAGGTAAGACTCACCATGCTTTTCCTCTGGACTCAACAATTTCATTTAGTTCTGACATTTGAGTTATACAAGGATCTAGAGATCAGCAATCAAATCTGGTCTTTAAAAGAGAAGACTAAAAGGATATTTTGTGTGACGGCTCTCAGGGGATTCCTCAAACCACACTACAGAGGTATGCTTAATTTAAAATGCACATCCACGCACGCACTCACGCACACACACACACACACCCCACATGTTGGAACACACACACACACGCACACACACACATGCCTTTCAGAAAGTACTCTGTAAAAATTCAAATCCGCTTAATTCAAAATGCACATACAGACCCTACCACACATGCAGGTGCATGTGCACACGTGGGCATGCACACAAACACGGGCCTTTAAGGAAGTATGCTATGGGGATTCAAATCCACAGACAAGCAGTAAACAAAGGAGCCAGAGGAGAGCCCTGACTGCGCTGATCCTGTACCTTGAAGGAAGTGCAATTGTTTCATGCATACTGAACCTTTAAACATGTCTTTCACGTTTTTTATACTGTTTTTAACTGACATTATGAAGATGCTGGCAACCAGTTTTCTCCTCATGTGTTTGACGAATTCCATGTTTTCAGCAAGTGGAAGAAAGGGTTTGGCAGCCTTCTGCCCAGTGCTGCACATCTGTCTAAATGCAAATACATGTGACTACCTGTGATGTCACTGTTTCGAGTCAAATAAAAAATTAAGCATTTTAGAGCCAGAAATGAAACGCTGAAGATAAACTAATTCCTCCTCGAAGGAAAAAAAAGCATCTCCACCAAACAGGAAACAAAATGCATTTTCAAGCTCATTTCATAGCCAATCACAACTGGCCAACGACAGAGGCCGACCCTTCTCCTGGAAAGATTGAAGTCAAAATTTCATACAAAACCAAGTGAAAAGTTCAGTGTTCCCTCCTATGTAGATGTACACATGGCATTACGTATAGAGAGTAAATTATTATACTTGTCATTAAATATTTATTAATTTTTAAATAAAAAAGGCAAAGGTAATGTTTTGTGTGGCTACTAAACTCATTTCACAGCCTGTGTACATTGGGAAAATTCAAGAAAATAATACTGGGCAGATATTTGGCCTAGAGGGCCCTCAGTTGGGGTTTGGAAAGATGAGAGCATCATGTGCCCTGGGTGCTTTCTATATCCCTAACCCTGACCAGAGAGGCAACTCTAGCATGCTTACCCAGCACCATGGCATGGGTTTAGTTACCAGGAAAATAAGATAAAATTTTAAGGCATGCAGTGTTGACAGAGGATTCTGTCCCACCAGGTCCCACAGCCATTTAGTCCCAAATGAACACACAGAAATCTACATTAATCATAAATTGGTTGGCTTAGTAGCTCAGGCTTCTTATAAATTAATTCTTACGTCTTAACCCATAATTCTTGTCTGTGTTAGCCATGTGGCTTGGTACCTTTGTCAGCTTTGACAACTGCAGACTGAATCTTTCCTCTTCCCAGAATTCTCCTGTTCTTGTCGCCCCGCCTGTAATTCCTGCCTGGCTACTGGCCAATCAGTATTTATTTAAACAAGTACAAGAAACAAATCTTCACAGGGTAAAAGCATTGTGCCACAGCAATGCAAGGTACATACATGCTCGTGGTATCATGTGCCTAACTTGTGTCTATTTTTTAAAGAGCCTCCAAGACAACTAAATTCACCCAGCACTGCCACCTTCCATGGCCTACAGTTGGTGGGTGGCTTCTCTCTAGAGTAGGGATTCTCAACCTATGGGTTGAGGCCTGTTTGGCAAACCTATATCTCAAAAAAAATAATTACATTATGATTCATAGCAGTAGCAAAGTCACGGTTAGGAAGTAGCAACACAATGACTTTCTGGGTGGGGGTCAGCACAACATGAGGAACTGTATTAAAGGGTAACAGCATTAGGAAGTTGAGAGCCATTGCTCTAGAGCATTGGTCAAGTGGGTTCCTGGCCCAAGGGGGGTGACAAGCTCTTTTTTCTCTCCTCTGAGTGGGAAACCATCACTTCAGCATGAATGTAAAGCCTTAAAAGCTAAGTCCAGAACAATGTCACTAGGTATGAGGTGGCCTGCATCTTCTGTGGGAGAAGATGGCACATCTACAAATATAGTCCACTGCAGATGTGGGTATGAGACCCACTGTCCCCACATTTGCCTTGGGGAAATGAAGATGAAGGCAAATGCTATGGGCAGGAGGAAGAGAGGGGCCCGATGCATCACTTCACACCGATGGAAAGAATATTAAGGCAAATTCTAGAATCAGTGCTTAGCCACATGCTAGGTAGGGTCACTTTAGAGTAGCTCTTATATAAACACCAAAATACCCATTCTACGAGATCATCAGAGTTTGAATGGGAGGGATCCAATGTCTGGAAAAGCCATGCTATCTGAGCTTCTGTGCATCCCTCAAGACTGTTAGTCTCTGCTGCAGAGCTGAGTGTGGCAGACAAGGGGCAAGGGTATCATAGCAGTTGTCCTAGATCAGCTGAAAGAACCCCCAAACACAGACAGACAGAATGAGGCAGGCGCCTAACAAGATCAGTTTCCTTGTGGACCACGACAGGCATGTCACATCCCACAGAAACCACTATTTGCTGAGAGAGAAGAGATGCCATCAGATAAAAGAGTTTGCCATGTTGCCTTTTTATAGAAGTGGGCCAGAATTGGAATCAGCCAAGGGCCATGAACTTCCACCACATCACCTGATAGCAGCATGGCCAGTGGATAACCACCCTACACACTGGCAGGCTGATTTTATAGGACTGTTTTTACCTGACTCAGTTACCACCAGTGGAGGCAGTTTTCATGGGTGTGATGTTAGCAAAGACCATAACAACAGCTTCCCTTGCCCACATGGTTCATCTCTTAAAAATGACCTTTCATACCTTTGAGCTCAGATAAGTGTGGAGCCAATTCATTTATTGGAAGAAACCACCAATACAACACAAAGATCAAAAGTATCACCCAGCCTTGTGAATTAACAAACTAATCAAGCCGTAATGAGTGAGATGCATTGTGGCAGGTCACAGGTCATGTGAAAGCTACTCATTAGCTTCTAAACACCTTATAATTAATATAAAGTATCTTTACAATCTGGTATGGACATGTTGTGGAAACTCCTTCAGCCAAAGCCTTTTAGATACCAGCCCGCTTTGGGCATGGTCTCATGCTCTATAAATGTAGACAAAAAAAGTGTGTGGCTCTCTTTGCTGCTGGATTTGGTTCTAGTTCCCAGTGCACTCAGAGGACTGTGGATCGCTAGCTACCCTTACTATGAGTTTATCCCCAAATTAATAAATCTTTGTTATACTCCATTCCGGGTTATTGTGGAACTCTTCGAATTTTACCCAGACAATGACATGATTCTTATTTCCTCTGCTGTAAGCCCACTGTTAGTGAGCAACCTTGGTGGAAAATACAAGAAAACCCAGGACACATCAACATTAAAAAAAGCAAGAAAAATCCCCCTGCCAACACCAAATATAAATGAACTTACAAAGTTATTGCTCACACATAAACATACACAAGGGTGAATTTCTGAAGGCCACCAATATAGTTGGACAGCTGGTATAGTGGCTGTATTCAAAAGTCAAGCTCCCTCCATTTGAAACATCTATAAGGCACTCTATAAATAAGGACTTTGAAAAGCACATTCATACTTTAACTCCAAGGAAATACACATCTCAACACCAGAGCTCATGCGGAAGGGATATAATATGTTGGTTATAAAATTGTTTTGAGTCTTAGTGAAAGGGCACTCTTCCCTGGGATAACAGTTATAATTAACACCTTTCTCTCCAAATGCAGAAGCATTCCAGGGCCTTATGAATGACCTGGCATGCTAAGGAACTCCCCACCAAGGCTGCTGCTGCCCCTATTAAACACTGCACCCATCCACGTCCATACAGCTGTAGCCAAATAGTGTCCAGTGCACTCAGAGGACTTACTGGACTTGCTGAGTCCAGTAAGGCAGAGGCTCCCAAAGTCACAGTCAGTGAACAACCCAAAAAAGACTCCCCACCCCTAAGCCCTCTTCTGTGAACTTCCCAGGAGACCCTTCCCTTAGGAGAGGTCACATCTTTGCCTAAGAGAGTTGGTAATTTTCCATCTTCTGGAGTTTATCCAGGCCAAAGAAATCTCTTTAACCATCGTCCTCACTCAATTACATTTTTTAAAGGACTCGTTATCAGAATATAATCCAATCATTTGAAAGAAGCAACCGCTAATACAGCAGAAGAAGGAACATCCCTAGCTATTAATCCCTGTTCTCTGGCCATGGCTCATCCCACGGAAGATGCATTTGTATAGCTCCAGGTCACATCAAATGGCTGACCAGGTCACCTGTCTACAACTACAAGGTCCCTGCATAGTATCACACATCCTGGGTAGGAACACAAATAATGCTGGAGCCTCGACTGGCTTCCAAAAGGAAGAGAAAAATAAAGCGTAAAGTCAAACCTAATGCAGAACTGAGTAATTAGGGGTCTGATGATGACTTGGACCCCTGCCACCTCTTTCATGTGGATATGACTTCATATGTGTAAGGTCACAGGCAAGTTCATATTCATGCACACTTTCTTAACACTCAAGGGCTCATCTTAAAGAACTTCCAAGTGGAGCAGAGATGTACAAGATCCTTTAATTCAATGCTAAGGCTACAGCATAGCCTGATCTCAGCATTTACATGCTCTCCCATCTACTGTTGACAAGTGAAGGGGCTTTGTTTAAATTTTCTTAGGAAATTTACTGATTTATCTGAATTATGACCTTTGGGATCAAGAAACATTTTCCTGTGTATGAAGAGCATTCCCATGGACACTTCAAATGCGATGAACTTAAACAAATGCCACATGACAGAGTGCAAAGCAGCGCTTATATAAAAACACTGCAGAGGTGTGTAAAACTGGCCATAGACTGTCTATGCAGCTTCTCCACTTCTGTGTGAGGTCACCTACTCCTCACACAGGCTATGACCAGGCAGAGCCAGAATACCTAATAAATACTCACCCCCTGGAAAAGAGCAGACCCATTTCCAGCACTAACTTTGACAATGTCACAGAATAGGTCTTTTGATGAAAGGCATCTACTTAGAAGTTTTCTTTTATTTTAATAACTTCTATTTTTTTTAAATCCATTTTGAGCAATCATTTATAACTTTCCAGCTGATTCACAGTTATACAATTTCCAGTATAGTTATGCAAAGTGAGTAACCCAAGATGATGGAAATCTCTGGGGCACAATGGGATGGTACAGTTCACCTACAACAAATCTGTAAACCGTTTTCTGCTCCGTTTTCACCCTAGAGGATCCACTGATGAAGCTTTTGTCCCCCTTGTCAGGGATGCTTTTGTGATGCTCCTCCACTAATCTAAATTCACAGAGCAACAGGGTTGCATTAAGTTAATGCATGCATCCCCAGCTGGTGCGGACAGCGATGCCAAGGTGACACATGCTCACGGGGGAAGTTCTGCAGTCCCACTACTCTGCAGGCAGCAGAGAGGGGACTCGAGGATGGCAGACAACTGACAGATACTTCTCAACAATTCAAATCTTAAATGGCCAACATCCTTCTTGATATATCTTGACAATGTCATCGCTTATTAAATAATTACAGCTCACTGATGTTTCTTTTTAGATTTCCTCCATGACAGCTTGGTTCCACAGAACAAATTCAAAAGGAGTCTTTGAATCTATTTTATCTAAGATGTTCAGAACTGAGAGAAGTTGACTTAAGACCTCAATCCCTCTTTGACGTCTGGTGATGCCTGTGAAGGTCAGGGATACGGTAGAAGGTCCTGGCTGTGGCACTCCCTGATAATGTCTTGCACCCCTGATACCTGCTCTCTGTGGATGTGGCTACAGATGGGGAGAGCCTGACGGAGGTCCTAACTTAATAGCCACTTTAAGAACAATTAAGAGTTCATCTCAAGGAATTGGTAAGTGGTACACAAGAACTATGCCAAGCTTGGACACTAACCCATCATGAAACTCAGCACCTGAATTCAACCTGCAGAAGACTGGATAGGGACAGAAAAGGGCTTTCTTCCCTCGGCAGCAGCCTATGTGACTAGCAGAAGCCTGAGGGGAGCTTTTGCCACTCTTTGATATCTGTTGAAGTGGGCCACAGCCATTAGCACTTCACCTTGGTCTCCCAGCAGAGACAAGCTGTAACTAGAACCAAGAACCACATGTATACTGGTCCAATAGAAAGTAGTGGTTTAGGCAATGGGAGTCGGGTGGGGTCAGCCATAAACAAGAATCTTCCCAGACACTAGAGAGTGCCCAGCTCAAGTGGTTAATAACAACTTGCTATGGTCACTCGGACTCAGCTAGGAAAACATTCCAAAGACTCTTGGACCCCATACTCTGAGAGCCGCGCTCACTGCACTCTTCCTGTTGTCGAGCTTTGTGTGCTTTGACAACTGCTCTCATCTGACAGAAGCTGTGTGACCTTTTACAAGCCTCCTTTCTGCCCTCCTCTCCCAGGTTTAATAGAGGCGCAGGGACAATGAGCCAAAAGATGCCAAGTCACAGGGATACAGCTCAGTTAGTTAGCCAGAGGGAGAAAGGCACCCTGGATTCTACCCCTAATCTTGTGTATGGGGTTCAGATTCTACTGACTGGCAACATACAGAGATGTTTCTAGTTCCTAAAAAAGTCAAAATAGAAACACACGAAGAGTGCCAAGCTAGAAAAGTCAACATAAATGTCACATGTCAGCCTGTTATTTCTTTATTCATACCTGTGACAGTCCAAACTATAGAAACGTTCTCAAGGAAAACTGAACATGGCCTGGCATTCAGAGATAAGAAGCACACAGGTGCACCTACCTGCCTACTTTACCCACATAATACCTTCTGTTACGACACAGGGTGTCTTAAGGTTTTTATTGTTGTGAAGATATACCATGACCATGGCAACTCTTATAAAGGAAAACATCTAATTGAGGGGGCAGCTTACAGTCCAGAGGTCCAGTCCATTATCATCATAGAAGGGAGCATAGCAGCTTGCAGGCAGACATCGTGCTGGCTACAACTTGATCAGAAGGCATCAGGAAGTGTACACAGTGTCACACTGAGGGAAGCTTGAGCAACTGAGACCTCAAAGCCCACACTTCCTCCAACAAGGCCACACCTCCTAATAATGCTAGCCCCTTTGGGGGCCATTTTCTTTCAAACCACCACACAGGGGCTGGGCTAGGCTGGCTGTGCACCCCAGCTTCCCCTCATTTGTTCATTCCCAGGATATACAGAAGAGATCAGGGTCACACACCAACGAAGACCAATGTGTCTCTCCTGATTGTAGGGGAAAGCCTAAAAAAAAGCTGTTGTTTCTTCCATTAAGGAAACTATTTTGTTTCCCTCCCTGAGAGGCCATCCAGCAAGTTAGCCAAATAAGGATGTATACTTGATATAATAAAACTAAAATGGTAAAAAAAAAAAAAAAACTAAAATGGTAAATTGGGTGTACATAGGGGTCTCATGCCTAAGTAACCAAATTTAACCATTTGGGGGGATGGGCATGACAAAATATGCACACTGGTCACCATGACACTGACTTACAAAGACCATTAAAATTTGATAGAACCTTTTTGAAATAAATCATCTTCTACAAGTAACGACCCATTGTAAGAGAAACAGTGAGGATACATCTAGTAGACAATAAAACTGCTAAGGTACATTACCTGAATTACTTTTTAAGGTGTTTCATAAAAAATGTTATCAAAAATACCATAAACATAATAAATACAAAGAAAGAAACTACCTTATGAGTGAAGACTTAGAAGAAGAGATGCATCTTTGATAAAAAGTAATAACAACAAGAAACCCCCTTCCAAGCATTTCGTTCCCTGACATGTTAAGTTTCCTCATCCCCCTTGATAGACACTTCTGGGATTATGGAAAATCATAACGGACTGGATCTCAAGTGCATGCTACCCTTTAAGAAAGTAAGTTCACTTCCTAGTGGCAGCTAGGAGAGGAGCAATGGAATGGAGCAGGTGTTTGGGGAAATAGCCTTCTGGGTAGGAAGCTCATGGCCTCGCCCAAGCATGTGTCTCTGGGCACTTACAATGAGTTCCGAGTCCCGCCCCATGGAAATGACCGTCCGGTTCACTGTCCTGAGAAGTTTCTCCATGATGATCTGGACATGCCTCTGAGTTGGCCCCTGGAGGGAAGAGACACCAGTCAAAGCCAAGAGCGCAGACCATCAAGGTTCCACAAGCCCAACAGCTTTGCTGCCGAACCCAGCTGCTCTGTATAGAGTCAATCAATTATAACCCTTAACGAGATGAAAAATGGCCTTCGTCTAAGGCAAATGCCTTCCTGAAGAAAACTCAAGGCCTTTTATTAATTATAGCCCATTAATGATAATTTGTTATATAATCATAGTAAATTAATTTAAGCAAACCTTAAAACTAAAAGCAAATCCATTTAAACAATATAATGTCTACGATCCCTGGTGAGACCGCCAATTAGTCTTGCAGAGATGCCTGGCCATCTGTAAACGGAAGGCAGGCAGATAACAGCGTGGACCGCGCTGCGTGTCACTTCCCGATAACTTCACCGTTCACAGAACAGAATGTTTTAGTACCAGTGCAGCAAATTATCTAAAACTCACAGTGCCATGGGGTTTTCCATTAGGGAGAATTTATTCCCTGGCTTAATGCGAAATGGGACTGTGGATTCTCTTCCATGCACAAGGCTTGAGCAGGCAGGCTCCTGGTCTCTGAACAGTCACAAGATCTTCTGTGAACTTGGTCTACAAGCTAAGCTCTTTGTCCCGGCTTTAGTCTGAAAAATGCAACGGGTCTAGCATGGGAGCACTGAGGCTGGTCCTGAAGAAGACATCCAAGCCCAGGGCAAGGCTCATGCCCCCAATGAGGTGAAGCTATCCCATCATCCAGCAGGGGTTGTAGCTGACCCCGGCAGCACAAACCATGGGGAATGGGATAGTCAATCACCATTGTCACTTCCGTCGGATTCCAGGGCAATAGTAAGGTAAAGCTTTGACTGTTGGTGTTTCCACAGAGGTTTCAACTGAGAGCGTGAGACCCACTCTGAGTATGGGTGGCACTGGCTTACGGGGAAGAGTCCTGGACTGAATAAAAAGTGGGAAAAGGAGAAAGCCAAATGAAGACCAGCCTTCTCCTTGCTCTGTTTCCTGATCTGCCCAGATGGAGGCAAGCAGCCTGCTGTATATAGCTCCAGAGAGAATCTGGCCCAGTATCCTGCACCCCCGCCCTCCAATGTGTATTTAGTGAAAGCAAGAAGTAGCTAGCTCAGCGTGAAAGATTTACTGCTCAAAGGAACAAACAGAAGTGTGTGTGTGTGTGGATGTGGGCATATGTTGACCAGGAAGGTGTCCAGGTAATGCAGGAAAGAGTTCAGAACAAACTCTATTTACCTAAAATCCTGACGAGAACCAGGGACAAAGACAGGTGAGGGAGCCCTAGGACACCTGAGCCCACTCCCAGTCTTGCTCATGAGGTTCAGTCTCCACTTACTGTTAACACACAGAAGTGTTTCTATCCGGATTCCAGAAACACCTGGAGAATCAGTGACATTACCTAAGTGTATACATGTGCACAAACATTCGTGATATGCTGGAGATGTGGGGGGATGAAATATTCATATACCTGTTCGACCCAGATTCAGATTAGAAAAATAAAAAGCCCCCTCACCAAAAAAATTTTATAGTGTTTAGAAATACAAGAGGGAGCTGCAAAGCTCAGAAAGCTCTGGAAGCTTCTACCTGTGGTGAGTAGGGCAGAAAGCTGCCAGAAGGACAGGTGGTTCGGTTCATGTAACACTTAATAAATTCAGGAACTATAAAAAGGGATGGGTAATCAGCCTCCGCAGCCTTTATCTGACCTGCAGGATGAGAACTTTGGCCTTGGGAAGCATCTTACCAAGAAAGCACAGGAAAATGAAAACTTAATTTCAGTTCAGAAGGGTGAATGCTGCAAAGTAAAAAAAAGTCATGACGCACACACAAATAAAAATAATTCAAGGGTAAAACTCTACAGAAATAAAAGCTGAAAATGAAGGTCAATGCTTTTCCCACAAGGCGATTCTGTTTGTGGCATGTTTCCAAGGCTTGGACAAGGCTGGCGAGGCTGGCCATGGTCTGATCTCCATGACTTACCACATCCTTCCGGTAGAGCACCTCCAGGATGTTGCTGAGCAGCTGGCAGCATGCCTCCAGGTCCTCCTGCCTCTCCAGGTGGTACTTGAGCTGGTCTGTCATCATAGGGAGCAGGATCTCTCTGCAGTCTGCGGAGAACAGAGGATTGTCAGTCAGCAGGAGACACCAAGGAAACCCTGGGGTCTGCAAGAAAGGTGCGTCCTCTCAAGTGTCTGATTCACTAGGTGCACGACGGAAACTGACATCTGCAGAGGCTGACGGCTTGACCACCAGGAAGCCATTTCCAAGGCCATCAGTCATTTATAGACGGGTACCTGCATGTTTTCGTAGGTCTCTGTATCAACACACAAGTCACAAACATGCATATCACATATAAACACACAAACGCATGCATCCGTGCAGTTGCACGTGTGACAGGTCATCTACTTAGGTCTCTTACTTTCAATTCATTTATTTGCAATAGTAAAAGGAGTACTCCCTCCATCAAAAACTATTCAAACTGCAGATTTCCAGTCATTTCCTAGACCAGACAGACAGGATTCCCCTTCTTAAGTGAAAGAGCTTGGGGACTGGGACAATGGTATACATACAGCCCTTCCTTCCCAGACAAGCTCCCTGGAGTAGACCGAAGAAGTGGGAATGAGAAGACAGAAATTAGGGGTAGAGAAACAGGACTGTAAACAAAAACTTGGGAGCTGAGGACCAGGTCAAAAAACATTTGTGTCTTTCATTTGTGGTTTAGTTGAGAACATGGCCGGAATATCACAAACATAAACAGAAAAGCAACATGGGCACAGATTGATGGTCAAATGAAATTCCTAATGGTCTCTTCCGGTTTGGAAAATGAGCTGAATCCAGGCAGCATCCACTTCCCAAAATGACCTGCCTGTTTAGAGCCCCAGATTCTGACACCAGCCCAACCACCGTGGCCTCCTTTAAGATGCAAAGCAGGTGAGCAGCAGAGCTCTGGAACAGGAAATAGATGTAGCTGGTTTTCAGGATTGTACACTTTAGGATTTACGACATTAATGATACATAAAAGCATGTTCTGCATTAATGTTTCCCAAGTTTTTTACGGAAGGACAAAGAAATCACACAGCAATGGAAGAGCTCCTCCACACCTTCAGAACTACACCCTGAACTCAAACACACACAGTCCGCTTTCCCAAGGACAACAGTTTAATGAGAGACTGGGGAGGTGGGCACAGGGCAGGAAGAATGAGACATAACACAAGCCCTTCTGCTCAATGGTCTGTCAGTGGGACACACGTAGGGTGCTCAACCAGGGCGATCTCAAATTCCACTTGCATGTTCTCCCTTAGGGAGAGACTCGGAGGAATTCCTGAACCAGGAGTGTGGCCTGGGGCACATATTTATGATTAGTAGTCTCCACTGTCAACTGGACAGGAGTGAGAATGGCTTCAACAAGACAGCTCTAGAGCCTCTGTGTTCTCCGGAGAGCTGAGACTGAGGAGGGGAGAGTCACTCTGATTGTGGGTGGGGCTAGCCCATGGATTTGGGTCCTAGAGTGAACAGGAATGAAAAGAGTGAGAAGTTCAGCTGAGCCAGGATTCCCCGCGCTTCGCTTCCTGTTCTGTAGGACTGTGAGGTGGTGAGGAGGGACAGCTAGAGCTGTTCCTGCCTTCATGGCCCTTCCCCAAGTGGGACAAAATAAACTTTCACTCCCCTAAGCTGATTCTTGCCAGATATTTGGTCATGGAGATAAAAACAAAAACCTTATGTAATCCAATGAGAATACGTGGCTTCACTTGTTGAACCATTATTTTAATAATCAATCCCTGTGCAGATATAATGCCGCAAACAATAGGCACTGCTCATGACACAAGGAGCTGTGGGAGAATCCTGCAGGAAGTCAGGGACAAAGGGCACAGGACACAGCAAGGGTGTTGTCTGAGCCAAAAAGTAGGCCCCTTTGTGTCTGGGTTTCCTGTGTTAGGAAGACTCCATATGAATTCCCTACAATCTCTCCTATCCCTTCCAATGACCCTGATGGGAGAACTAAACTGTTTCACAGGTAGGATTGTGCCCTTGGAGCTCCAGAGACAACTCCAACACGCCAAGGTAATGCTGCCACTCAGAAGATGGCACGGATGTGAGAATGGTCCAAAGACAGACCGTCCAAGGGAAACAATACAAGAAAGTGACTCCTAGGTCATGCTATCAACCACAAAACAGCCCCAGATGCCTCTGCCATAGAACTTCAAAGCTCACAGGCTATATCCACTTTCATTTATGCTACGGCTGCTGCCTCCAGCCATATGTAAGACCTAATGCAGTGAAACCCTCCAGATCAATGTGTCAGAAGGATCCCTTGGAGAACAGTGCCTAAGCCCCACCCTCCCAGAGAGCCCCGGTTCAATGCCTCTAGTTGAGCCCACTTTCAAGTCTACTAGAAACACGTGATGCCCACCCCCCTTCCCACAATGTGCTCAACTGAACATGGAGCAAGCCCTGAGCTATGTCTGTCCATCTGGTTACTATCTATATGACTGCCGCTATTCTGGAGGTCATGTGAATTTCGAAGGTATCTCAGATAGAAAAGGAAGAGCTGACAAGGCAAATATTCTCAACCTGTGGGTCGAGATCCTTTTGGGGGTTGAATGACCTTTTCACAGGGGTCACCTAAGATATTAGGAAAACATAGATATTTACATTATGATTTATAATGATAACAAAATCAGAATTAGCAACAAAAATAATTTTATGGTTGGGATCATCACAACATGAGGGGCTGTATTAAAAGGTTGAGGTGTTAGGAAGGTTGAGAACCATTGTGCTACAGCCTGATGGGTAAAAAGTCTTATGAGCTGGCCAGCACAGCGTGCAGGAAAAATGTGTCTCTGAATGATTGTCAGAGATGGCCCTTTAGGGTCTGGGACCAGATGCCCTGGCCTATGTCCCATCCTTTGGCCCCATTTGTCTGTTGTACCGGGAAAGCAGCAGTGGCCTACACTGTTCTATCTGTCAGTATTACCTCAGGGTAAAGGAGTATGTCTGCCTGCCCAGCTCAGGCAGGGAGATACTACCCACCATGTTTGGTTCCCTCACAGGAACACCCACCGCTTGGGCCGCCCCTAGATCTTGTCTGTTATGCTGTCTCCATGAGAAGCAATTCCACAGATAGTCTGTCATGTTTAAAGCTAGTTCAAGCTGGATTTGAAGACTCACATTTGTAATTCCAATCTCAGAAGGCCAAGACAATGGGACAGTTGTGAGTTCAAGTCTCTCTGGGTTCCTTAATGGGAACCAGGCTAGCCTGGGTGACATTGTGTTGAGAAATCAAAACACACACACTCCCAAAGTAGAGCGACGTCCTTCTCTCAGCTCCCCCAGGAGATGAAAAGTCATTGGCTATCCTTTCTGACAGGTGAGTGTCGAGCTGTGCAGGGAAAATGGGGGTGAGAAGACAGGAACTGTGACAATCGATGTGTGAGGAAGGACTCGGCATGAAGCACTCTGCTGAGCCACTAGGGAAGATCCCCAGGGCCAGCAGCACCACCATCAGAAAATTCTCTTTGCATTCAGCTCCACATCTGAACACAGATGGACAGACCCACCGGACAGATCAGTAGGTCTGCCCCAGAGGTAGAAGCCACCCTGCCCAAACAAGGGGTCTGGGGCAGGCATCCGAGAATACAGAGAGGCTCCTAGCACTGCCCATCACTGTGCCATCAGAAACCCACTACACACCTCAGAGGAAGAAACACTTGCTTCCAGCATCTTTTGGGGGACCAGAGCCAGGAGCTAAGGAGTTATGCTCTATGCCTCCAGGTCCAAGTCCATGGGCCACCATAAATACCAACTGCTTTAACTATGTTTCTTTTCCGTGGAAGGGAAACTCGGTGAGAGTTGTCTCTTATTCTCTTTAACAGGAATAATCTGAGCATATAAACCAAGACCTGAGTATATGTGTGTCTCTGTGTGTGCATATATAAATGTGTGCACGTGTGCTTGTCTCTGTGCATGTGTGTGTGTTGTGTGTGTTTGTGCGCGCGCGTGCGCGTGCAGGTTTCTCTGCCTTAGAGGACAGTTGGTTAGTATGTACCTCCACACACATTCCTTTCCTCTGTGAACCACAGCAATTCGCACCTGCTAAGTGGTGAGGAACGTCCCACTGTCCACAGCAGCCCAGCCCCATCCTTGGCAGAGAGCTGAAGGACAAACACGCCCCAGCAAGAGTGCTTCACCCTTCCTGGAGATCCGGTTTTGGTTTTACTGGATGGTTTCCAACCCAGTCTGGACCAGAGCGCATAGCTGAAGGAAGGAGCAGGCGTGTGTGCCGACTCCCTTTACTATGCAAGCACATGAAGAGGGCATGGAACCTAAAGGGCATGTGATGAAAAGCAGATCCACTGTCCAGTACTATTCCCAGGACTAAATGAATGGTAGCTGTCAAAATTAGAATTTGTATTACTGTGTAAGTGATGTGTATTATATCAGGCCAGGTACCTTGAATGAATGTAAACCAGGAAAATTAATGCCTTAGGATCATCTTAGAATGGATCCACCCACAAAGTAGCTAATCTGCTTCCTGCTTCCAAAGAATGGATAGTGCAAACATTTTACATATATATATATATGAGACAAGGTCTGTCAGTGTAGCCCAGGCTATACTACAAGTCAGTTATCTGAATATTGGAGTTATAAACACATACCATGTTCACCAAAAACAAAAACACTTCATGTTTAATGGGACTTTTCCTAGCCTGTATTTCGACCTACAAAAGTTAAATGTTCTTAAGAAATTTTAAATCATAGTAGGGTTCACAAAGTATCTGCTACATCATGGGTGGAGGTACACACCTGCAGGAGAGGGTTTTACAACCTCTGGCAGCTGAGGCAGAGCTCTCCTGCCCCATGAGGGACATTCCAAACTGATCACGTACAGTGTTCTTTCACAAAGACAGAATATCCTATCCAGAAAGCCAGTAAAACAAAATAAGTAGCCTGAATCCATTCTTCAGCACAATAAAAATAAAAGCTAATATTAAAGGAAAAACCGATTTTTACATGTTTTAAATCAGTAATTGACACATAGCCTCTGGAAAACTCTGGAATGCTAGAGCTCAGAAGACTGATATGCTCTTATTCACGCCATAAGGTTCTGAAAAGGGCTTGTGCTCAGTTCACCCATATATGTAAAGAAACAAAATCAGGATGCACACATGATATTAAAATAGGGATTATTTCTGGAGGGTAGAGAATTAGCAGGAAGGGGAGGAGACAAAGAGGGCAACAGGAAACCAAATGGCAGTCAAAACATGTGGCGTACTTGAAAACCGTATCACTGCAAAACTCGTCACCCTCACAAGAAACTTAATTTTAATAAAAAGTAAAAATAAAAACACGGATTTCTTGTCACACAGGCATGAAGCCACATGTTCAATCACAGCACAGAAAATGAAACAAAACAAAAAAGCACAGAAAACAAAAATAGGGTTGCAGTGGATGCAGCCAGACTAATAGAATGCCTTCCCTAGCATGCAGGAGGCTCTGAGTTCAAGCCCCAGCACCAAAGAAAATAAGACATAGTGGTTGGTGCTTGTCATCCCAGCATTTGTGGAGAGTGGACAACCAGAAGCTTAAGGTCACCCTCTGTTCCATAGCAAATTCTTGGCTAGCCTGGGCTATGTGAGACTTCCTCTCAAAAAAAAAAAAAAGTAGAGTAGGGCTGTCGGCCAGGAAGGAAGGAGACCGAGGCCTTGCTGCTAGCAGCATAGCACAAAAGGAAGTAAAGAGTGTGAGAGTTACTTCAATCTGTGACTAAACTAAGCGAGGAAAAGCAGCTGTCCTTGCAAACTTTGTATCTTTTTTCTTTTTGTAATATATGTCCCTGTGGGTGCGTACATTTGAAGACAAGATCCCCAGCTAGTGGAAGTGTTTGGGAAGGATTAGGAAGAGTGCCCTTGTTGAAGGAGGTGTGGTTGTGGGGGTGGGCAGGGAGGCTTTAAAAGCCCATACCACACCTCCGCCTCTTTCTCTGCCTGCCTGCCAATCAGGATGTAAGATCTCAGCCCCTTTCCAGCCTGCTACCGCGCTTCCTGCCATGATAATCATGGACTAACCCTCTGAAACTATAAGCAAACCTCCAATTAAAAGCTTCATTTTATAAAAATTGCCCTAGGCCGGGCGGTGGTGGCGCACACCTTTAATCCCAGCACTAGGGAGGCAGAGGCAGGCAGATCTCTGTGAGTTCTAGACCAGCCTGGTCTACAAGAGCTAGTTCCAGGACAGGCTCCAAAGCTACAGAGAAACCCTGTCTCGAAAAACAATAAAAAAATAAAATAAAATAAAATAAAAGTTGCCCTGGTCATGGTATCTCTTCAAGGCAATACAACAGTGACAAAGACACTAAGAACAGTTAGCACTGCCCGTATGTGTGTGGGGCATCATGGAGTACAGGAAGGCTGCAAGTGACCACACCCTCAAACAATGACAGACTTTCTCCAGCTGCCAGTGACCACACCCTCAGAGAATGACTTTCTCCAGCTGCCAGTGACCACACCCTCAAACAATGACTGACTTTCTTCAGCAGGTAACAATTTTTCAACAGATTCTCAGTAAGAGGTGAGGCCTGAGTAGCATCTCTTCAATTTCTAGGGTAACTTTGGCTGGCCCTTAATGCTACAAGCCCAGTCTTCCAGGTAGCACTGTTATGAAGTTACTAAATGCTTTCTGAATACATTTGAGGCCTTCTCAACGGAGAGAATTGCAAGCCTAGTATTGTAATTCTGGTCAAAAGTCCACGCTGGGAGGTAACAGGCTCTAGGGCAGAACATTCCATTGCTATTGCTAAATGGTCATCCTGTCAAAGGGCCTTCTAAATGTGTATGTTTACAACCATAGAACTGGATTTAATTATAATAAATGAATTGCAGGTTCAAATGTTTAAAAGTGGTGTTTAATCTAGTTACTGCAAACAACTGTTAAGAATAATAAATTGTATTATACAATGAAAACTAAAGATCCAGGGTCTCTGACAGAGTAAGAATTTAGCATTTAAATTGTGCTATAAGTTACAATGCAATGAACTTCTCAGACTCAACACGGATAAAAGAATATAAAGCATGGGAGCTGGGAGGCGCACGCGCCGGCAGACGGAGCTGGGAGGCGCACGCGCCGGCAGACGGAGCTGGGAGGCGCACGCGCCGGCAGACGGAGCTGGGAGGCGCAGGCAGGCAACTACGGCTGCCGCCGAGACTGGAGGGGACCAGCGCAGCGGCAGAGGTCGCAGGCGGCAGGGACCAGCGCGCAACACCGAGAGCAGATCGCCCCACTACAATTAAAGCAAAGAGGTAGGCCTTTGGTTGGCGAGGGCCCTGGCAAACGGGGAGCCAGGACCGGTTCCGAAAACCCTTCTTAGGGGTGAGAGGGTTCTTGGCCCCCAGCAGGAGCCAGGAAACAGAGCGAGGGCAATTAGTAAGAGAAGCCTCTGGCCAGCAGAGAAACCTGATCTGATTTTAAAAGACCAATTAGATAGCATTGAAAGGAGGAGATGGGCAGGCGCCAAGGCAGAACATCACCCATTAATCAGAAAAACAACATGAAAACACCAGATCCCAAAGATCTTACAACAGAAAGATTTGAACACCCTAACACAGAAGAAGTGGAAAAAATTGACTTTATGAAAGCAATAGAATCCCTTAAAAAATATGTAATAAACACCCTTATAGAAATGGATGAGAAGAATAACAAAAAGTTCGAAGAATTAAGTAAATATGTACATGAGACCCTGGGAAACCAAGAAAAAACGATCAAACAGGTAATGGAAACAGTGCAAGAATTGAAAACTGAAAGGGAAGCAAGGAAGAGAACACAAAGGGAAGAACAGCTGGATATGGAAAATCTAGGCCAACGAGCAGAGTCTACAGAAACAAGCATAATCAATAGACTACAAGAGATAGAAGAAAGAATCTCAGATGCTGAGGACACCATAGAGAAAATAAATGCACTGATCAAAGAAAACAGCAAAGCCAACAAATTCTCATCACAAAACATTCAAGAAATATGGGACACAATAAAAAGACCAAACCTAAGAATTATAGGAATAGAAGAAGGAGAAGAATCACAGCTCGAAGGCCCAGAAAATATTTTTAACAAAATTATGGAAGAAAACTTTCCCAACATAAAGAAAGTTATCCCCTTGAATATTCAAGAAGCATACAGAACACCAAACAGACTGGATCAAAGAAAAACTTCCCCTCGCCATATAATAATCAAAACACAAAATAGACAGGTTAAAGAAAGAATATTAAGAGCTGCAAAGGAAAAAGGCCAAGTAACCTATAAAGGTAAACCGATCAGAATTACACCTGACTTCTCTATGGAAACCATGAAAGCCAGAAGGTCCTGGATAGAGGTACTTCAAAAGCTAAGAGACCATGGATGCAAACCCAAACTTCTGTACCCTGCCAAGCTAGTGTTCACTATCAATGGAGAAAACAAGACATTCCAGGATAAGAACAAATTTAAACAATACGTAGCCACAAATCCAGCTCTACAGAAAGTAATAGAAGGAAAATCGCAACCCAAGGAATCCAACAATGCCAACACTGACTACAATAACTCAGGCATCTAGTGAACCTTCACCAGCACAACTCAAAGAAGGGACACACACACAAACTCTACTACCAAAAAAACAATAAGAATAACCGGAGTAAACAACAATTGGTCATTAATATCACTTAATATTAATGGTCTCAATTCACCTATAAAAAGGCACAGGCTAAGAGATTGGATACGAAAACAGGATCCAACATTCTGCTGTTTGCAAGAAACACATCTCAACCACAAAGACAGGCATCTACTCAGAGTAAAAGGTTGGGAAAAGGTCTTTCAAGCAAATGGTCCTAAGAAAAAAGCAGGTGTGGCCGTACTAATTTCCAACAAAACGGACTTCAAACTAAAATCAATCAGAAGAGATCGAGAAGGACACTTTATACTCATAACAGGAACAATTCATCAGGATGACATCTCAATTCTGAATATCTATGCCCCTAATATAAAAGCACCCACTTATATAAAAGAAATATTACTAGAACTCAAGGCAGACATCAAACCACACACACTAATAGTAGGAGACTTCAACACACCTCTCTCTCCAATGGACAGGTCAATCAGACAGAAACCTAATAGAGAATTAAGAGAATTACTGGAGGTAATGAAACAAATGGACTTAACAGACATCTATAGAACACTCCACCCAAATAGGAAAGAATATACCTTCTTCTCTGCAGCTCATGGAACCTTCTCAAAAATTGACCATATACTCGGAAACAAAGGAAGCCTCCACAGATACAAAAGAATATCAGTGTCCACCTGTGTCTTATCAGATCACCACGGATTAAAGTTAGAAGGCAACAACAATGCTGCCCCCAGAAAGCCGACAAACTCATGGAAACTGAACAATCAACTACTGAACCACACCTGGGTGAAGGAAGAAATTAAGAAGGAAATTAAAGTCTTCCTTGAATTTAATGAAAATAAAGAGACAACATACTCAAACCTATGGGACACGATGAAAGCAGTGCTAAGAGGAAAGTTCATAGCACTAAGTGCCCACTTAAAGAAAACGGAGAAAGCATACATTGGGGACTTAACAGCACACCTGAAAGCTTTAGAAAAAAAAGAAGCAGATGTGCCCAGAAGGAGTAGAAGACTGGAAATAATCAAACTGAGGGCAGAAATCAACAAAATAGAAACACAGAAAACAGTCCAAAGAATCAATGAAACAAAAAGTTGGTTCTTGGAGAAAATCAACAAGATAGACAAACCCCTATCCAAACTAATTAAACAACAGAGGGAGAACACGCAAATAAATAAGATCAGAAATGAAAAGGGGGACATAACCACAGACACAGAGGAAATTCAGAGAATCATTAGATCTTACTACAGGAGCCTGTATGCCACAAAACTGGAAAATACAAAAGAAATGGACATCTTTTTAGATAAGTACCATATACCAAAGCTAAACCAAGACCAGGTGAAAGATCTAAATAGACCTGTTAGTCGCGAAGAACTTGAAGCAGTTATCAAAAATCTGCCCTCTAAAAAAAGCCCAGGACCAGATGGTTTCAATGCAGAATTCTACCAGAACTTCCAAGAAGAGCTAATACCTATTCTCCTTAATGTATTTCACAGTATAGAAACAGAAAAGTCATTGCCAAATTCCTTTTATGAAGCTACAGTTACCCTGATACCAAAACCACACAAAGACCCAACCAAGAAAGAGAACTACAGGCCTATCTCACTCATGAATATCGACGCAAAAATTCTTAATAAAATACTGGCAAACCGAATTCAAGAACACATTAGAAAAATTATCCATTATGATCAAGTAGGCTTCATCCCAGAGATGCAGGGCTGGTTCAACATACGCAAATCTATCAATGTAATCCACCATATAAATAAAATGAAAGAAAAAAACCATATGATCATTTCATTAGATGCTGAAAAAGCATTCGACAAAATCCAACACCCCTTTATGATAAAGGTATTGGAGAGACTAGGGATACAAGGGTCATACCTAAATATAATAAAAGCTATTTACAGCAAACCGACAGCTAACATTAAATTAAACGGAGAAAAACTCAAAGCCATCCCACTAAAATCAGGAACAAGACAAGGATGTCCACTCTCTCCATACCTCTTCAATATAGTGCTTGAAGTTCTAGCAATAGCAATAAGACAACATAAGGGGATCAAAGGGATTCGTATTGGAAAGGAAGAAGTTAAGCTTTCGTTATTTGCAGATGATATGATAGTATACATAAGCGACCCCAAAAACTCTACCAAAGAACTCCTACAGCTGATAAACACCTTCAGTAATGTGGCAGGATACAAGATCAACTCGAAAAAATCAGTTGCCTTCCTATACAGTAAGGATAAGGAAACAGAGAGGGAAATCAGAGAAGCATCACCTTTCATGATAGCCACAAAGAGCATAAAATATCTTGGGGTAACCCTGACCAAGGAAGTGAAAGATCTATATGACAAGAACTTTAAGACTTTGAAGAACGAAATAGAAGAAGACACCAGAAAATGGAAGGATCTCCCTTGCTCTTGGATTGGGAGGATCAACATAGTAAAAATGGCAATTCTTCCAAAAGCAATATATAGATTCAATGCAATCCCCATCAAAATCCCATCAAAATTCTTCACAGATCTGGAGAAGACAATAATCAACTTTATATGGAAAAATAAAAAACCCAGGATAGCCAAAACAATCTTATACAATAAAGGAACGTCTGGAGGCATTACCATCCCTGACTTCAAACTCTATTACAGAGCTACAGTATTAAAAACAGCTTGGTATTGGCATAAAAACAGAGAAGTCGACCAATGGAACCGTATAGAAGACCCTGACTTTAATCCACAAACCTATGAGCAACTGATTTTCGATAAAGGAGCTAAAACTATACAATGGAAAAAAGAGAGCATCTTCAACAAATTGTGCTGGCAAAACTGGATTTCAATCTGTACAAAAATGAAAATAGATCCATGTCTGTCACCATGCACAAAACTCAAGTCCAAGTGGATTAAAGACCTCAATATCAGTCTGAACACACTGAACCTGATAGGAGAGAAAGTGGGAACTACACTACAACAAGTGGGCACAGGAGACCGCTTCCTACGTATAACATCAGCAGCACAGACAGTAAGGGCCTCATTGAATAAATGGGACCTCATGAGACTGAGAAGCTTCTGTAAAGCAAAGGACACTGTCGCTAAGACAGAAAGGCAACCCACTGACTGGGAGAAGATCTTCACCAACCCCGCAACTGACAAAGGTCTGATCTCCAAAATATATAAAGAACTTAAGAAACTAGACTGTAAAAGGCTAATCAACCCAATTATAAAATGGGGCACTGAGCTGAACAGAGATCTCTCAACAGAAGAAGTTCAAATGGCCAAAAGACACCTAAGGTCATGCTCAACTTCCTTAGCGATCAGGGAAATGCAAATCAAGACAACTTTAAGATACCATCTTACACCTGTCAGAATGGCTAAAATCAAAAACACCAATGATAGCCTATGCTGGAGAGGTTGTGGAGAAAGGGGTACACTTATCCATTGCTGGTGGGAATGCAAACTTGTACAACCACTCTGGAAAGCAGTGTGGCGGTTTCTCAGAAAATTTGGGATCAACCTACCCATGGACCCAGCAATACCACTCTTGGGAATATACCCAAGAGAGGCCTTATCATGCAACAAAAATATATGCTCTACTATGTTCATAGCAGCATTGTTTGTAATAGCCAGAACCTGGAAACAACCTAGATGCCCCTCAATTGAAGAATGGATGAAGAAAGTATGGAATATATACATATTAGAGTACTACTCAGCAGTAAAAAACAAGGACTTCTTGAAGTTTGCAGGCAAATGGATGGAAATAGAAAACACTATCCTGAGTGAGGTAAGCCAGACCCAAAAAGAGGAACATGGGATGTTCTCACTCATATTTGGTTTCTAGCCATAAATAAAGGACATTGAGCCTACAATTCGGGTTCTTAGAGAAGCTAAAGAAGAAGGAGAACCCAAAGAAAAACATATAGGCATCCTCCTGAATATTAACCTTCATCAGGCGATGAAAGGAGACAGAGACAGAGACCCACATTGGAGCACCGGACTGAAATCTCAAGGTCCAAATCAGGAGCAGAAGGAGAGCGAACATGAGCAAGGAACTCAGGACCGCGAGGGGTGCACCCACACACTGAGACAATGGAGATGCTCTATCGGGAACTCACCAAGGCCAGCTGACCTGGGTCTGAAAAAGCCTGGGTTAAAACCGGTCTCACTGAACATAGCGGACAATGAGGACTACTGAGACATCAAGAACAGTGGCAATGGGTCTTTGATCCTACTGCATGTAGTGGCTTTGTGGGAGCCTAGGCAGTTTGGATGCTCACCTTACGAGACCTGGACGGAGGAGGGTTTTCCTCGGACTTCCCACGGGACGGAGAGCCCTGATTGCTCTTTGGGCTGATGAGGGAGGGGGAATGGATTGGGGGAGGGGGAGGGAAAGGGGAGGCAGAGGTGGGGAAGAGACTGAAATATTTAATAAAGAAAGAAAGAAAGGAAAAAAAAAGATGATAAAAAAAAAAAGAATATAAAGCATGGCATTAGTGGGTTTGAGATAGAATCCGCACGGCAATGACATTCTGGATAAAATATGTGACTGACTTACATTGCTTCCAACTACATTTGCTGAGGACTAGGGAATTTAAAATGACACCCAAGGCTTGCAGACTGAGCCTGCAGGAAGCACAGGGTAAGTTTGTAAAGAAGCAGATGAGGAAGAGTTCATGTAGTTTTTTTGCTTTTATGAATGAGGTCTCCTCTGTTTCAAGGTCACAGCTCTCTCTGACCACTCACCCCATCACAGGAGAACCCGGGCCATCTTGGTACCTGTCAGCACCCACTGGAGGCATAGATACAGGAAACAGAACTCTCCTATTTTTGCATTGCTATGGACCCACACTCCATAAATTGCCACACTCCACCCACCTGCCACGCTCTCCCCTCACCATGTTCTGCAATGGTCACAGACTCCAATCATTAACATCTGCTCATCTGCAGCTGTGAGGGCCAAAGCCAGAATGATTAATGCTCTGGTAATGGGCACAGAGTAAAAAATATTAATCTTTATAAAAGGTATTCAACGGGCATCATCGGCTTATGAATGTCCAAGCAGAATATTCGTCTATAACCCCATTACAGCTCTACATTAAAATAAGACACAAAAATGAGAATGAATTTGTCCATTTAAAGCATTCATTTTTATGAACACTGAGTAATGTGCTTCTTAATTTTTAGTTTGGTCACATTAAACAAATGATCCATAAAGTGCATTTAATAACCTTGTGTGTGTTGCATAGAACCAAAAGCCAGAATAACACTTTTAATGAGAATTAAACAGTAAGAGCCATATTAATGGGAAATGCATGCCATTCATCTTTTATAGACAATCATCTTGTTTTCCTACCATTTAGGAACCCTGTGCCCACGTTTCAATATGCTCAAGTGATTTTCTCCATCTACGTGAGTCTTTAAGCAGAAGTAGCTCCAAGACTGTATCCATGCGAGACGGAGGTCACAGAAGCCATCTACTGATCTCCAGATTGCACAGATGTGGGGAACAGGAACCTGGTGACAGACACAGTCAGCAACTGTATTGCTAAGCAAAAGCTGAACCAGCATTAGCCACTGCACTCCCACGCCACAGAATTTGGTTATAAAAGACCCATGACTGTGCACATACATGTAGGAATCAGTGCCAGGCGAAAAAAAAAATAGCCAATCAGTCACCCTCGCCACTACAGCTTTCCTTTAGGAACGCTGTTTGCTGATCTGTGGGACTGAATCTCTGCAAGAACCCAGCCCAGCATTTCCCCTCCTGGCAGCTGGGCCGCACCTTGTAAAGTATTCTGGTCAGAACGGTGTCACTTGCCTGTGTGCTAAAAGAATCAGAAATGTGGCAATCTGTGATTCAGCCTTGAGGTACCTAGTGTCATGGAATCTTAACTGAGAGGATGACAGAGCAAGGGAGAGCCTCTGGAAGTGGGAAGGGTGAGCAGAGAAGCATGGAGACTGTCAAACAAGGAGGAGCAAAAACTCAGTGAGCAATGTTGACTGCTACCCAAATGAATGACCGGAATCCCAGCCCCAAGGCCTACAAGGTGGAAAGAGAGAACTGATCCTCCCAAGTCCTCCAGACCCCGACATGCACACTCCGGCATGCATGCAGGTACACACACAGAATAATAAATAAACATTAAAAAGACATTTTAAAAACTAGTCAAATGTATGTTTCCAGTGTGTGGGCATGAGACCTTGGAGAGGAGAAGTCATGTTAAAAAGAGCACTGGGCAGAAGACACTCTTGGCCTTTGAGACTGGCAAGGTACAACAGGAAAGGTGAAGCTCTAGTAGAATCTCCGTAAGGTATGGCGTCTCTTCTGGTAAACTGAATGAAAAGCCAACAGAAAGGCTATAAATGAGCCCCATGTCAATACATGAAAAGCACCATAGCCTGAAATAAAATGGCAGGAAAGGAAGACAGTCTACCATCTAAGTCAAGAGAAGCAGGTCATAGACGGGGCTTGGCGGTTTGACAAAGAATTCTATAATTGTGATTGGCTGTCGAGGAGAATCTCAACACATGGAAGAGATGAAAAGAGATACAAGATACATGGTTTCCAGGTAACTGAGCAAAGAGGTGCTGCCAGCTGATCTAGTTGGTAGCCAAAGACACAGCACTTGGTCAGAGGGGTTCTAAACACTCTTGGTGGCTCAAGAGAAACAGAAGTGTGTGTTAAAACATGTGGGTGAAGGCAGGGTGGTCTGTGCCATTGAAGGTAGATTTGCGCAGTTGCTGTGGCCGGGTAAAGTTATAACACAAAATCCTGGCAGATGCAGATTTGGGCTTTTCCTTGTCCAGGACATCATTTTATATAGTGACCACTGAACTCTCGGGACCTAGAAAGAATGAAGAGCTGTAGAGCTGAGGAATTAGCTTTCCAGGTACCTGGTGACAGCATGATTAGGTATGAGACAAATGGGGACAGCCTCTTCTTAGACTGTCCTTCCTATATCAGCACTAAACAGCAGAGGCAGAAGCCGGCCCCGAGGTGGGCTCAAAGTAGAGTCAACAGTGGCTAATATTTAGATGAGTAACACCATAAGGTACTGTTGGCTCTAGGAATCTGATCACAAACTACAACCCTCCTACAGCCACCCCACAGAAAGAGAAGAGAAAAACTATCAAAACCCCATGAACATGAGAACAACACTGTATGATTTATTTACGCTTAATTTACAGACGTGTTCATTTATCGATTTGTTTGTACTATTTTTCCTTGCTCCGCATAGCGTTGAAGTAAATTCAGCTTTCAGAGAGAATTACTCATGCAGTGGGCATGAAACGGTATAAGGAGTAGGGATGATGAATCTGAAACAAGTTGGAGCCTTAATCAGCACCATGGTGGTGGACAGCTCCCTGCCTGGGCGTTTGCTTACAGACAAGGTTTCTTATTTAACCCTCATGCCCTCCTCTGTAAATGGAGTCAATTAGTCTTTTCCGGTTCTACATTTTTATGTGGAAGATGCTGAAGGCTCTCAGAGGGCTCAAACTGGCTAACCAAAAATCCTGAGCACTTGGTAGGTGATCAATAAATGATGGCGGACCTAAAATGGTATAATTAAGAAACTCCTGTATTCAGTAAGCTATTTCTAAAAGTGTTAACAAGTGGCCTCTGGACAAACACGTAAAATGAAAGACAGAGGAGAGACCTACAGAATGAGGGAAGAAAAAGGTACTACATAACAGATCAAGACTTAACGTTTCCTTGAGGCATTGTGGTGGTGGTGGGGGGGGCACAACATGGGAGAGAAAGCGATGTTTATATTCCAGCATTATTTAAAAGAGTTAGTCTTCAGGGTTCGCAGCTGGCAGCATTCATTAGCAGTCATCAGCACAGTTATCTAATTAAAGAGTTCCAGAATGCCGTATGAGTGGGACATTAAGTGACTGTGGCAAAATTAGCCCCAACCCCAATCTTTCCTCTGTGCATAACATCTATCAAGTTAACAAAACTACTTGAGAATAGCTCGGGGTTTAAGATCTGGTTTTTCACAGTAGAAAAAACTCAAAAAATATTGTTTTGATTTGTTGATGGATCAAAGCATTAAAACAACATATTTTATTCCAGTTCTGCATGAAACAGCTTCTCATGTGTATGAGCTAAAGAAACAGACATTGATAAACAGGGCAACTTTTATAGAGAGATGCTCTCTGTGTAGGGTCTGGCTAGTGTGAAGAAACTGTGGCTTCAGTACTTCCTAATACCAAAATCCTGAGAGGTGCATGGGCATCGCCCAAGGCCTTAGAAAGGCTGCTGTAACTAATGTTCCTGCCATTAGCAAAGAGTTTTACTCCGTTTGATCACTGGGAGAATTATTCACCTTGGAAAGAAGAATGAAACACATCATTTAAAGTCCTTTGCCCTGAATTTTAAAGAGGCTTCCTATTATTCAAAACTGAGGATAAATGAGTTTCCACAGGGCAGGTGAGCCCTGCTGGAAAAGGGGTCTGCCCTTCGTTTGGTTTCTGTGCCTCTGATAAAAGACACTTGACAACAAACAACTTGGAGAGGAAAGGGCTTACCTTCCTCTACTTACAGGCCACAGCCCATCACTGGGGGCTATCGGGGCAGGGACAGAAAGGAGGGACCTGAAGATAGGATGGCATGCTATTCCACTTAGCATCACCTCTGACCAAGAACACATTTATAGTCCAGGGAATACCTCAGGGACCAGAGGATGCTGCCTGTTAGCTGGCTCTTACTCAGGTTTATTTCTCCACTCACACTTAGCTAGCGTTCTTAGAAAGCCCATGCTGGAGCAGCAAACTGGACACTCCTGATTCAATTACCAAAGGTGATAATCATCCATTAACAGAGCCACAGGCCTTTCTGATATAGGCAACTCCTGACTCAAGGCTCTCCTCTCAGTTGACTTTGGGTTGTATCAAATTAATAATTATAGCTGACTAGGACAGGGTGCTAGGACAGGGAAGGAAGGAGTATAAGATGGCCAGGGTTTGAAAGAATGGCTCCTTCCTCCTTCTCATAGTAAAGAGTCCAGTCACCAGGAAGGCAACAGCCACAGTCTGTCAAAGAATAGTAGGTGTATAAAAAGATCATCCAGCAGGGTATTAAGACGCTACCAAGACCAAGACTTGCTACCAGACTACACAGATACCATCCAATCCCACACTCCCCTCTAAAATCAACCAAGCACACACAAGGAAAAGCATGTTGCAAGCTGTGGAAAGGAAACCTGTCAATCGCCTAGCTCATTGTAAGGGTGGGAACAAGAAAAGACCATGTCCAGAAAAACAAGGAAGCTATTCCATGTTAATCAGAACAAACTTCCCCAGGGTCTAGGATCCAGAAGAGAAGGCACATGTGGACAAGGAGAACGTTCTGAAGGGAAACCCCCTTCCCTCAAAGGCCTCCTGTAAGCAAAGGGACTTCTCGTGACTAGCCTACAAGGTGATGATGGTCAGGTAGGACTCAATTTACCCCAATTTCCATGCCATGGACAGAAAAGAATTCTGTGGGCCCAAATCCTATACTCGGTGTTCTCGTGCTTAATTTGATTACCCCACAACTTTTCATCTCTGTAACAGGATTTAAGCTTTAATTTCCGCAGCTTTTCGTCAGATAAGTGGGCAACAACTTAATCACATGGAAACAAAGCGGCAAACGCACAAATTATGAGACGTCAACCTTCCTTCTCTTTGTATCTTGCTTTGAGAATCTGCTCGCTCCACACCACAGATGATATCCAAGAGTCATCATTCTGCACGGCACATAATCTGTTTAGCCAGCTTTCAAGTAGGCAAGTCACATCGGAGCCCAGGCTCGGAAGCCATTACCACCCATTCAGTGGTTCTCATGCACAGCATGCCAATGAGCCCGAAGCCCTTCACCTCAGCAGAGGAGCAAAAACAGGACATCCGAGGCAGATGGATGGGGATGGATGGGGGATAGCAGCACAGGGACTGGGATCTACCCTCAGTCAGGAACACTGCCATGCACTGAGGAACTGCTACCTATGCAATTGCAGAGTCTTGGATTTGCTTTAGAGTCTGATTATTGTTGTGTAATGGGAGTATACGTGTATATATTCTAGCTTTCCCTCCACTCTTCTATATTCTGGTAATGTCCCCCTTTTATTCCATATGAACATAAGCAGATCCATCCTCCCCCATGTGGCTGGACACCATGCAATCCTAACACCAGAATAGAATACAACAGAGAAGAAGGCTGGCCTCTGAGCAGAGGGAAGTTGACACTGTCCTCGGGTGAGGCAATTTCATAGAGGCTGGGGCCGAGCACGAACTTTCTGTGCCAAATGACCCATTTCCTCTTGTAGCCCAATAAACCCCTGCTGAGTACATCTTCTCTCTTCCTGTCTGCAAATGGGAAAAGTGATGAGAGAAATCAGAAACAGCCAGTGTGCCACCAGCCTGAGCCCACAGGAACCGGAGTCCAGTGTAATCAGAGTGCAGAACTCCCGGAGGTGAGGCAGGATTCTTGCTGCTATGTACTGTCCAGTTATCACCCACATGCATAGTGATCATAGCAATGGGCCAAACTCAAACTCCTAAAAACACAACCCACTGACTACCTGCACAAGCATGTTCCTTGCCCTCAAAGACCCCAGACAATGAGACAGTGCTCATATATTTCGCATAAAATAACTTAGCTGAAACTAGCACCGAATCCAATTCCTGACTAGCAAGAGATAATCTGCAACCCCTGGAGAGTGTAAAATCTATAAATATGGCCACCATTCCGAGAAACCTGAAACACATCCTCTTTCCCAAAGAACAATCCTTATCAGTGCCTAAACTAAATAATTTTCTTGTTCTCAGCTACGTTGAGACCTGGAGACAATTTATTTCATGGTGTGAGGCAACAGAGGCTGATACGTAGCCCTGGAGCTCTCACTGACCCCAAGGATTCCATCCCTGGTGCACCAGGAGCACAGCAAACACAGCAGTCCACAACAATGTAAGCATTCCATAGCACAGGCAGCAAAGCCAACTTCAAAAGGTCTAAGGAGCAGGATCCAAGAAAGACAAGAGAGAACGAAAACCACAGCTCCCATATCTCATCTGAAAATGACTTTATTTTAAATATTGATACAAATGTGGCATGGACTACTTTATAAAAGTAATGGCATCTTTGTGAGAATAGACCAACCGGAGGATTTCAGCTGTTCATCTTTCCTGACAGGAAGAGAAGATAGCAGTTGGCTGCTCAGGAAAAGGACAGAGCCAGCAAATGAGAAGGACACCTTCTTTGTTATCCCAAACCCAACCCAAAGTCCATACACAGGGGGATTTTCATATTAGTCAAAGCATTGTAAAAGGCTTGGAGGCAGCCACTCCAAGCTCAGGACACATTCAAGAAGTTTATTACAACATAGATGACAGATGCTGATTGGCTGTAAAATGAGAAGGTCCAGACTGATGTGGTATTGGCCTATGATCATTTTGGATTTTACATTCTTGACACTTGTCATTATCGGACTGGGTACAACTTGCTACGGACATCAATGTTCTGTTACAGACAGGGCTGGAGAGGTGGATCATTCAGTAAAGTGATTGCTTTGCCGGTGTGAGGATCCAGCACCCACATAAAACACTGGTCATGGTCACATATACCTAACCTACCAATCCCAGAACTGGGAAAACAGACGCAGGAAGCTACCTGGGGGGGGAAGAGGGGGGTTAATGAACCATATAATGGAAGAAATAAGTTCCAAGTTCAGTGAGAGACTGTCTCCAAAAACAAGGTTGAGGGTGATGGAGGGAGGCATCTGATGTTGATGTCTGGCCTTTACACTTATATATACAGATTCATGTGCGCACACACACACACACACACACACAGAGAGAGAGAGAGAGAGAGAGAGAGAGAGAGAGAGAGAGAGAGAGAAACAGAGAGAAACAGAGAGAAACAGAGAGAGACAGAGGCAAATTATGAAATCATACTTTAAAAGATGGATTATTTGAAAGGGTAATAATATTAACTCACTATGAATTTATTTATATGTTGCTTGGCTCAAAGA
Organism: Alexandromys fortis; assembly: GCF_014885135.2. Taxonomy (NCBI): domain Eukaryota; kingdom Metazoa; phylum Chordata; class Mammalia; order Rodentia; family Cricetidae; genus Alexandromys; species Alexandromys fortis. The sequence continues at coordinate 3,517,512 of NW_026067909.1, read as the reverse complement.
GGACTCAAGACAGTGTATAAAAACCAGAGCAGAAAGAAATAGTGCAGCCAAATGGAAGACATGTAGTCATCCAACAGCCAACAGCCAGGCTGAGATGAGCAGCAGCCATGAGCGGCAGCGTCCTCTTCAAACTTCCTAGTAGCTGAAGAAAGAGACTAAGTTTCAGGGAGGAGGAGGGTTTCCCCTAAAACATATCCCCAGGAGAAATTCTGCTTTAAATATTTTGCACCGAAGATTGCATGTTTAGGCACTTATTCAGCTCGAGCCACATTTGCATGTACAAGTTTTGCAATAAAATCTCAAAAGACATGTAAATAAGGTCTTCCTCCCACCAGCACTCAGGGAAGGTCAAGGACAGTTCACCGGTAATTTACAGAGTGCTCCTCATTCATTGACCTTTGACACTCAGGGGCTGTGTGGAAAACAGGAGCTGTGCGAAGCAGAATGGAAATGTTCACATCGATGAAAAGCCGAAGAAAACAAGTGAAGCCAGGAGGGTATGAAGGAAGGGATTTGAGGCATGGCTGCTCGATGCCTGGGGCTGGGAGATGGCCCATGAAGCAGAAGAGCTTGCTATACAAGCATGAGGACCTGGGTGAAATCCTCCAAAACCCACACTAAAAACCCGCATATAGGATCATGGTATGTTAGCCTGGCAGTGGAAAGGTAGGGAAGGGTGGATCCCTAGGGCCTGCTAACCAGCCAATCTAGACAGATCAGCAAGTTCTAGGCCAGCAAGAGAATCTACTTAAAAAGACAAAGTGGACAGTATCATAAGAAATAGCATCTGAGGTTGACCTATGGCCTCCACAGACATTCGTAGACATGAACATATATACCTGCACACACACATGCGCATGCACGCGCGCACACACACACACACACACACACACACGCACGCACTTACTCACGCACACATTGACTGTCTGATGTTAACTATCACAAAACACTTTGAAGAGGCTACTGCAAATATACAAAGATCCGTGAGCAAAGCTGGGTCAAAGTAATTCACCTGGTAACAGCTTTGGGCAGAATTTAGTCCAAACCTACTAATACAGACCCAGAATTCCTGGGAATAGTTTGGAATAGGTTCCCATGGCCCCTGCACACTGTAGTCCAGCAGGGATTTCTCCTTCCCTTTTTAATATAACTGAGCTTAACGTATCACCTTAGAGCCTTTTTATGGTAAAATCTCTTTTGGTTCCAAATATTTGATTCTCTTTAGAGACAGGTTCTTGGTGTGATGAACCAAGCTGGTCTCACGTCTGCAACAATTCTCTTGCATCAGTTAACTGCGTGCTATAACATTTTTGTTTGATCCACATACATATTTTAAAAATTCCTGTGAGTCCTCCTAAGAGTCTTCTTATACTATGATTTCAGGATTCGTGCATGAAGGATTTAAAATGTGTCCATCTCTCTGTCTCCCCTGCCAATTTTCAATATGGTTCTTTCATACATGTGCATGTTGACTTTTATCTACTTTCTATAAATTTCTGTGTATTCATTTGTTCGCAAAGTCTCACATAGCCAACCAAGGGCTAAAACTGGCTATGTAGCTAAGAATAACCTTGAACTTCCTCTACCTGCCAAGTGATACGAATTACAGAAGCATGCCACACATCTGGCGAAATAATTTTATTATTCAATGTTGCCTGAAACTTTTTTTTAAAAATTTCAGTTAGTCCTAAGTAAAATACAGGCTCTTGAACTCGGAGACTGCAAGAGTGGAGAGTAAGGAAAGGGTTGCAGAGAAAAGATCCTTTATAATCCGAGTTATTCTGGGGTCAGCCTGACCAGATAATGCTGTTCCGAGACAGCCAACGAAAGTCTCTAAATTCAACCATATAATGGGCCAACCTAGTTCCATATTATATCCATTAATATAACGCAGACTCAAATCTATAAACAGTGTGTTGTTTTCTGTATTTCTCTGCCTTAACAATTGTTGGTAAGTTAAAAATAAAGTTTTCTTCTGGACCATTCGCAAGCACACTTTAATGGCCGGGCAGGGTTATGTTGACCTCTGTTCAAGGTTTATGGTCATAAATAGACCAAGGACAATGCTTCAAGCCCACAATCCCAGCACAGAATCTGACTTCTAGGCCAGCCTGGGATGCATTAAGACCCTGTCTTAGAAACCAAAAGGCACAAGTATAAGTGTAATGGAGGAAAAAATACACAGAAGAGAAGATTTCAGTGTCCAGTCCTCTTCTAAGATGTTCTCTTGATTACATTAATCGGTGTGGGCAGGAACAAGAGTGTGAGAGTGGAGACAAGGAGCTGAGCTCTCTCGCTCGCGTTCACTAAACTTTTCTCCTGGCTGTGGATGAGATGCGGTCAGCTCCTTCAAGCTCCCAAAGTCCCAAATTCCCTACCATGATGGACCATAACCTGGACTCCTGAGCTCAACAAATCTTTTCTCTTTAAGCTGGTTTACTCAGAGTATTGTACCACAGCAACAGAAAAGAAACTAAGACATCGGGTTCATTAACAAATATGTTTTTATAAGTTAGGGGCATAAGAAAGTAAATTTTCCTGTCTAACTTCTTGCTATAGGTTATGAAGAGTGGAAAAATTCTGGCTCACACATGTAACTACATATAAAAGAATACAGAAGAGGCATATTTTAACTACTGAGAAAGGGACAATTTTTATGTAAATCCGAACATTTTGAGAAATGCTGTAATTTGAAAATTTAGGAAAACAGGATTTTTGAGATAGAAGCAAAGAAAGTTACACCTACAAGTAAAATGATATATTTTGGTTCAAAGGGATTAAAAGGGGATTTTGTATGAAAAGGATTTTTTTAATGAAAACTTAAACCTTGTTCTACAAAAGAAGAATGACTGGACTGTTCTACATAGGGAAGCCGGGAAAAATGACAGGAAAAAAGATTTCACCAGACTGCAGGAAGTCTAAGGAAGGCTGAGTGGTGGTTGGGCACATTTTTACTCCCAGCACTCGGAAGGCAGAGGCAGGAGGATCTCTGAGTTTCATGCCAGAACAATCAGGCCTACATAGAGAGACCCTGCCTCAAAAAAGAAAAAAAGAACACAAAAGGTCCAAGGAAGTCTTAGTTTGTGAAAACTGAATCATATAAAAAAATTTTCTGTGACATCAGGGTAATTGTAATTTATTTAAGCCATACATAACATATTATTTTAAAAATTAAACATTGATAAAAAAAAAAAACATTTAAAAGAAAATCCAATTCCGAGTATTTAAACCAACAAGCTTCCTTGACATAGATCTGCCCAAAGTTTGTGTTTTATCAAGATGATTTCCGGTATCTCTATTATACTTTTGATTAAAACATGAACTCCGACCCACCACCTCCAGCCCCGGAACACAGAGGGTTTCTCTGTGTAACAATCCTGGCTGTCCTGGAACTCGCTTTGTAGATTGGGCTAGCCTGGAACTCACAGAGATCCTCCTGTCTCTGGCTTCAGAGGCTTAAGATTAAAGGCGTGTGCCACCACCGTCAGGCTAAAACATGGAATCTTAAGAGCGTCTGTAAGTGGCCTTTGCTGCTGCTGTGTTGTTCTGTGTGTATGGCTGGCGGGCTGGCTGGCTCTGTTTGGTGTTTGGTTGTTTATTTGGATGTCATCCCACTCACTGTCATCCGGACTGGCCTAGAATGCAGATGTCTGGATGTGGGTGTCAGTCCTTCTGCCTCAGCCTCCAGAGGGCTAGGATGATAGGCATGTGCAAAAGTGGAGGCTTATTAAGTACATATTTGTCTTAAAGTCTTTTGAGTGATTATTTTAGAACTCTGGCTAAATAAACGACTATTACTTTTCCAAGATGCTTGATATTTATTTTTAATGCAAATGTTCTAAAGATCATATAAGATTTATAAAAGCCTGAAAGTCCTGGTGTGAGGCTGTCAGTCATGACCATTATCTTAAAATGATATGTGCAATAAAAATAACTAAAGCATGTCAATTGCCAAACTCTCATCAAACTTTAAACTACGATTATTATGTCTTTTTTCACCCATAGTTTTGATTCATCTCTGAGACATTTAGAATCAGATTCACCTGCAGGGCACGGGTGGGAGGGCCCCTAACAGAACTTCCCAGGAACAATAAGCTATATAATTCGGGACTAGTTTTGCTTTGACCATCTTTGGTTAAAATTAGTATAATCTGAAAGACAGACATCATGCTTCCGAGTTCAAATTGCCATGAAAAGTGGGATTTGCTTTGTTCCGGTGGACGTTGTTTTGATTTCTCACTAACTCTCAACCTGCCGTGTGTCACCATGCTGTAGAATCACTACTCCTAAAAGGACAACCCAGCCCATTCCCCATGCTCTAGCACCTGCATGATAGGCAGGCCGAACTTAACCAAGGATTCCAAGGAAGACACAACTGAGACCTGTACCCAAGCCTCTGTATTGCTCAAGTGTGGCCGATATGAGTATGACCCTGACTGTACATCACCAGTCACTTTTGCCTTGATATGGCTGAGATGTCCACCCCAGCAGTGACAGATAGCCAGATTCTAAATACATTCATCAACAATATTTCTAGAAGGAAAAAAAAAAAAAAAAAAAAGCCGGGAGGAGGTGAACCTTTTTAGAATCAAAATGGAATCAACTGTGTCAATTCAAACCAAAAACAAATAAATAAAACCAGGAAGGAAGAAAGGAGGTATTTATGGACAAGACGGCCTCATGCTGACTGTGATGGAACCTTCCAGGAGCCTGCACAGAGGCCAGCACACCTTCACACGGAAGTCCTTCCCCAAACACATCTCTACACCTGTCAAAGCCAGCAGAGAAGCCACTAGTACGACTCACTGTAGCCAGGGGCAGTATTTTTTTTCCAAATACCTCCTGTGATTCTCTTGGTGTTTATGTTCAAGCACTTACCTCTTTGAACACTTACACCACTTATCGTGGGCGTACAGTCCTACTGCAGTGTTCCTAAAATCCCCAGATAAGTTACATAATCCAGACAAGAATGGGGAGGCTACCTCTGTTCGGTCGACAACACAGATTCACTCAGCGAAGATATCGCTGATGGCATTGCTGATGCCTGGGGAAGCCGTGCTGTGTGAGTGGGGTGGTATATGCTAGGAATAGAAAAGGAGACATAGAAGGATGGGGGGCAGGGCGGCATAGGGCTTGAGGGGTCTGGTGGTAAGTGTTAACTATCAAATTCAGGACCTACAATCACCTGGGAGACAAGAACTAAAGCCACCTATGAGGGGACTATATTGATTGGGTTAAATGAGATGGAAAAACCCACACCGTTCTCTGGACTTGTCCTAGGTTACACGAAGGGGAGAAAATGGGCTGTGTCCCAGGACTCGTTCATCTCTGCTTCCTCACTAAGGATACAACATCACCAGTTGCTACAAACTCTCCACCAAGAGGACTGGAACCTTGAACCATCATTGAGATGAACGCCTTCTCATCTATGTTGCTTTGGTTAAGGCGTTTTATCTCAGCAACAAGAAAAGGAGGGGTGCCAGGTGCCTGTGTGAGTGTTGGGAGGGGCAGAGGATTATGGGTGGAATTATGTCGGAGCTTGGGGCTAATGAAGGGAGAATGCAGATCTATATGGGGAAGGTGTTGGCACATTTCACCAATAATGAACCTAATAGGACTTAAATATAAATTGGGACAGGGACGCATTTGTTCTGGCTTCAGTAGTCGTCACCACGACACCTGTTTGCAATGTCCCCAACCTTCTAATAAGCAGCTTTCTATGGGCCCATGTCATCTAATAGCTTTTGAAGACACCTAGGCAATCACACCATTCAAGACCCAGACCTTGACTAAAAGCCTGAATGACGGGAAACAGAACTGAGAGCTCAACTGAGAGCGTGTGATTCCAGTTTTAGACGATAGGGACTTTTATAAATAAAACAAAGGGATTCTGCCCCAGAGAGGAGCGAGAAGGAAGGCGCTTCAGAAAGCCACCCACATTTGGTCTCACCCTTTTAGGGGAGAGAGGGTGGAGAACTCCCACCCTGATAAAGGATCAACACTCTTTTCCCCCTCCATACAAGTACACATTCCAGTGCGTTCTTAAGAGTGAAATCAGAAAAGACAACTAAAACCAGCAAGGCACACAGCAGCACAGGGGCTGACACAGGAGCACTGAGCTCCTGGTTGGGTTCAGCAGGACAAACTCAGAGGGTACTTCCCTTCCAGGGCTGCTCCATCCCCAACAGAGCCCAAAGAGAAGAAGAAACAGCGCTGTGCCTGGGGAGAGAGGAAAAGAATGGAGCCCGCAAACAGAAGAGAATAAATCTGTGTTACACAGGCAGGCTGTCACCCAGTAGACCTCAAGTCGGCTCCCATGAATGAGGGCGGTTAGAGATTATGCAAAGGTTCTGAGCTTTCAATAAAATTGCTTGGCAGGTGTAAAATATTAATTCAATCTGTCCAAATAGAAAATGATTAGCCAAAAGGATGGAGAAGCTAATGAAGAGGAATAGAAGGTTCCTTGGGATGCCGGCGTCTTTAGGGCCCTACTGACTCTGAACAGAATTTGAGGAAACCCTGTCAAAAACCAGAAGTTAGGATAGGATAGAGCCATTACTTCTAAATTTAAAGAAAACTAGATATTTTTTCCCCCTTGCAATCATCTCAAGGATGTTAAGTGATTGCCTCCCCAGGACAGACAATCGCACATTTTAAGAGCTACAATGTATGCTGATTGTACAAGGCTCTGATGTGCTCCCAAATTACAACTCGTTCTCACCTCCACTCTCAACGGCCTATTACCTAGACGGTGCGACACTTGCCATTCTCTCGAAAGGCCTGAGCCCTGCCTAGAGTGAACGACCGAGCTCTTTTAATTGCAAGCCACCTCTCCTCCTTAGGGCTGACTAAGAGAACTGCCTGAACAACCAGACGATTTCCCAATTCCCAGGGATCCACTCACCGTGCTGAGTGAAGAGGTCACTGTGAACAATCTCAATCAAGCAGTAGAGCTTCTGGACAGTCAGCAAGCCCGCAGGAACGTTCAAGATGAATTCCGTGAACATTTTGCTATGAGGAGAAATGCAAGTGACATGGTTCAGAAGCATAGCCAGCCCCAGCACCCCATGCTGTCCCCAAGGTGGTGCAGATTCATCCATCAGGGTAGAGAATGGCCCCGAAATGTCAAGACCAAGCTTGACAAAGGCCTTAACAAAATCTAGGCCCAAATCTTACCCTGGGAATCTGTGTTTTAAAGCCTTGGGGGGCTACTATCCAAATTACATACAGTGCTAAGTGCTGGTAAGGATGTAAAGAAATTAGATCCTTCAGGCTATATTGGTAGGAAAGGAAAGGGGTATGGACACTTGAGAAATTCCTGAAAATATAAAAACACGTTACCATGTATTGTATATTATATAATGTACAATGTACACATATACAAAACTTGTACATGACTTAAAGTGGCATTATTTATAGTACTCAAAAAAGAGGAGAAACTGCCCAAATATCTTAGCATATTCGACAATGGTGAAGACCTGGACACAATCAGTTAGTGGAATGTTCCCTGTAATCAAAAAGACTAAGTTGGCATTGACTCTGAGCCACTTAGCCCACTGAGTTACCAAGGACAAACTAATCTAGGGTCATATCAAACCAGTGCTCTACCCTGTCACAGAGTCTGACTGACTGACTGTGTGCGGTCTACTCTGTATGAAAGAGCACCTAGCAGGTGCATGCTGTGGCTTAAATAAAAGATGGGCCAGCACGGGATGGTATGCCATGAAAGTGACTCCTAATTGCTGTGAAGAAGAAGATATTAGATCAAGAAAACAAGATACCTTAATTTCAGAAGCTGAGCATGAAGAAACAATGCTTACCTGAAGCATGTGTGTGTGTGAATGTGTGTGTGTGTGTGATTTTAGTATCGTTTGTAAAAATGGTAGAGAACACATTAATAATGAGGCACATGTAGGTACTGAGCAGAGGATGAAGGGAGGTGACCCAGGGGAAACAGGTCTTCCTCAGAGCTCCAAGCAAATGGTAAAACTGTCCATCACATGCAGGGATGATGTCCCTCCACTGGCTCACAAGGACAGGCCTGGCTATGGTTCTGGATTCTACCAGACAAGCTTCTCCATTTCTGCTCGCTGTCTCCACCCCTGGGCATCACAAATATCTATTGGAATCCCTTGAGGGCTAATGGAAACCAGGCACTAGGCAGCCATGTCTAACTAAGAAGATTCAGGAAGAGCTCAGGGCCAAGTACAGGGGCCATGGGTGCTGCTGGTCCAGGGGCCACCCTTAAAAACCACCCTCCAAGAAAAGGACTTTGGAGACTGGACAAACCTGGGTCACAAAGGTTTCTCTTTCATCATAAGGAGCCTGCTAAGCTAGAACCCAACTGTCAGGGTCCTGGAAGTAGAAAATAAGTGTGCCCCTGATGGACTCTAAATCTCAGGCAAATCATAGAGAGTGCTGTCCAGGAGCCCCTTGTCCTTCAATTTCAAGACATTAATGGCTTCGGGTGGATATAAAGTGCAGGAAAAATGGCCCCTCAGGGACAAATGTCCTCTCATGGATATTTGGAGGGTCTGGTTAGCAGAAATGGTGCCATTTCCTGCACATAGTTCATTGTGTCAAACCTCAAACAAACATAAAGCAGAGATGTACTGGGCTGCTGGGCTCACATGTGGGATCAAAGGCTAAACGCCCATCGAAGCACTTGACAGAAAGCCATGCAATTTGCAGATTACAGAGTAAAGAACACTGAAAGGCGGCATATACCAAGAAGGGAAATCTGGTACCTAGACTAATATTCCACTCTGAATGACCAGTGACCATCTTCTCAGAGGGTTCATCATCACCATCATCATAATCCTCCTCCTCATTGTCATCATCATACACGGCAACTTCTGACCACCACCATCATCATTACCATCATCATCACTATAGTAGATGACAGCTTTGACCCTGAGGCCTGTGGCTCAGAGCCCAATACTTAGGACTGATTCAGGAGGATTCAGGGAGAGAAAGTGCCGTGGTATAATAAAGCAGCGCTACCAAGAGAAGAAAGGTCCCATATAAGAAATGAGAGAGAGAGAGAGAGAGAGAAAGAGAGAGAAAGAGAGAGGGAAATTTAGGGTGTGTTGGTTAGTGTTAACTGTCAGCTGGACAGGAGCTAGAATGACCTATGTGATGGTCTCTGAGCATGCTTATAGGATTTATCCTAGTGACACTAACAGAGGTGAAAGGTGGGAAGACTGGTCTAACTGGGGGTGGAACAATGGCCTGGGCAGGGGATCCTGGACTGTATCAAGCTAGGAAAGCAAACTAGCATGAGCATGCATTCCTTGCCTTCTGCTTTTTGGCTGTGGATGTAACATGCCCAGCCTCAAAGGTCTGTCATGGCTCCATGCTAGGGGCGACATCTGTGGTGAGCCCCACATTGAAGGCCACAACACCTATAGTTCCTGCTGCCCTGACTTCCCTGCCATGACAGGGTGTACCCTGACCTATGAGCCAGAGTGAACACTTTATCTCTCATGTTGCTTTCATCAGGTTTTTTTTTAATCACAGGAACAAATAGGCAAATTAAGACAACATTGGGTCACAGTCCCATTGTACTGTGAACCATTCTCCAAAAACAAGAAGAACAAAATAGTGCCTGCTGGCAGGTAAAGCCTTCTCCACAGAAAGGCAAATCAACAGCATCCATGTCCCACAATCCAGGGAATTGACCTCTGTAGGGAAGCGGCAACCTAGAGCATCCTCCAGACTCAATGCTCTGGCAGAAAGCTGCACATGACAAACGTCTGTTTCCAGGACAGTTACCTGAGCTCCTTGGGATCAAACACCAACTTCACATCATTGACGATCGTGGGCAAGTACTTCAGTGCTGCCCCCTGCAAACCAGAAAGAGTGAGGGTGAGCAGAATTAAGGCAGACAAATCTTAATATTGTAATTCTTATAAAGTTGCACAGAAAAACTGAGAGGAAAAGATGGATTCCAGATGAGGCTTAGCCACAACAAAAAAATGAACAAAATAACCATTTATCCCCCCAAAGTGGGCATTTGTTTTGTGTCCGCATGCTTTAAAAAAAATAGAAGATTAACTAAAAAAAAAGTATTCCTCTTTATATAGATGATCAATGGGCTGAAAAATAAATCAGAGAAACATCACCCTTTGCAGTAGCCACAAATAACAAAATATCTCGGAGCAACTCTAACAAAACAAATGGAAGACTTGTTGGACAAGAACTTTAAGTCTTTGAAGAAAGAAATTGAAGAAGACACTAGAAAATGGAAAAATCTCCCACGCTCTTGAGTAGGTAGAATTAACACAGTAAAAATGGCAATCTTACCAATAGCAATCTATAGATTCAATGCAATGCCCATCAAAATCCAAGAAAAAATTTTCACAGTCCTCTAAAGAATAGCACTCATCTTCATATGGAAAAGCTAAAAACTCAGAAGAGCCAAAATAATCCTGTACAATAAAAGAACTTCTGGAGACATCACAATCCCTGTCTTCAAACTCTACTACAGAGTTACAGTACTGAAAACAGTCTGGTATTGGCATAAAAACACACAGGAAGACCAATGCAATTGAATAGAAGACCCGAATATTAATCCACACACTTTCGAACACCTGATTTTTGACAAAAAAGCAAAAAATATCAAATGTAAAAAGGAAAGCATAATCAACAAATGGTGCTGGCATAACTGGATATCAACATGTAGAAGAATGAAAATAGACCCATTTCTATCAGCATGCACAAAACTCAAGTCCAAATTGATCAAAGACCTCAACATAAAGTCAACCACACTGAACCTCAAAGAAGAAAACTGGGACGTACTCTTGAATGCATTGGCACAGGAGACCATTTCCTAAATATAACCCCAGCAGCACAGACACTGAGAGAAACAATTAATAAATGGGACCTCCTGAAACAGAACAGCTTCTGTAAAGCAAAGGATACAGTCAACAAGACAAAACGACAGCCTACAGAATGGGAAAAAAAATCTTCACTAACTCCACATCAGACAGAGATCTGATCTTCAAAATACACAAAGAACTTAAGAAATTGGTCAACAAAAGAACAAATAATCCAATAAAAAAATGGAGTAAAGACCTAAACAGAGAACTCTCAACAGAGGAATCTAAAATGGCTGAAAGACACATAAGGAATTATTCAACACACTTAGTCATCAGAGAAAATTACACCTGTAAGAATCAAAAACACTGATAACAACTTATTCTGGAGAGGTTGTGGGGAAAAGGGAACACTCCTGCATTGCTGGTGGGAGGTCAAGCTGCTACAACCCCTTTGGATATCAGTGTAATGAATTCTCAGAAAATTAAGAAACAACCTTCCTCAAGACCCAGCAATACCACTTTTGGGTATATATCCAAGGGATACTCAACTGTGCCACAACTATGTTCATAGCAGCATTGTTTGTCATAGCCAAAAACTGGAAACAACCTGAATGCCCCTCAATCGAAGAATAGATAATGAAAACATGGTACATTTACACAATGGAGTACTGAACAGCAGGAAAAAATAATGACAGCTTGAATTTTGCAGGAAATCGGATGGAGCTAGAAAACATCATTTTGAGTCAGGTAACCCAGACCCAGAAAGTCAATTATCACATATACTCACTCATAAGTGGTTTTTAAACATAAAGCAAAGAAAGCCAGCCTACAAACCACAATCCCAGAAACTTAGACAACAATGCGGACACTAAGAGAGACTTACATAGATCTGATCTATACGGGAAGTAGAAAAAGACAAGATCTCCTGAGTAAACTGGGAGCATGGGGACCTTGGGAAAGGATTGAATGGGAGGGGAGAAGCAGGGAGGGGAGCAGAGAAAAATGTAGAGCTCAATAAAAACCAACTACACATACACACACACACACACACACACACACACACACACACACAAATGATCAGCTCTTTGAACACGCATACGAACAACATTATAGGGCCAAAGGGGAGAAAGGGTAGCTGCAATGAACACCAATAAGCACTGCTTGTAAAACTAATTGAGCTGAGCAGAAATGTTTGTCTTCTTCAACTGAAACAATGCTCAGATAACAAACTCACACCAATCACCTAGAAAAATACGATTATACCAAATCCACTGCGGGTTCCCAGCAGTTCTGTCCTGCTCCAAGAATGTCTTCCTGCTGTCTGTGTCTTTTCGTGAAAGACCATTTTCATCTTTTCCAGTCACCTCAGCCCTTCACTTCTGTGTCTTCCAGCTTCTAATCTATAGGTAGTCACTCTGTCTGGGTCCTTGCACCCGAACATGGAGGGCTTGAGAAGTCAGGCCACAGTCAAAGTTTGGGGAACATACAGGATCAGAACTTGGTTCAAAATTAAGCCTGCAATGTGCCTGGGTGTGGCCAGCAATGTTTGCCCGTGCCACACCTCAGGACTTCACTGCAGCCCTGGATCTACACACACACCATGCCCACTGCGCACTGTGCATGCTATCACACCAGACGTTGACAAGGAGTTCTGCCCCCCTGCCCAATTCTCCATTTCAGATCCCAAATAATCTACGTTAATGAATCACAGTATTCTTACCATAATAATAGTTTCTGCCTTTACAGAAATACAATGGCTTAAGTGACAGGAAGGAAAGACTAGTGATATTTTCTTACTATCATTCTTCAGTATGCATCTCATTGGCCTCTCTTTGGAATATTGAGATATACAAACAAGCATCTCTATCATTAATGGACATATTTGCTTTTCTCTTTGATAAGTAGTAAAATTCAATGTATATCCAATAGTTGTTTTTAAACAAATTTTTAAGGCTGTATCCTCAGTACCTGATTGATCTGCATGCTTGTATTCTCCCACAAAATGGGGTCATGTGACAATTTCTCAGGTGAAAGGGAGGCACAAAGCACAAAGAAGTTAAGAAGACCTGTCCCCAAATCCCAGTACCTCACAGAGTAAGAGCAGAGTCTATCACCTGTCCTAAAGTCCAGCACCTCAGAGAGGAAGAGCAGAGATCACATTCACCATGCTAAGACCTGCCCACTCATGGCTATTATTTAAAATTTAAAATTAGTATACACAATATAAAATTTTATTGCAGCATTTTCAAACAAAATTTATTTTTATTACTTTTCTTCCCTATTTTTCTGCCATCCCCCAGATTGATCCCCATTCTTCTGGCCCCATGGCCTCCTTACTCTATTCCTACCACTGGCGCAAAATCTCCTCATTCTGTTTTTCTCCGGTTTCCTAAGTGGTTTCATAGCATACGTCTGTCCACACTCAATCCTACACACACACACACACACAAAGCTGGAGGAATCCCCATAGGGAGAGAATATTTAATATTTGTGGTTTTGATTCTGGGTCACTTCACTTAATATATTTTTTGGATCTATTCATTTTCTGACAACACTCAAGATTTTATTTTTCTCTACTACTGAATAAAATTCAACTGGGTATATAAACCACAATTTCATTATCCATTCATCTGTTGATGGCTGGTTCCATTTCCTTGTTATTGTGATAAATCAAACAAACAAAAAACTGCCAATCAACAAAACTGCCAGTCAACAAATGGGCTAATGAAATGAAAAGATTGTTTTCAAAAGAAGATAAATGAATGCCCAATATGTATTTTTTTTAAATGTTCAACATCTTTAGTCATGAGAGAAATGAAAATTAAAACTACTCTGAGTTTCATCTCACCCCAGTCAGCATGGCTGCCATCAAGAAAAGAGGCAATGTTGGTGAGGATGCGGAGAAAGCACTGCTGAGAAGATTGTAAAACATCAGTCATTATGGAAATCAGTACAAAGTTTTCTCCAAAAGTTCAAAGCAGAAAAGGGTTGGAAAAATGGCTTACCAGGGTCATGGCACTTGTCACCAAGCTTGATGACCTGAGTCCAATCCCTAGGGCCCACCTGATAGGAGGACAGAACTTACAAACTTACTCCTGTAAGTTCTACTCTGACTTCCACACATACTCCCTGGGATGAGTGCACACCCTACACCCCCTCCCCCCATCTGTCTCTCCAGAGACAGACAAACAGACAGACAGGTAGGAAGGTAGATAGATAAATGTAATTAAAAATTTTTAATGGAAATACCATACGACCTAAGTATAGCAGCACACCTGAGCATGTGCCCAAGGAACATACTCCACCACAGCGACCCCAGCAACCCTTACATCTCTTATCTAACTCTGTCAGAGTTTTATGTGGCCAGAAGTGAGAGGTGTCAGAGGAAGAAACTGACAATCCAGGCATTAGTGACTTTGGTCTGATTTCAGTGAGCACTGAACATTACCAATAAACGTGAATTCGGGGGAAGCTGGAGACCCTTCCCCTCAGCTATATCCTACTGGGGAAAGTTCCTGAACATCCGTGTTTGAATCTGCCATATTGTGTCTGTGACTGTAAGTAGCACATGTGCTACAGATAGCCCTGTTTCTGACGCCATCTGACTCATGTCAATTACTTCAAGGAACTGTGGGAAGGCTCAGAATCAAATGGAGAAGAGAGCAGAATGACACAATGGGAATTGGTGTTTTCCTCCCCCAAACAGGCAGAGTATCTCCCTGAACGGATATGGTCAAAGGCGTTGTAACAAAGGCACCATTTCTCCAAAAGCATCTCCAAACACACTTACTCCAGATCCACACAGACACAAAGGCAAACTTTAAATGCATCGTCGCCCTTAGACAAAACACTCAGAACTATGAAACTTTCACAAGAAGAGGTTTGTGACTTCGGGCCAAGCTAAGATTTCTCACACACAATAGTAACTGCACAGACTGTAACAGAAAAGACTCAAAACAAAGAGCCACATCTCTCAAAGGCACAGTCTGGATAACAAAGCAGGAGCCATACACAGAGGGAAGTTAGCTATGAATCCCTATCTGGCAGGGACTCCTCATATCCAGCAAGTTCAAAGGGATCAGAAACTTGATAAGAAAACAATACTCTGCACTTTTTTAAAAAAAAAGCACAAAAGATTGGAAGAGGCAACTTCTCTGAGGGAAAATGTACAGATGAAAAACAAACACTTGAGAAGATGCTTAGCACAAGCTGGGCTTCGTGGTGGAATCCCAGAATCTGGAAGCTGAAAGTAGGTGGATCAGCAGTTCAAGGTTATGCACAAGATCAAGGTCAGCTTGGGGGAGGGAGAGAGACAGAGACAGAGACAGAGACAGAGACAGAGACAGAGAGAAGGGGAGGGGGGAGAAGGAGAGAGAAGGGGTGAGAAGGAGGGTGGAGTAAGAGAAGAAGAGGGAATGAGTAGAGTGTGTGGAGGATGGGAAGGCAGAGAGGATCTCCACACCAGTACTCATCAGGAGAATATAAAGTAAACCCCCAGTGAGGCACTACTCCATCATGTAGAACCAGTAGGGGGTAACTGAAGTGTTCAGCAGCACACTGCATGCCCCTGCTACAAGTCGAGGTGCAAAAACAGTGAAACAAGGCTAGAAACAATCTTGGCAGCTTGACGCAGTGAGACAGAAAGAATCCACCCATCAAGTGCATCCCTAGGTGTTAGAATACAGAAACCCTGCATGTGATCATGCACAGCGGCCTTACTGGTTATCAATAAAAAAAAAAACAAAAACAAAAAAACAAGACATAACCAAAAAGTCCCCCAAGAGATGAATCCATACAATGAAGTACTCCGCAGCATTGAAAATAAGAAACCATAGTCACACACATGCAGGTGAATCTCAGATGCACTGGGCTAAGACAGAGGAGCCTAGAAGGCCACACAGACTATGACTGCATTTTAAACATTCGGAAATGTCAAAATATCATGAAGCACGTAAAAGTCCTGGGAAACTTCTGCCAAAGAAGGTGGAAGAAAGTCACAGGGGCTTGGCTCTCTTTTATGTGCCTGTATTTTAGGCTTTGTGGAAAGTACCAGAACTGTCTATGGGAGAACTGTCTTTGGCAGAAAAATAGAAACCCCACCCCATAAAGGCCGGAAAAATAAAAGCAGAAAAAATGAGACCCTTAAAAATGCCCAGCCTAACCTATGATGAGCTTTTGGCCTTTTCAAAACCATTAGAGATGATACACAAAGAAACTCTGTCTCAAAAATAAACACATTAGAAATGTATTAAATGGATATATGTCCATATTTAGCATGACAGCATATTGGGGCGGAGGGGCAGCTGAGAATGCACCTGCCCTCCGCAACCAGCTTCAAATCATATGACAAGCATCTTAACCTACACAACATGAGCATACTGACCCAAATGATACACTAAATGGTCACTACCTCTGGAGGGCGCCCCTGAGCATGTTGGCACAGATGGAAAAGAGGAAGAGTGAGAGGCCCAGAGCTGTCTGCCAGGAGTCACAGTGGTAAGGACTGGAGTTGTCTGTCTGGCTCCATGGCTGGTTTGCTGAAGCCACCATATTTGGTCCCCATAACTTTTACAAGGATTAATAAGGTAAAGTCAGGCCCTGGGAGTGTGGGTAAAAGGCCAAGTTTAGCAGAGGGACTACAATCCCAGCAATGATGAGTTTGGGAGGTGGAAACCACTTGACTCCCACCCCCCAGAACCTTGCTAGCTAGCTAGCCTAGTCTACCTGAGGAAGTTCCAAACTATCTAGAACTCTTGTCTCAAATAAAAAGTGAAAGGCACCTGAGGAATAACACTGAGGTTGCCCTCTGACCTCCACACATGTCATGACTATGTTTGCAACCATGAGAATGCACAAGGTTGGTGAGCAACTAGTCCCCTAACTCTCCCCCATACATTTAGGTGCCCTCTGGTCTTCGTAAGCATTAGCACTGCCTTGCAACACCAAACGGATCCAGGGTTTTCAATTAGTAACCCCGTGCTGCTACTGAGGGGGAAAAAAAAAAGTCCTAAATAGAAATCATTTCTTTCTGGTTTCAAATGTTCTGCTTCAACTACCACAGACTTGGTCTGGAAAACTAGAAAGTATTTATGGTGACATTTAAAAATGAGCATCTGCAAAGGCTGGCTGCTGGGTCTTTTAAAGTATCTCATTTAGTGTGTGGACGTCCACGGGGGAAGGTGTGGATGGGCTCAGTGCATTTTACTCTGAACCCAACAAAGTATTCCCCTGCCTGCAGCAACACCATAAACAGCACTTGCAAGGATACGGCAGACAGTCACAAAGCAGACAGGGTTTTATGGGTCACCTTCTGCAAGTAGCCTTGGGCCACCCAGCGCATTGCTCAGCAGGACAGTCAGAATGGCAAGTCCTGGCAGGCTACCCCAGTGAGGTTCTCTTGGGCCTCACCACCCAAGAATATCTGAGGGATGCACACAGAAGCTACCTACTAAGGAGAGCACCAGAGGCCAGCGGATCTCACAAAGCCCATTAGACCAGAATACAGCTTATCAGACTAAACATTGAGACCTCCTAGCATACAAGAAAAACGGCTTGGGAAGAGAGACCGCAAATCTGAACTGCTGTGAATTGAGTCCTCTACTTATGTGACCATTCTCAGAACACTGCAGTCACCCCTTCTCACTCTGTTCTAAGTGGCAACCTATTTCCTGTACCCTCTTACATGTGGGGGTCCCTCTACCTGTGGGACCTGAGCTCTCACCGCCTTCCACCTCTGATAATGCACTACTCCTTTCTCTTGAGCTTCATTCCGCCCCCAAGAGCTTCTGGGCTTTGGATGCCTGCTTACTCCACAGCCTTGACGGCAGGCTCTGCGCTTGGATATCAGCCCAGGCATCCTCCTTCTTCACAGCCCACTTGTGAAAACCAGAGAGCTACCTGATATTAAACTTGCCCTGACCCTGGCACCTTCTTCCTTCTGTAGATATCCCATCCAACGATTCAACCTTCTAGCTGGCCTCTACCTCTGCATTGACCCCTCATGCTCATTTTTCTCTGGGAAAGCGGAGGAGCCCTCCAAGGACCCTTATGTGTGTGTGTACCCAATATATACACATATATATCTCATATATATGAGATAGATAAATACATATAGATAGATGGATGATATAGATATTGATATAGATATAGATAAATAGTGACATCTTCTGCTCTGGGGATAAGGGTAAACTGGTTAGCATTGCCTCAGGCTCCTGGGCTCCAGCTTACCTGAAGAACCCACTTCAGAAAAATGCACATCCCCTTTGGTTTCCGGTATGCACCCATGCACTACACCTGCTCACACGGCAAACCCCCACCTCAGTTAATCTGCTAAGCCTCCACCCTTAGTTTAGATTCCAATCCCTCCAATGCTGAATTAAATACCTAGAGCCATTCTTAAGGGCAGTAATCCAAAATTGGCTTGCTCATATCCCCTGGGAAAATAATGTCCTCCGTTCTCCATTCTCAAAGACCATGAGACAATGCCAACCAGCGGGGCTCCCAGAAGAATGTGAGCCTGGAGCAGTCTTCACTGGACCCTGAAACAACACCTGCCTCCCCACTAGCATTCATTCCTGTTGACACCCTAGGTTAAGAGAGAAAACCACCACATCTTACATTCCCAAAGTTGGCAGCTCTGCTTTCCTGCCTCCCTGACTTACCCCCGGGCCAGTGTGAACCACCTGGTTTAGGACCACATCTTGTGTGTCCTCTTCCCAATAAATACCAGGGGTGCCCAGAGTGTGCAGTTCCAGAGACTTGGTCTGAGCTTGTCAGAAGCATCCGTCTCTACAGAGAGGGGTCACTGCTCTGGGGGCAGGTTTTGGGCAGCTGGAAGTCTCTACAGAGTGAGGGCATGGCCCTGAGGGCAGGTTTTAGGCAGCTGGAAGGACTGCTGCTTCAGGAAAAAGCCAAGACACAGCACACTGGCATGGGTGTGGCACTGTGGGCAGATGACACTGGGCACAATCTTATCTAAAGCGGCACCCATGGAAAAAAAGGTGAATGTTCACAGGTAATCCCAGCAGAGTGAACAGAGAGACAGTGCAGGGAGACGGAGGGCAGCGCACCAGCCTAGTATCAGGAATAAGAGCACAATCCACCATCTGCAATATGAGCATACTACCAGGTGGTAATTAGTGGTTGGGGTTAACAGGACCTGACTCCAGGGGACATTGGAAGAAAGAAGGGCCACGAGCAGATAAGCTTGCCCCAGGATGCCAATGGGTGTCCAGTACACAACAGACTCTGCCCAGTTCCACCAGCACGGTGGCCACAAGACAGCATGTGGATGTGGCAAACGTTAAATTCAGAAAGCACCCTGACTGCAGAGCTCTTCACTCCGAGTCTGAACTCCCTGGAAATCTTATAACTAGTCCATCCGAGTTCTTTGCTAGCAATGAAGGGATTTGCAATTCCTTCTGATTTGTTTGGTTTCTAGTATTATAGGAAACTCAATGAAGGCTTTTACTCACACAGAGAAGAGCCTGCTCAGAATGTGACAATCTCCCCTCAGTAGTGGCCTCGGCACTGCATAGTAGTACCTGCTTCCTGGACCTTGCACAGTGGGAGACCACTCACCCATTTCTAGGACGATGGAGTTGGGGAAGTGTGTTGGTGAACAGGCCTTTGGGATGTTTCTAAAAAGAGACTGAGAGGAGTGGGATATCTCTCTCGATCCATCCAATGAGTCTGGGTACCATGGACCACTTACCCTCTGACCTGCTCTGGGTACTATGGACCATTTATTCTATGCCCTGCTCTATCAAAGAATGGAAAAGCACTCTGCAGGAATTCAGACGAGCCCACTGATTGGGTTTCTGTTTATCCATCTCCTATTCATTAAGTCAGAGAGGAACTTACATTGAATGTCGATTTTTTAGGCCAGTTATTTCCTTCTATTTGCTTTGCAATACAGCTAAACAAGCACCGCAGCGCATTCGAGCCAGGCTTGCCGTTCTCTTTAAATGCGATGGAGCTTTTATCTGCCCATCCTAATGGAGAGGTCCAGTTATGAATACACTTGAATACAGGGGTGCAGGCCCACTGGCCCAGGTGGATACCGAGAACAGAACACATACTTGAGGCTTCACACACAAGCAAGTGCAATGAGGGCTTGGAAGATGGCCCAGTTGGTAAAGTGTGTACGGTTTTTGTTTTGTTTTGTACAAACACAACGATAAGAGTTCGATCGCCAGAACTCACATCATAAAGAAAACCTGGGCATCATGGTGTGGTGCTTCTAATCTCAGCACTGGAGAGATGAAGACAAGCAGATCCCTGGGGATTGATAGAGTCAATTTGCCTTGCTCCAGGCCAGTGAGAGACCCTGCTGCAATGAAAAGACAAGGTGGGTGTGCCTGGTAGAAGGAAACTTGAGGCTGACTTTTCATATACCTGCATACACAGGTGTATTCATATGCATGCACATATGCACACGGGGAGAGGGAGGGGGGAAGGAGGGAGGGAGGGAGGGAGGGAGGGAGGGAGGGAGGGAGGGAGGGAATGTGCATTGATCCACCACTGAGGGCAGAGGAAACAGAGAAAGAGAAATACTGTTAAGACAAAGGACCATACGGAGAGAAAAGCTATTTCCACTTTTACGAGGAGACAGTCAGGTTGCCAAGTGTCCTTCCTAAAATTGGGTTCATCTCTTAATATCCAAGTAATCAGGAATTCAGAACATTCAGCAGTCAAAACCCTGAAGAAGGTAAATGAGATCAAAAGGGAACCAAATGAACAAGGAACGCACAGAAACTAAAGTTTTGGAGGGAAAAACGGGGAACTCATTAAAAGGCCCACAAAAGGACAGCAGACACTTTTAAAAGTTTTCTCATCAATAAAACAGTTGAGGTTAAAAAAAATTAAATAAATTTTATAGTTCACATAATTTCATTGTCATGCCTCTCATGAGAATGCTAACTTAATACAAACTGTAAAACAAAACCAAAAAATGCACTTTCTACCCAGCATCAGTTTAATGCTGTGAGTGTCTCTCTGCCTAAAAATATGACTACTGATGACGATTAATAGAAACTATTTTAGGGTAAAGTTCAGCCACATTATTCAGCATAATTATTTTAATTAAATCCATTAGCATATCTTTATGTAAGATTACAAGAGCTATCGGTGATACAAAATAAGTTTTTCTTGAATAATGTATGAAGTAATTATTAATTTACATATTTCTGGAGAAAAACGCATATTAAAATGATTCCATTTGTAGATTTTTGAGCTAAAATATATATAAGTATACAGAGTCTCCTTTCAGACTTCAGAGTTCTAGTTCTGGAAGACCTCACAAATATCAGAAAATATTCATAAATAAAAGTAGAAATGACATGCCTGCCCAGGGCCATCCACTGGAAACAGGGCAGGTGGCTGGACCCAGTGGGTTGACAGGGAATAGACAGGAGCCTGCAGGCTTCAGAGGAGAGCAGGGGCTGTGTGGGGCCATGAACAGAACCTATACAAGTAGAATGCTGGAGAAAATCCTATTAGACTACCCACAGCTTGAGTTTCTCACCTCTTTCTTTGGTCATCAAACTACCGCAGCCTCAGGTCCTGCCCTTCCTGACAACATCCCTCATCTCTCCTCTGATGCTTGGGGGTATTCAAGCCCTATTGTCAGTGGGGCTGCCAGAGTTTCCTGTCCTAAATATATCAGTCTATCACTGAGTGCTACCAAAATCTAATATACAAAAAATTTATGAATGTTTCTCGCTGAACCTACATCATGTTCCCACACTTAAAATCCAAAGGTTATACCACTTTTGAGAATACTGACCATTGGGAGAGGGGCTCTTAACTATGTGGGAATGTTTTCGGCATCTTGGGATACTGTCCATTAAAAAGCTTGAACAAGAATGAGTACACAACAACACACACGCGTGCGCGCACACACCAATAACTTCCTGATTCGTGTGGCTGTGTCACATCCAGGTCCCCACAGCACACAGGTCCACAGCTAAGTCCAGAGCCAACAGACACCAGACAGAGTTGGTCAGCTCAGGCCATAACGATTTCTTTCTTTGTACCTGGCCCTGGCTAAGTGAGCATACGTCACTTCCCTGTCTCCCACACAACTTTCTAACTCTACCAGACAGAAAGCTGGGACCTACACATGGTCCTTGTCCCCAGTGCCAGGCAGAAGGGAAACTGGAAGAGTCAAGGGTAGAGCATGAAGAAGCCAACATGACTCAGTGACTCAGGCCAAAGCCACAGTGGCCCAGAAGAGCAGGCAGGCTTTGCAGGTGGCAGGTACAAAAAGACCCATGACAAGAGGCAGAGCCAAAACAAAGTGAGGAAGACCAATGGGCCAACCAGAGCAGAAAGGGCTAATGTCCCTGGACACTCACTCCTTAGCCTCTGTTGGTCTGCTTGCCAGTAATCAAGGCAGGCTAAACAGAGGAATTAGTGTGATTTAGCAGGGCCAAATCTGAACTACATTATTGAACTTTTCAACTTTTCCTGCTTGCTTCTCTGTCTCTGTCTCTCTGTCTCTCTCTCTGTCTCTCTCTCTCTCTCTCTGTCTCTCTGTCTCTGTCTCTGTCTCTGTCTCTGTCTCTCTCTCTGTCTCTCTCTCTCTCTCTCTCCCTCTCCCTTCTTTTTCTTTCTTTCATTTTAAACTCTCTACCAGCTCAGTCATGTTAGGGAGAGCTTAGAAAAAGGAGAGCAATCGTGTGAGAAGGCCTGCTGATTGGTGCAAATTGGGTACCTGTCTAGACAGCTTCCAGGAAGCAAAGCTTGACTTCCAAGTGATGGGAACTGACTATCTAAAACACACTTGAAATTCAGAGGTGAACAGAGGGGGAAACTGGTCCTGGACCATCACCACTGAGGCCTGAACCTCAGTGAAGCAGTTTTGAAAACAGTGAACGGAGGGGGAGCACAGCATATTACTCTTGGGTCTCCTTACTACCTGAAAAATCCAGGAAAATGGAACAAAGTATTGTCAGAGGGCAGAGGAGATGAAAGCAAGAAGGCAACGGAGCCTCCAGATCATTCTTCCAAGGCCAGGCTAGGTACCCATCTCTACCCTGTCTGCTGCTTTCATCATGATTAAAAAACAAAAATAAAAACAACAACAACCAAAAAAGCCCACATAAACTGGAGGGTATGAGAACATTCTGCTCCCAACTTCCAACGTGCTGACTCTGACCCACAACCTGCATCTAGACAGCTCGGGACTGACACACATAATGGTCTCCAACAGTGACAGACACACATCTCAGACATAGCTGCATGACTCAAAGGATCTTGGAAATGGAGCTGAGTTTGTTCATCTGGCTAATGCGTTCCAATGCTGCTGCCTGGCATCAGGAATCAGCTGTGTCTCCTGAGCATCCACTGCTAATGTCACCACTAATTATCAACCCACCATGGCACCAACATGGTAGGAATCCAAGAAAACTAAGATGGAGAGCTACCCCATGTCCCAAACCCTAGTCACTATGCAAAAGTGCCCATCTCAGACCACCCTCCCCTTCCATACGCTAACACATTTCTAGGGTCCTTTTCAATCAAGCTACAATTTGAGCCCCAAACATTTTGAATAAAACAATTACACCCAAAGTAATAACTAAAAAAAAAAAAAAAGACGTATTCAGGGGCAAGGGAAATGATTCATTGGATAAACCACCTAGTTCACAGATAAGGATCAGAGTTTGGATTCCTAGAACCCACAATAAAAAGCAGGTGGGCATGGTAGCCGCTTATAATCCTAGCACTCAGGAAGCAGGAAAAAGGAATCCCCCCAGAAAAAGCTGGATAACTAGACTATCAGGAATTGGAGGGCTCAGAGTTTAGCAAGAGACGCTGCCTTAGTGGAAAGAAACTGAGGAAGACACCTGATATCAACTTAGACTGCAATATATAGAGAGGAATTTCTTGACGTGTTGCCAAAGTAGATAAAGAAAAGCTTAGGACATTTGAAGTATTTCTGAAGCCAGGTATGATTTCCTGTTCTTACCACCTCAGCATGCATGGGGCTAAGACTGGAGGACCGCCACAAATTCAAGGCTGTATGGTTGCAGAGTGAATTCAGGGACAAACTGGGCTAGTGTGAGACTCCCCCCCCACCCCACCAATACACATGTGAGTGTGTGTGTGTGTGTACATGTACACAATATAGGTAGATAGAAAAAGAAAAACCAAAAAACTAAACAAAAAACTTCCTCATATCAAACATCTTGGGCAGAGGAAAGAAAAGCTGGTGGCAAAGGTGACCATAGCTGGCAACAGACATCCCCATCTATGGTGTCATCTCTCCCATGGGTGAAATGACAGTGAATTGCCAGGGAAGAGTGGGACCATTCCTGGACACAGGGGCCCTGAAGGCCTAGAGTGGTGGCATTGTGCAGGCTGATCTTATCATCAATGGATGGCACACACCTGGAGAAACAGGCTACACCCAACTCTGCAGCATCCTTCCCATGGTTGGTACCCACAGTGGGCTACCATAGAGCAGAATGGATAAGATGCCCCAAATGATAGGCCCAATTACTCCAAGTTAGCCAAATCCAATAAATACCCAGGCAGCTCCTAAGGTAGAAAGTCCTCACATTCATTTAGTTAACCGAAGCATTTGTGTGTGGGACACACGTGTTGCATTCAACAAGACAACAGCTCATCCCAGGTACTGAACTCCTGTGGAGGGGGTCCTTCTAAGTGCAGGGCTTTCCTTTTGACCTATGGGACAAGAGTGGTCACAGATCATCCAGGGGTGACAGGATTCTAAGTTTCTTTCAGGCCAGATGCCTCTGGCATGCAGAACCATTAAACATGAGAAACACGGGAAACTCAACGCATGTGAACTCATTTGTGTGTTCATTATTAATTCATAATTAATTGATTCCTAATTAATTCATAATTAATAGTGGGGGTGGTACAAACGTGTGCGTACACAAGGCAGGAATGTGTATACCCATGAATGCATGCATAGAGCCCAGAGTAGGGGCCTGGAATTCACCCCAACCATTCTCCACTTTATTGTCTGAGTCAGTATCTCTGACTGAACATGGTGTTTGTCTGGCTGTCCAGCAAGCCCCTAGGATCTGCCTGTCTCTGTCTCTGGACTTGCCCCCATTCCTAGGGTTAGAGTTATGAAAGTACACTGCCATGACTGTACTCTGGGGACCTGAACCCGGGTCTATATGCTGTGTTACACTCTCACCCACTAGCCACTTCCACAGCCCACTATATATGAATTCGAGCTCTCTGTTCTGGATAACAGTAAAAGAAAAAGAATACATCTTTCCATGTTGCTATTCATGTATACACTTCAAACAAATGACAAGTTACTCAGAAATCGCCATAATCATTGTTATTTTCAGAGCAATAATAGAAGTGAGAGATTAACTTCAACCCAAACAAGATTGCACAGAGACAAAGCTGGAGCAGACTGCAAAGGAATATTGAGGTCTCTGCTGGAAGGTGACCAGGAGTCGGCCTAATAGCATTTAATAACTAGTGATGGGCACATTTAACGCAGGTGTGGGAACGACAGCCTAGCTTTGCAATCTGGAGGAAAAAACAAAAAGGTATTTTGCTCTGACAAAAATGCGCCTGCTTCTTCCACAACTGACTGGAGGAAAGAGAAAATGTCATCGGAGATGATGGCAAACAGTGAAATAATAAGAAAAAGGACAAAAGACCCAGCGACAAATTGCTGAGAGGCTCAGTGTATGCTGATGTCACCATGGGCCCAAAGAGACGAGAGTGAAACAGATGAGATACTTGTTGACAGCTAGCTGGGTATCGAGTTAAATCAAATGGGGAATAAGTTTTACAAGTCCACCATTAATTGGCATCATAAGCAGAGAAAACCTGCTGGCTTTCTCTCTGCACTAGGAAAAGACCACTTACAACAAAGCAGAGAAAACTTAAAAAAAAAACCACAAAAGCAAGGACAGGAAAAATAACTTAATCTATTGGAAAATGAAATGAAATGGCTATCAGAGAAAATGAAGTGCCCCGGCGCTAGATCACGGGTGATCTAGACACTGATAAGTACAATGATGCACAAACACAGTCATGACTAAAGCCCGAGATGAGATTTACAGCCTATTCCAGAATAGGCATTTGGAATCAAAGATATTATTTACCTAGCCGGTAACCAACTAATACCAAAGTTATTAATTATTGCTGCGGGAGGCCCTCAATGATGCCATTCCTAGCAGTGAGGCCACAAGCCTTTCATCAGAATGACCTCACCAAAGCTTACCTCAAACCTTCCACATCCCACAGAAGACTTGAGCAAGATGAGGGCTAGGGAGCATTACTGTGAGTCAGCGTGGAGGCTGATATACTCACTTACTTGACTATCTTCATAATGGAGAATTCCTCTACCCCACCCCTTAACTAGTTTCTAGAAGAGTTAGTGCCTGGGAATTCTCATAGACCTCCTAGAAAACTCCTCAAAGCTCCAGGAACGAAGCCTCTACTCCATATTCTCTCCAAGATCTACCAGAGCAGCCTGCTCCCCTGCTCCCCTGCTCCCTTGCTGCTCCCTCTCACTTTCCATGCCCCCATGAGCATCAGAGTCTGAGCTCCACGTGAATTTATTTGGCCCAGTCAATTCAGATTCAATGTTAGAACATTGTTGAAACTTGATGCTCTAAGTACGGCAGAACTCAACATCTGCTTGAAAAGCTGATGTTTCCTGCAGCTGCTTTAAAATGACAAAAAGTCATGTACCAAATAATTTCAAATTATCACATATAGTACGGAGAGTTTGTTTGTTTGGCTTGGTTTGGTTTAAGACAGGACCTCACTAAGCAGCACTGGTTGGCCTGGAAGTTGATATGTGGACCAGGATGACCTAGACTCCCAGAGATCCACCTGCCTCTGCCTTCAAAATACTGGTACTAACCAAGCAGTCACGTGTCACACACACAGACTTGCAGTTTAGGAATCTTCCCAAATAAAGCATGGAGTGCAGTTAATTACACAGGACTCTAGGTGGAAGCTGTAGAGGGTGTTTTTCTTTCCTCCAAGCCTGGCCTTTTTCTTTTACTTTCTAGAGATTTCTGCAGCCAACTATGAACATCTTTCACCATATCCACCCAGCTATTGAGAAATGTGCTTTGTCCCTGTGCATAAAGTGACCCTGGAGGTCTCAAGAACGTTACACTGGTAACCTGAAACACATCTACAAATGAGAATCAAGTGACTACACACAACACACTACTAACTTACGCAACTAACATTGAAATCACGGCATACTGCCTTCTGCATGCTTTGCACATACATCTCACATATTTTTCTTCCAATGAAAACAGAATTTTTTATACGGTATATCCTATTATGCCCCCCCCCCCGCCCCGCTCCTCCCAGTACTGCCCTACCTCCCCTTCTATCCAGATCCATACCCTTTCTTTATCTCATTAGAAAACAAACAGGCTTCTAAGGGATAATAAGAACATAAAATATAATAATGCAAAACAAGACGAACACACTGGAATTGAACAAAACAGACAGACAGAAAAGAACCCAGGAAAAGCAACAAGAAACACACCCACTCATTCGCATACTCAGGAATCTCACAGAACCAGAAGTCATAATATATATGCAAAGGACCTGTGGAGTGGAGAAGGAGAAAAAATAAAATAAAAGTAAAGATAAAACTGGGAAAAAAAGAAAAAGAAGAAAAAGATACAGCCCTGATACAAATTCTGAAGCAAGGACCTCCAGAGAGGCTGCTGGGCCCACTTTCTGCTGGCCATCTACCACGGAGCACGCAGCTTACCTTTAGCTGTTTTCTCAGCACGACTCCCTTAGAAAACACTAATTTTTCATTTACAAGTGGTTATCAGTTGTAGATAGCTTCTGTGTGAGGGATGGAGATGGTGTCCACTTGTCCTCCCAGCTCTAGAACCCCATCTGGAGTAGACTCCGGCATGCCCTGTGTACGCTACCTCAGTCTTTGTGAGCTCATGTGTGCATCCATCCTGTTGTGCTTAGAAAGGCCTGTTTCCTTGGCGCCCACCATCTCCTTTGGCTGTGACATTCTTTCTGCCTCCTCTTCCACAGGGTTCCCTGAGCCCAAGCAGAATTTGAGGGAGACACCCCTTTCAGGGCTGAGTATTCCAAGGCCTGAGACTCTGCATATTGTACTCTCTGCATTTGTGCCCGTCTGTCAGACTATTTAGACATCAGTAACTTCATTATAACCAGTATCTCTCTCTGGTATCATTTTTACACCAATTTAGAGTGCTTAAGACCTGGCACTTTTTAAGAACAATGGGACAATTTAACCAAAGCCACTGATACCTATTTTTATAGAATTAAGAGTGGTTGTTTGAAAATTTATCACTTAGTTAACGTATTCATGATCTTTCATGAGCTGTACAACATAGCCAATTATTCTATTTTTAATGTGACCTTTCAAAGGCTTATTTAAAATGACATCCAACAATTGTGGGCATGCCAGCAGGAAAATGCCAAGTATACATTACATTTCCTGGCTCCTTTTTTTTTATTGATTTTGTCAGGTAACTTCTGAAATCATGCCAAATCAACATGGAGTGTTCGGCAAATATGTTTCCCTAGTTTGTTGCTGCTTTAAGGTTATATAGAGAAAAATGTTCGAAGGACTCCAAGAACTGCAGGGAACCTCTGGCTACTAACTGAGGGAATGCAGGGGGCCTGTTGAAACGGGAGTTACACAAAGAAGACTAAGTTGGGCCTCCTTTGACATCAAAGGGCTTTTCCAGATTGGGCTCATAAGACCTGGAGAGCCATCTCCTGTACTGCAGACCTGCCGAGGTCTGGGGTAAGCCAGTGGGGGACGAGAAGGTATCCTTTTGATGCATCTCCTTGCCTCACCACTCCCCATACATGGGGATTCTATTACCCTTCTGCCTCCCCAGCATCCCCCAAAACATCTGCTCTCCATCAGATCCTGGGAACTGTCTGTTGAATGAATGCATGTACTAGCAAAAACACATGCAAAAAGAGGCTTTCTCAACCGTTTACAATAATCTAAAGGAGAGGATCAGGGACTGGAAAAGAGGTCACAAGTTGGGAGAATTCTCAACTCCAGCATCCTGAATGCCTTCATGAATCCTTGGGTGCTCTATCATACCATGCCCACCTGGAGGTGGAGTTGATATATGAAGAACGCAAGGTAGAAGGGGAGGAGAGAGGAAGGGAGAGGAATGGAGAGGAATGGAGAAAAACATATAGCTCAATAAAAAACAAATAAAAAAACAAAAAGAAGAATGCAATTTTATAGCAGACTAATGCTTTAAATTTTAGATCTGTTCCCTAGTAAGAGACTGGATCCTCGTGCTTTAAGATCTTAAATGAAATGATAGGGCCATTAGTCAGAGTTGACTTGCATTGTCTTTCTATGCCTCTTTGTCCTGACTTAAACATGAAATCAGCTTTGTACAGTTCCCATCCGACCCTTACCCTATGAAAGAAGGTTACGGCAGCAAGACTGCCTGGCCCATGCAGGGGGATGCAGAGCGATCTAGTAATGTAACATTTTTGTCAGATGGTAATTTGATTCTTGATATTTACTGGGTAGCTCATGAACTCTTACTGTCTATGGACAAAAAAAAAAAGATCCAGAAAGCTACACAATAAAATGAGACAAAAGATGAGAAGGATTCTTTATCCGCCTACTCCTTGCTCTTCAAACACTGTAAACTCAAAGTGTCCTTACCATCTCAGAGACTAGGTGAGAGGAAGGAGTTAAACATCTGCTTTAAAACAGGGGGCCAAGCATGGTGGTGCTCACCTTTAGTCCCAGCACTTGCGCCTTGGAGCCAGAGGCAGAGAGATCTATGTAAGTTCCAGGTCAGCCTGGTCTACATACCAAGTTACAATATGGTCAGGGCTACATAGGGAGGTCCTGTCTCAGAAAGAAAGGAGGGAAGGGAGGGAGGAGAAGAGGAACAGGAAGACAGGAGAGAAGAAAGTTGAACATTTTTCAGTCAAGAGGTAAAAGGCAGAGAGAGCAGATTACAGTGCAGCAAACCTGCCAGCAACAGATAAACAAACTCCCTCCTCTTCCACCAACAACCAGTCTAAGGTGGTCTTGAAACATCAGCAGCTGCCAGGAGCCAGTACCATCTCTCTCTCTGACCTGTCCAAGTCTTCTGGAGCTGGAGTATCTCTGATCAGCCATTAGCGGACAGCCCATCCTTCATCCAACCCCACCCTTTTCTCACCTTTCCTGGACTCTGTGACCCCTGCCCAACAGGCAGAGTATCATGAGAGAGAATGTTCCTGTGTGCCAAAAACACGCAGGAAAGTTTGAGCTCTGGTCCCAGAACACACAGTTTCTCATTTAAACTCCTGGGAAGGAATGGTGTCTTACTGCTCTGATCACTTCTCTCTCTGCTGGATTCCACTAGCACCCAACACAGAAAGCAACACATTGCTAGAAATGGAAGCATTACACACTTGGTATTTTTCCATATAGGCTACCAGGTCAGTGTCCAGACACTGTGAGGAAGGACCCAACACAATTGCACTCATCTAGAGACAAATCTCATATGATCCAACCAGACTTAATTCATGGTTCAGTGTAACAAAGGGTCTTTGAGCCAGATGTCATTACTTAAGAGAACTATGGCAAGAGATAAATGTGATGTCTGGAGGCCCAATGAGCCCAAGCTCAGGGAAGAATACACACGTATTTCACTGTGGCTTTATATATTATCTTCTTAATTGTAATGTGTAGCAATTGCTCACCAACAATGGATTAATTAAATTTAAGTCATGAGATACCCACAATTATGGAAAAGAGATTATTGGTGAAGGATTTAAGGATAAAGGATTTTTTAAGTAGCATTATTTAATCATCAAATTATAGAACAATATTAAATAATGGGATCTGGAAGGATTTAGACACATTAATTATAAATACTAATTTTCAGGAATAACATAGTCAAAGATGGAAAATCACAGCTATTTCTAATGTAAAAGCCCACCACTGTGTTTAGGATCAGTGTCGGGAGCACAATACTGTGGTCAGAGCCGTGCCTGCAGATGCTGACCCTGGGTTAACACACACAGCATAGCTCTTGGCTAGGATTTGTTTTCTCTCCAGAGCCATAATCTACTAAAGGGACAGAAAGATTACTCATCTCTAACGCCTTAAACAGCTTCTCAAAGGTTTAAAGTAACTTTTAATGGGTTTTTCTTTTTCTTCTCTCTATCATAGGAATTTGTTTGGGAGATTAAGAAATCACCTTAGGAAAAAACATTAAACAGAACTCACTAATCATCCTCCATTTAGCCTTTTATATGAGTAAATAGGGAAATCATTTCTAATCACATCCATTATACGGAATTCAAATTATTGCACTCTGTTTTATTATCTATCAACAGGAAACGCACGTCCTCGCTATGAAGTTGAGTTAGTGAGTTTCTTATACGATTAACTCCTATTTTAATAGCCCAAAGGGTTTCTCAGATCAAAGTGGGCAGGTCAGGAGCAAACAATACAGGGAGCAGGACTAGATGAGGACCCCGAATCATAATGTGCTGTGACTATCCTGGTGTGGATGCAGAAAGTCTAAGGAGACATTTCGTCCCTCCCTTTAGCTGTCAAACTATTGAAATAATGGACCTAAGAGGCTGGAATTTCCCCAGGAATTTCATGCTGGGAAAGAGAAATGAGTGAAACTCGGTGCCAATCAGTGGGGGAACTTGTCTCCAAGAATGCGATTTCACACAGTTGTGACAACTTGGCGGACCACTTGACAGCAGAGACTATACAATGGGCAGGATCACACCTTGACCAGGACTGCTTAGTTCTGCACACCCCTTGCCGTCTATTCAATTTAAATGGCATTGTCAAAGCTGTACTTGTGCTGGGTCTCTTTGTTCCTCCTCCCAGTGTGGCCACATTTAATAAATCTCCTTTTTCTGCTGTTCGCTATGGTTTATCCCTTTTAATTAGCCCACTGAAGATGCCTGGCTGAGTCTAGCTTGTTACCGCTAACAACTCCAGCGCCACTGTCACCAAGGCTCCCAAAGATGAAGTATGTAAGGAGCCAGCCAGGAAGTGACCTGGAATGTGACATTATCCCATCTAACATTTCATGGATGCCACGGGAGGGACAATACCAGAGTCATCTTCTGACCCCTCGTTTAGATGTTGCATGGTGGGTGATAAATTTTCACCACCAGCCAAAGTGGCTCAATGGCCAAGAGCTCAGACATACAAAGTGACATTCAAATGACAGCCCCAACACATCTACTCTGTATGGTTTATTGGAAGAGTTCCTTGCTGAGGACTCTGGGAATGAGGGACTTAGCATGAAGGACAGTATGCTAGGACCAATAGGAAGCAACAAGGGAATTCTGTGCTAGGTAGGAAAGGCTGACAGACTGGTAAGTAGGTCAACTGGGACAGATGAGGGGACCAGAGTTCTAGGGTCCCTGATGTGTGAATGCAAAGGCTCAGACTGGTAAAGCACAGTAAGGGGAAACAAGCAACCAGGCCCTTGCTGAGACAGGAGCACAGGATGAGGGAGGGAGGATTACAGGGAGTAGATCAAGGAGGGTAACAGACTGGGAACACAGGCCAAGGGGAAGGTTCTAGCTCCTTCCACTCTTGCCAGACACTCTGCCACTTCTCCCAGGGAAGCATCTCCTTGCTCCAGGCATAGATGGCACTCACTCTGACTATCACTTAACAGCCAGCATGGTGCTTCACTCAGGGGAGGGTCCTGCTCCTCCTCTTCCCAGGAGGAGGCAGCACACAGCTAAGCACCATTGACTCTTGGTCAGAATGAAGACTGCAGTATGCTCACATTCCCAAAGTGCTTCCTACACTGCAGACAACACCGCTGCTGTTTCCAAACATAAGCTGTCTCCCAGGAAGGGGATTTTCAAAGGGGTTCATAAGAGGCTATAGGTCAGTTAGTCCAAGGCAGGGCAGGAGAACTCAGAGATTGCCTGGGATGTCCCCCATTCCATACTCCATCTTGGCTATTTCTGTTCTATAGTCCCAGAGGCTGTGAGGAAGAGACAGAAAGGGACAGGGAAGACAAAAGCAGCATGCTGCTCCTCTAGGTTAGAAGTCATATAACAACACATCATTTCCTCTGCCTTAAGGACCATGACCGCAAAACTGCCAGCAGCGCTTCTTCTACCAAAAGGGGAGCATGGACTAACCACTGTTTGCCTGATAAAACCATTTCCTAGCCTAAGAAAAAGAGACATGGGTTTTGATCAATAGGGCTGAAACTCTGAAAATAGTATTTATTTTTTGCCAGAATATAGCACGGCGAGTTTGGGAACATTTCAAATCCACATGACATATTTAATTCATAGAGAAAGCGAAACCTCATTTAACTACCTCGGAGGGTCACAAAAGGTGGCCTGTGAGATCACACCAGGCTGGGAGAAGGTTAGAGAAACAATCGCAAGCTAATGAGTACACACTAGAAGGGCAGAGAGCAGAGAGGCAAATTGCAGCCTGGTTCCCTGGACCTTCCCTGGTAAAGAACAAAAGACCAAAGGTGTCATTTTTTTAAATACTAAATTATTGAAAAGGAAAGTCCAAACTCAAGCACGGAATAAATGGCCCTGATTCTGAACAGCCTCACATTCAACCCAGGCCGGTTAGGACCAGACTCAGGGTAAGCTGTGACACAGAAATTGAAGTTCACTCTTAGGGTCTGCTACCTCAGGGCATGTTCAAGCTATGAGCAGCATCCTGAGTCTGAAATGCCAGAAAAGTCCCCTTAAATGGGGATCCTTCCCCCACCCCAACAGCTCCAGGTAATGCAGCTGCAGTGAAGAACCCCTCAGGGACACTGGCTATGAAATAGCTATTGTAGCACAAAAGCCAACATCAATCAGACCCCGGGACCCGTGTGGGGTGTGGGAAGGCTTTGGTGAAATGCGAGAAGAACAACGGATTTCCAAGAGAAATGCTATTTCATACAAGCTTTTAAAGGAAATGAACGCCCCAGCTTAGCACGATACTGGCAAGATCTCAGGCTTTCTGAGCTCGACGGGACCTTAGCTCACTATTTCTGAAGCCCTTGTTGGCCATCTGGTGAAGTAAGAGTCAAGAAGGACTCCGATCCCCTGCAGAGTGTGAAAAGATCTCTTCCCCTTAGGAGGTGTGAGCATGCCAAGAGTAACTTAATCTGCTTAGGATACACAGTTGACTGGCAGAGCCCTGCTTTCTGAAGCTGGAAGAGGTGAATGGCAGCTCAACCACTACATTAATTATCTCAAATTATGAATAAGTGGAGTGTAAATGAGACTGCTCTACTGAACTTAACATGGCTTTTAAAAACTGAGCAGAGAAAAGATGTTAAATATTACACAACCTGGAATGCTAATTTGGGAGCGACTGTTCCTTTAAAATACAAAGAATAACACCTCCAAAGGGAAATTCCTGATTGCAGGCTCCACAGGTTTCAAAAAGAAAAATAAAGAATAGGTCTCTATGGGGCTGGAGAGATGGAGCAACAGCTAGAAATGCTCTTGCTAAGGACCCAAGTTCAGTTCCCAGCACCTACATGGCAGCTCACAATTACCTACAGCTCTAGTTCTAGGGGATGTGCATGTGCACGCGCGAGTGTGCACGCACACACACACACAAGCACACAAACACGTAATTTAAAAGATTTGATTCTATGCATACATATGAGAAATTAGCTCCCAATGCAAGTAAAGGATGGCACTGTGTCCCTTGGTGACCTTGCAGGGTTTCTTCTGATGCTCAAAAGTGACCTTAGAGGCGACCCCTTTGTTTCTAGCGTGTCACAAGGAGTAAGTGCAGCAGATGGAATCTCAGGACACAGTTTAAACATTTTCTGGTGTTTTACAAACAGAAACAAGAAAATTCAGTAGTGTACACAGCTTACTTCCACAGGAAGCAGAACTGCTGGTGCCAACGGAACTTAGGGCCTTCAATTCTGGGAAAATATAAAGAAATGCCATTCACCTACAGTGGGCACCGCAGACCCAGAGCTGCCAACAACAAAGATGTCCTCTACTCTGGTGGGGTCTGGACTCATGGCATACGCATTTCTGAAAGCCGACTGAGCTGGCCTCTTCAGAGCTGTGTGTTTCAGGGCCTAAAAATTACACCTCAATTTAAGATTCATCTGTTTCTCTCTATTTTTTTTTTGATTGAGGGATTATTTCAAAAGGATTGAATGTATTAAATATCAAGACAGGTCATCAGACTGTGGAATCTAAAAGCAGTTTCGTGTCACTCGCAATATGTTGTCCTTAAGTATAGAAAAACTGCGAGCAAAAGGCTGAAATGGAATCTCATGCAAACACCAGTCCACAGCAGGCCCAGGAATTGAACACAACCCTAAAACTCATTAGTATTCACAGGGTTCTCATTCCTCACAGCCCCCAAACACAGCTTCCCTCACCTTACAGACCATGTCCTGGGGACTAAAGGACCTGCCCAACATTCTTTCAACAAATGCTTACTGCACCTACCAGAGAGCCAGCAACAAAGAAGGTTCAGAGGTAGCTCAGGACGAAGCACGGACCAGCTCAGAAGCTGTGGCTCCAGGGAGTGAAGGGCAGCTATGATGTCCAGAGCCTGATGGCAGGATGTGACAAGCTGTGTCCTCCATCCAAGACAACCAACACATTGGAAAATGACCACATTTTCTACAAGTGCATTTGATACCAAGGAGGCCATGGTAGCTTTTTCTGCTTTCTAGCTGGTAGAGGAAACTTGAATGGGGAACAGATCAGTACACAAACTCCCAAAGCAGATCCCAGGATGGGACATCAGTGGTCCAGTGGGGAATGAGAGCTATGCACCCTACAAAAAGGCTCCCAGGAAAAGCCACAAAACTCTAAAAGGGGGACAGGCAAGGTTCCAGGAAAATGCTTTTTCAATTAAAGACATATTTTATTTAAATATATAAATGAAGAAAGTTATCCCATGGTAAAAATAAAAGAACTAATAATGAAGTCTATAAGATAAAATTTTCAAGATCTCATATAATTTTCATGCTGAGACACCCCCAATCCCATCCCCCTATCTCCACCGTGGGAGATCTTAACCTTTTCTAAAAGTGTAATTAAAAAATAAACTTATATATCAGTTTTCAGTATGTTGGCTGGGGGCTCTCACGCACCACCATCGGATCATCAGAGCACACATTATCCCCTTCTCAGCGTTGGACCACAGTGCAGGATGGGGGGCCTTCCACATGCATTATCTCCAATCCTACATTTCATTGCAGGCAGGATCCCTGTACCCTATAAACGAGGCGCCCACACCATCACTTTCTCCTTCTCCTTCCTCCCCCGTCTTCCTGTCCACCTCTACTTTGAAATAGTAGACCATCTCAATTCTCAGCCTCAAAGCTCGGAGCCAATAGTGTGAGCTTTTGTAACCAAGCCCTTGATGGGGGCGTCAGGCCCGTCTGCACTCTGGACCCCTGTCTGGCCCATTGTCTCTCTTCCTGACAGATAATGATGCGATGACATACCACCTCACCTGCTACGTGCCCTGGGGGTCAAACGCCTGGCTTCCTCTCCTGAAGACAGGACAGTCCATCTTTCACTGTCTGTTACTTTCGGCCTCTGGCCAGTACGAGGACAGAGTTGGCACCAAATGAGCACTTAATAGACTATAAAGGAAAGTAATCCAGGGCACATTATGTCTGGCCACATGCTAAAAGTAGGCGTATATTAAAATGCTAGCCATTACATAAGCAGCCGGGGAGAGGGCAATGTCGGAAATAGAATGGAAGGCTTACTTAAAGAACGACCACCAAGTCAGTCAAGCCTGCGCACAGTGAAGTTATCATGGCTTCCCTTCTTTTCTTAGAAATGTATTAATGGTTTTAGTTTATGTGTATGGATATTTGTGTATGGATATATTCGTGTGTGTGTGTGTGTGTGTGTGTGTGTGTGTGTGTGTATGACAAATGCCTGGTACCTATGGAGGCCAGAAGAGGGTGTCAACATCAACATCCTCTGGAACTGGAGTTATAGACAACTGTGAGCCAGTGGGTGCTGGGAACCAAGCCTAGGTTGTCCGCAAGAGCAGCAAGTCTTCTCAGCTACTGAACCATCTCTCCAGCCCCACGACTGTCTCATTTAAGAACCATCGAATGGCCATGCCCCTGAGAGTATAGCCTTAACCGTGTTGAAACACAGGCTCCAGCCTCTGCCTGCCTTTACCCATGGAGGTCTGTAGACTGAAATGTAACTTCAGCCAGGCACGAGAGTAGGAGGAAAGCTCTGGAGGCATTCATACATTCTACTTCCAAAAAGGAACATTTAGAGGAGAACCCACCATGTAGGAAAGAGGAAGGCCAAGCCCTGGGGTAAGAGGGGAGGCTGACTCTACACCGGTGGGCAAATGAGGTGTGGAAATGAACACAGGCGTGATGGTGCAGGCTCATCAGACTGATCCACCGTGGGGTGGGAGAAGAAAAGAGGGATGCTGGGGGATATTCTGATCACTCTCACACTGCCGAGACTGCCAATACAGTCTGCTTTAAATCAGAGGGCTGAGCTAACTACTAGCTGACCAAAATTAGCCACAGAGGTTTTGGAGGATGGAGAACAGACAGAGAGGCATAGGAAGTAGTAGTGGGTCTTAGAAAGGGTATTGGCCCTTTTGGGATGAAGGAATAAGAGAGAGGAGGTCACTGGTGGCTTCTGCTCCACTTCTCTGATACTTCAGGTTCTTACCACGATATCTGACTACTGAGTTTTTATTGATAAAGAATAATTAGATAAATGCTTCAGAGGGTCATGGGGGGAAAGACCTTGGAGGAGCTAAGTATAGTGACAGAAACTAGAATGTTGTGTAGATGCAACCCACACATCCTTCCTTTGACCTTGAAGTTCAAGGTTTCCTTATATTCTTTGTGCTTTCTTAATGTATCTTTGCTCAGCATTTTGGTTTTCAGCGACAATTGCTGTTTAAGGATTTCTCTATTCATCCCCTATTCGTTAGACACTAATTTAATCCAACTTTGGAGTTTCTCTGTGGTAAAAACAAGATATTACCTATCCACACGGCAAGGTCCCCCAACACAGTGTGGGGAAGCAGAGAAGAGATGAGCTAGGACCATGTGTTTGCACTGGGCTCATCTAAGCCTCATTCATAAACGATCCTACCCAAGAGGCTGGCCGCAACCTCTGACTCGCACATGGGCTTGTGTATTTGACAGCACTTTATTACTCCCCAGTTCTCAGGAAGTAACCAAGGCACAGAGTCTTTCCTAAAGATAGTCCTGCTGCCATCTGGGTTGGGGCTGAGAATCCACAATACATCTGCTGATGACATTGAAGCACAAAGCCTACCCATCCCCAACCCACATTCACCCAGAGCCCTCTGCAGCCCACAGCACACCTAGAGGTACAGCATGCAAGGGAAGGGCTGGACACCCACAGACTGCAAAACTCCAAGGGAGAATTTCAGTAAGATAATCAGATAAGGGGAACTGTGGGTGTGTTCCTGAGTCCCCACTAATGGACATAGCAAAGACAGAAACAGGAAGTAAGGGGGACAAGGCAAGCCATAAAAACTAGCAGAGACCTGCCAAAGGGGTGGGTGTGCAGTTCACCGAAGGAGGAGAAGCATCTGGGCAGAGAACCACAACCAACCTAGAAAGTTATCACATGAGGACGGGCCTGAGAAAGGGGAAACTGAAATACTATCTCTCTCCACTTTAATATGAATTATTTAAACGGAAAGCAATAAAAGGAATCAGTGTCCACTGACTTCCTCAGATACACTATGCTTTGGGTTGTAAATGTGCCCCAAGGGTCCAGGTAGTTAAAAGCTTGTTCCCCAGTGAACCACACCAGGGAGGTAGGGATGAAGTGGAGCCTTAAAGAGGTGTAAACCAGCAAAGGGATATAAGGTATTGTGGAACCCATGCCTGTGGTGAGGCAGCCAGCCATGACAGAGGCAGGTGACGTGGCACATATCCAAAGCAACAGAGTCAACCTATTCCAGCTGTGAGCCTCGGAAACCATCAGCCAACATAAGCCTAAGGTATTTGCCCGTGATGGAAAACTGACTAACACACAGTAAGTACCTCAGCCCTTGATTTTTTAGGGGTAACCATGGAAAATGTTGGAGGACAAAATGAGTATTTCTCACAATTGTAAGAAAAGCTCCCTCTTAAAAGTTGCTTATACTGTTGTTATACCCAATCAAATGATACGGAATGCTGTCCTTGCTTAACCATTTCCAGAGACAGAAGAGGCCTTTTAAAAGGGGTGGACAGCTGGGAGCTGGTTCAGTCACTTTTGTGCTCATAGACCCAAATTTCATCCATTTAAAAAAAGAAAAAAAGGCTGAATGATCCACTCTTGTAATGTCAGCACTGGGGACCTAGAGACCGGCACATCCCTGGGGCTCACTGGCCATTCAGTCAGCCTACTTGATAAGTCCCAGGCTATAGAGAAACCCTGTGTCAAAAAACGAAGTGGATAGCATGTGAGAAATGAACAGGATTGTGGCTTCTGACCTACACCTACATACCTAACTACATACACACACACACACACACACACACACACACACACACACACACGGGTAGAGAATCTCTAAGAATGCATGGATAAATTTAAAGGGTGTGCAAGTCAGAAGGTCTGTTTTGTTTTAATGAGACCTTTCTTTTACAGCCCCGCCCACTCTGTGTCTGTCTCTCTCCTAATGCAACGCACCATACCGAGTGTCTAGGATTTCTCAAGGGAAAAATCATTCTCCTTGAATTATTAAGGTGTCATGTCCATAGTTCACAGAGAATCACACAGCTGATCTTCTCATCAGTGGGATGATGCTGAGTGGCTCAAATTCTGAATAAATCCGGCACAGTCATTTAAAACCGGATTGGAGTGATCTCATGGAAAAAGCAACACAGTGAAGAACAAGAAATTGGGGTCTGGTCCTCCCATCTGGGACCTCTGTACCCCTGAGTAAATACCTAAAAGCCTCCAGGACATGACTTCTCACTTTCTGACGCACCAGCATAACACTTTGAGCAGTGCAGAAATGCAGCTGAGCCTCGCGTGTAGCCTCAATATACTGCACAAAGATGGCGTACTCCATCACCACACCGTAAGACATTTTATTATTTTATAAACGCCCACTCCAACGGAGCCCACGAGTATCTGAAGCTCACAGATCAAATGTGTTTTTCCCCTCACTTCCTCACACTATCCTACCACAATACAAACTCTACCTGGGAAGGTGTAGGGGTCCCGTGCCTCTTGGTCCTACGCACGGGCTAACTGGCATGCTGGGTGAGAACCAGGCCTCGGCGGAGGCTTTAATGACCCTTTGCATTAGCCCAGCAGTCAGACCAGAACAGCTGCAGAACCCATCTCACCAAGTCACAGGTTTGCAATGCTTTCAGATGCACTGGCCTATCCCCAAATCTATCCCCTCTTCGCTCCTTTCATTATCTCTGGTTCAGCCTCACGGTCTCCTTTCCCAGGACAACACACCCCACCATCACCCCAACACCAATTACAGAAAGAGGCTCCAGAGTTCTATGGGGTGTGAGTGCACACAAGTCTGCATCTGTACTTGTATGTGGGTGTATGGCACCCAAAGGACAACCCTGGGTATCAAACATCACGTACCATTAATCCTCTCTATTTTTTGAGACAGGGTCTCTCATCTTCAGTTGCCCGGAAACTCATCAAATACGCAAGGCTGGCTGACCAGTGAGGCCCAGAGATTTTTCTGGCTCTAGCTCTCCATACCAGCACGACAATGGTGCACTCCCAGCTTTTTCACATGGGTTCTGGGGACAAAAATCTGGGCTGGTACACATCCCGAGCCATCTCCCCAGCCCAAAAAGAGGTTCTTTATAAGGACTGACATTCTCTTAAAGGCACAATCACTGTATGACCATCAGGATCCTTAAATAAGACGAAGAATGGAACCTTCTGCCCACTGGTGGCCACTTCTCACCCAAGTGGGGAGGCAGCTGCTGCACCAAGTAGAGGTGTAACTTTTAACCACAGACATACTCGGGCCTAAGACCCTGGGATCCCAGCTATCTGAAGCAACACATATCCATCCAGCTTTCTGCAGGAAATCTGAGTTCAGTCTGAGCAATGAGATTACAGTAGCTTTACTGTGACACTTGGGGAATTGGCTCAAGTCAGTCGCCCAGAGCTTTTCTCCTTGCAGAACATCCTATCAGGTATTCTGATCTTTTTCTTTCTCATATAAATTTCAGAACCATGCTGTCAATAATGACACTGTAACCCTAAAGTAATGATCAGAGCTGCATTGAATCTAAAATTGGCATATTAGTGGTATCTGATCTATACACACAATGTTTTTCTTTTATTTAGATCTTATTTAAGATATGTTCAATGAGCAATCAAAATATGTCTCCATACCCTAGAAGCATAAATACACATACAGTTGATCAATACCTAGAGGGACTGCATTGTTGAATGTGCTTCTCTGAGTGACATATCAGCTCTCCTAGGACTGGAAACTTCAGCTCTGCTAGTCAGGTCTGTATCCACCATAGCATCTCCCTGTGATGTGCATCCCAGAAAACCTGTGCATCCCATCATCTCCATGTGGTCTAGCATCCCAGGAGACCTGCGGATCCCTGGAACATGTACATCCCATCATCTCCCTGTGATCTAGCATCCCAGGAGACCTGAGCATCCCTGGGGTGTGCATCCTATCATCTCCCTGTGATCTGTGCATCCCTGGAACCTGTATATCCCATCGTCTCCCTGTGATCTAGCATCCCAGGAGGCCTGAGCATCCCTGGGACCTGTGTGTCCCATTATTTCCATGTGATCTAGCATCCCAGGAGACCTGAGCAACCCTAGGACTTATGCATTACATCATCTTTCTGTGATCTAGCATCCCATGAGACCTATGCATATAAGATCCCAGACAAGAGCCAGTAGCTATGAGGATAGAACTGCTTCTATCCTCAATCCTGCTCTTACAACACACATACACACACACACACACACACACACACACACACAATTCCTTTCTTCTTCCCTCACTTTAGAAGCCTGTTCCATAATGATTTTTGCACAGTCACTATAGAAGTACTGGTGGATCCTGAGAGATAACACACATCAGAAGGCTTTGGCCACTCAGAGGCTGCACACATAGAAGGGATTGGGATTATTTCACACTCCACAGCCAATCAAGCCAACAACAACAACAACAAAAATATATAAATTCTTCTAAACCACATAGGAGTTGAAATCTGGTACTTCTCCAGCTTATTATATAACCAGGCATCCAATGATGACCATATTACAGCAGGAACTCTGACAGCTAGCCACCATCAACACACGCTAAAAAGATACCAGACAAGGAGCAGGCATGAGATGCAAACCCAAATGTTTAAAAAAAAAAAAAAAAAAGAGAAACTAGTCCTTAAAGATAACCCTGTGTTGGGACTGGGGAGATGGCTCAGTAGTCAAGAGCACTTGCTGCTCTTGAAGAAGACCCAACTAAGGTTGCCAATACCCATGTAGATCAGAAACACCAGCTCCGAGGATCCCGTGCCCTCTTCTTGCCTCCACAGGCACGACACTCACAGATGCACTTGATCATGCACG
Source organism: Alexandromys fortis (assembly GCF_014885135.2). Taxonomy (NCBI): domain Eukaryota; kingdom Metazoa; phylum Chordata; class Mammalia; order Rodentia; family Cricetidae; genus Alexandromys; species Alexandromys fortis. The sequence continues at coordinate 3,475,144 of NW_026067909.1, read as the reverse complement.
GATACATAAAAAACAGTAACAATTAAATCCTCAACAACAACAAAAGACTGTACTGTATTACAGGTGGCAAGAGTCAATACAAAGATAGCATGCAAGACAGAGGCAGGTATATGCACAGACCAGCATGCTACCCTGAGCCAAGCACAGAATCCTCATTCCAGAGTGGTCCAACCTTGGGCAACACTGTGGCTCAATAAGTAAAGTTCCAAGGATCAGCCATCCAAGATGCCCAGAAGTTCTGCAGTCTTCACTGCATCTTCTGCATCTTTAACTATTACCCATGGTTAGAAGAGGACATGACACTGGTCCTCTTATCTCCTCCCACCTTCCACCACAGATCCATCATGACCTACATATGAGACTAAGTACCTTAATCTCCTTCTCAAACTCCACCACCAGTCTTGCAGTTCATGAAGTCTTACCTGGGCAACACCAACCCAGGGAACATACATAACATCTAAGAGATTGTGACAGAGACGGTCCCTGGGCATGGACCAGCAAGGTTGCTCAGTGCCTATAGTGGACAAGAGAAACGTCACCATCTCCAAATGTCATCAGGACTGGGGTGGAAAGCCCTGTTTGATTTCTTCAATTCCTCTCTCAGCCTCTGTGCCCTTTTCTGCAGACAACATGAAGATAACCCTTAGAAAAGTCAGTGGCGACCAAACTAGAGCAGGACACATATGCCAGCCTAGTCCTCCATGATCCTGGGGATCTCATTCTTCACTATTGATTCAAGCCAGTCATAACCAATGGCTCATTTGTTTATGTTGGGGGTAGGGTTACACAGGGTCTCACTATGCAGCCCAAACTAGGCTTGACTGTAGCTCTGACTTCATCTTCTCATTTCCTTTCTATGCTTGGTGATTTTTCTTATTTATTTGTTTTCTTTTGTTTTTTTTTCTTCTGATATGGGGGGGAGAGGTTAAAGAGGGCCTCACACATGACTAGGAAACCATCAAACCCTGAACAATTTTCCAAGGCCTTCTGCTCTTTTTGTCCTGAAAAAAAAAGGTCTTACTGTTTTCCTGGGTCTGTTCTCAAACCTGAAAATATTCTCCTCGGCTTCCTGGGTGCACCAGGAACACACCAGATGAATGGATACATCTCCTTTGTGAAGGCGACTGATGCGCCCTCCGGCAGCTGCTTGTCTCCACCTTAATTTCTCCAACCCATGGTTTCTTTCACTCTTCCAGGGTCCTCCAAAGTATGTCCATCCCCTGACACCACCCATCATTTCAAACCTTATCTTTTTCTTAAAATAAATTACTACAAGTCGTAAAATAATTTACTACAAGTCGTAAAGTGAAAACAAGTGTGAAGTTGGATGGAATCTCCCTCTCTGTGACGCTGGGTGGGTAATGGGTTCATCCCTGTCACTCAAATGCAGCCCTGGGAACACAGACCAGAATGTATTCCTGTCCCGGGCCTATCACAGTGTCAAGCACACAGCAGACTCATTACCCATTGAGCCACCTCTTTAACTCCCAAATAAACATGTGAAACAGCTGAACAAGCGAATGATGGTTTGCTAAGCATAAGCTTGTCTGTATGGCCTGCTGCTACTCAGAGACACCGAAGGAATCCTGACCATAATGGAGGAAGAACAAAGGAGCTAAATGACATGGTTGGCAGGAGGCAGGATGCATGCTAGTATTAAATGTGGGAGGAACGCCAGCAAGTCCTGAAGGCCATGATGGAAGCAATTGGAAATCATGGGCTCCTGAGCAGAAGCCTCAAAATCAAAGGAGTGTCTACTTCCCAGCGAGCTTCAGACAAAAGGCAGCGTAGGTGGGGTGGTTAAAGTGGCCAGAATTCTGTGGATCCAGCTCAAACGCTTGCCTCTAACACAAGCCGGGTCACGGTGATCAGCGGGGGAGAAATCAGTCACAGGTTAAAGGAAAAGATGACTTTGTCACCACCATCTACTAATGAAATCGCTCACTCTAGGCTTAAGATTCCGAAAGCAAAGCCCTTGCATTCGACAACAGGAAAATTAATTTAATGAGAAATCACTGGATTGAGCAAATGAACGCACATCAGCTCAGACACATGCCCCAGACTGGTGCACAGTGATTACGGCTATAATTATGGCTACTCTAGCAAGGAAAGGTGACTGGGTTTACGCAAGAAAGCATAAATGATAGATACTGTCCTTAGAACGAGTCTCTCACACAGGCTGGAAGGAGACCCGTGCGAAAGCAGGCTTGCTTAAGGAGGGTGGAACAGCAGGTCTCTGCTGTTGCTGTTGTACATCTGCAAAGCTGGCTGCTGCAGCAATGTCTTGCATGCAGCATAGGTGGGGCCAAGAAAGAAGTGCACCTGGCAAGAGGCTCCAGATTAACCTTGCTAATGCTTTGTGGTTCGGTAGAGAATCAGCTAAGCAGAAAGCAGAGGCCCGGGTTGCCCTGTCTGCTGCGTTCTCTTCTGGTCTAGACTGTAGAAGGCGGCTCTGAAGATACACAGAACAGAGAGTTACAGTAATAAACTTGGGAGCATTCTAAACCAAAGGACGCTTGCCAGAAGGACACAAGACGTTGTGCCTGCCACCTTCTTTTCTGCTGTTGAGTTTTTACTGACACACGACATGGCTTTACTGGCAAGGGTCTCCCCATGCCTGTTCAAATCAAAGCTGGGAAGTGGAAGGCAGGCAGCACAGGTGAAGGCAGCAGGAAAGGCTGCACCAGCTCGGACCCCAGGATTCCCGCCCTACTAGTGCCCATGATCACTGGGAGGCAGCATTAGCCTGGCTTCTTTCAACTTTACAGAGCCGGCAAGATCAGCGCCAGCAGGGTCACCGGAGAGCTGGGCCAGGATCTCCTCAGACTTAGGACTGGAATCTGTGTTCACCCGGCCTCTTGTGTCTACACTAATCTGAGAAGGTTCCGCTACACAGGCAATGTGTCAGGTGAACCACGGGTACCCAGCCCAAAGCCATAGTCTCGCCATAGTCTCTCAAGTGTTTTCCACTGTCTTAGGAGCCGCTCACATTCCTGCGGACGGGCTGCTGTGGATTAAAGTGATTGCATCAAAAGGACACGTGCAAGTCCCCAGGACTTGTGAGTAAAGTCTGACAAGAAACAGCGCCTTGTCTGACAAAATGAAATGGGTATGGGGTCAGGCTTTAGGAGAGCAGGCACTGGTACCACATGACCGAAGACAAGAAAGGACACAAGGTGCACACACACACAAGCAGAACCCCCATGAGAAAACGCAGACTAGAGCCAGATGGATGTGTCTGTGGGCCAAGGCCGGCTGAGGACTACCAGATTCTGTCCCAGACGACACAGAAGGAAGCAACCTGCTGGTGCTTTGATGCCAGGCTTCCAATCCACAGGCCTATGAGAGAATGGATTGATGCTGTTTCAAGTCACAGCATCTGAAGGAGATTTTTGTGTGTGTGTGTGTGATCGCGGGAAATTAATACAACTCCCATGTTAACTAGGTCTTTCACCTTCTGGACTCTGGCATCTTGTCAGCACTACTCTCTAGAAGGCCTGGCCTGTGGCTGATTCTCATCCAAGTGTAGCCATTCCTGTCACGGCTGGCTGCTCCTGGGCTGCCAGACTCAGCTGTTCCTATATAAGTGTTTTTCCTGATGCGGTGACATGACCCGGAAAGTCCCCATGAGGAGGATCACATCCCGTACCTGAGAAATATGAGAGGCCTGTGGGTCCATGTCCATGGCAGCTCTGCACTGCCCACTGCCACACAGCCGACCCCTACCAACCTCAAAGGGAAGGAAAAAGGAAAGAAGGAGGACGTCGTTTGCTTTGGGCAAACACATGACTTTCTTAAGCTGCGTGCTGGTCTACAACGGTCTGGTCCCTCGCTGGCTGACATCCTCGGCACAGCAATCTCCTCCTCCCCCAGCACGGCCAATAACCAGAGGAACAAAGCTGACAAAAGTAAGAGCTGAGAGACTAAGGGGATTGCCCCTGACTCGATGCCACTGGGGATGAAGTAGAAGCAAGGCCAGGGCTAGGCTCACAGGAAACCAAGTTGCAGCCATCTGATGTAACAGCATCAGGCAGATGGAAAGCACAGGCGTCTCAGGTGAGAGACAAGTCCTGCCAGCACAAAGAACAAATCCTAAGTGAGACCTTAGGAAACTGCAGGCGCGGAGCAGACCAGATGATACTGGGCTTCTAGCAGGACTAGAGACGGCCAGCCGAGGTCCTAAAGAGTTGCTTATGAAAATGAAAAGGGTATTCTGAAAGAGGAAGTGGAATCAATGAGCTGCAACACAACCAGCAGGTGGTAACGATGTGCTGGTGGAAAGCATTGGTGGGTCAGGCTAGAAAGATGCTTCAGTGGTCAAGGAGGAATACTGAATTTACAGGGGACTCAAGTTCCCAGCACCCAAGTCAAGTGTCTCACACAGCTACCTATAACTCTTAGCTCCAAGGGGTACCTATGCTTCTGTCCTCCTCACAAGTGCATGCAATCACATATGTGCGCGCACACACGGGTGGGGGAGGAGCTGGGAGAAGACAGGAAATTATTGGTTATATTGTGTATCCATGATGAAGCTATTAAAGTCCGAACAGTCTCCGTATAAAAAGAAACATATAGCACATATGTTGCATGTTGTCAGCCCTGCCCACTTTTAAGTTCTACATCAGAGGGTTTTAACAAAGCACTGACCAAAACCAGATGTGAGGAAATGTGTCTGAACTAAAAATATACAGATTTTCCTCTCATCATTCCCCTACTCGGGATCACCGTTCACAGGGCATTTATGCTGAATTAGGTAACATAAGCTATACAAATAGAAGGTTTGATGTAAACCGAGCGCTGTCAAACAATGAGGCCAAAGAAATCTTTCCTCTCCTTAAAACATTAAGTTAGTAATAATAATAAAAAAAAAAGACTATAGAAGAGGAAGGACAAAGGTTATTTGCAAATGCTACTTCATTCTTCTAAGGGATCTGAGCATCTCGGGTCTCCGCCTGACTCTGTGGAGTCTTAGAAGCAATGTCGCAGGTACGACACTGTACACACGTGGGTCCTCATGCAGATCTGTGTCTGCGTGGGATCGTTCCACGTGCCGAGGAAAGGCACACCACTGTAGGATGAAGGCGCCTGGGCGGGAAGGTGTGAAGGGGCACTGCGGTCACCACGCGTGAAGCACTGGGCAGGGTCAGAGCTCTGCGAAGCCTGACCTCTCGTGTGGAAGCGGCCACAGCTGGCTGTTAGCTGTCATCGCTCCACACACATTCAGACTTTTTTTTTTTCCTGGAGAAAATAAAACTATATATAAACTTTGAAATTTGTGAGAAGCAGTACAAAACCTGAGATGTCAGCTTAGAAGGAGGTAGACAAACAGCAGTAAAAGTTTTCCGTGCGGAAGAATCTGACATTAGACGCAAGGCAAAAGGGATTCTCTCAGCGACATTAATACCATATCTCTTGGAGGGCAAAACCCACGCGGCCACTCCAGTTCAACTGATTACAGAACGGCACCATTCCAACGCAGCTCCTTTTAGGAAGGCCAGATGGAAATCGCACCAGGAGACGGTGACAAAGGGGACAGACAGGAGGGCTTCTCCCTAAGGACAGTCCCTGGAAGGAAAAAGACTCTCACATGCCTGTGTACATTCTCAGGGCAGGAGCCTCAAATTCAATTAGTCTTCACTCCAGTCCCGGCCACATACCCAACTGGCAGGAGCCTGAGGCTCTACAGACAGTGGAGAAAATGCAGAGAACAATGGTAATATATTCATACTATTCTATACAGGAAAGCTGGGAAAGAGCCCCAAAGAATGCAGGCTGAGATCCATCAGCTCTTGCTGAAACACAGAGCCTCCCAGCAAGCAATTTTACTACTCAAAACGTTAGTCTAGAATAGACTAAAGGAGACTGGAAGAGGATAGGAAACGCCTAAGTACATCATGTGGAATAGGATTGGCATTTTTCATGAGCCATTTCCAGCTTCATAGATACAGCAAAGGCACTAAAAATGAATGCACACAGAGAAATAAACACACACCACGATTCGCACACTCTTACAGCAAAACATACGTGCCTACTCATATATATTCACATGTGTATTGAAACACAGACATACACAACACCCACACACACCCCACACAGATGCACACACACATCGGTTTATTACATATCGACATACAGTGACACCGCACGCACATACACACGCTTCCAGGCATGGGCACCATGAAAACATGCACATGACCTGCACCACAACACCAGCAAATGGAAGCAGCTACCACCGGCAGCCCTTTGGGAAACATTACTTAATCCTCAAAACCGCCCCAGTAAGAGAAACACTTTCTCAACCTAAGACACCGCATGATGCTGTTTCCGTTCCAACACGACAAAACAGAAAGAATAAAAATAGTAGGTGAGCCAGGCCCCTTAATTCAGCAGTGCTGAAAGAGCAAATGCGGCGAGATCATACAATCCCAAATTATCAGTGAATGAAGAAACTCGGCTTCCAGCTTGCAGATGGAAGGCCTGCAGCAAGCATGAACGTCCCTGAATTCATCCATGTCTTACAATAAAACACACACCGGAGGGAAAGTTTTCCGGGTTCCACTGACAAATGACTTGACTTCCACAGCAGCAGGCAGACACCAGTCAAGCCCAATCAAACTTAATCACGTAAGAATATATTTAGCCAACTAAAATTACTTCTGGTCTCAAAAGTTTTCTGAAACTATTTTTTATCTATTCTTGCCCAATGTGTGTCTGTTTCCCTCAAATGCCATGGCATTCCTCTGTAAAAGCTAATTTTAACCCTGGAAGGTGAAGACAGCCTTGGGCAATATCACATTGTCAAAACAACTAACCTAAAACTTTTAATGTATGTAGGACACGGCTTTCCTCATAGATCAACAATTTGGGGCAAATTCATGTCAAAACTGGGCAAGGGATAGCAAGGCTTGCCCAGGAAGCACCTTGGAGGCAGAAGGGAAGTCACAGCTTTACTCTTGCTTAACCAGAAGAGTCACCTTGGTGACTGTGACGAGGAACCACTCTGAACACGTGTATCCCCATCATAGACAGCATGGCAAAGCTTTACAGCCGGGAGAGGACTCTGAACGCAAGAATGACAAAGAACTCATTTGAATTTATCCACTCAAAGGACACAAAGGAAGAGCAGAAGCAGCTTCAGCATGGAGAGTCAAGCTACAAGGACTCACTCAGAAGGTTTACTTTTGTTCCTTGCTGGGATTATTGCAGGCAGCAAACTCCACACTGCACAGCTTGTTCGGTCATAAATCAGCCCATAAACATCCACAGAGCAGAGATGCCCAAGGGTGCAGGAGCCTGGGACTGCTTCCTGGGGCCTCTCTACACCCAATCTCTGGGATGTTTCCATGCCAGTAAATCCTAGAGGAATCCCAAGCCTTCTTCCCAAGGACAACAGAACAATAAAAGGAGATCATAACTAAATGGGTGAAGAGGGGCTAAGGAGACAGCTCAGCCACTCAAGTGCTTGCTGGCAAGCATAAAGACCTGAACTCAATCCCACAAAACTTATTTTATAAACAAAAGTAAAACTAGGGGGACCAGCAAGAAGGCTCAACGATTAGAGGCACCTTTATGCAAGACAAGAAGTGCTGAGTTTGTGTCAGGATACAGATATAAGCTATGCACAGTGATGCAAACTTAGTATCTCAGAGATGAGCAGGCGCAGAAAGGATGATCCCTGATCAACCAGAATAGCCTACTTATCAAGCTCCAAGTTCAGTGATAGACCTTGTCTCAAAAACAAAAAGTGGGCTTGACATAATGCCTTTATTCCTAAAACCTGGGAGCCAAAGGCAGGTAAGCCTCTGTAAGTTCAAGGACAGCCTGGTCCACATAGTAAATACCAGGCCAGTCAGTGAAACCCCATATAAAAAAATAATAATAATAAAGACAAACAAACAAAAACAAGGTGGAAGATACTTGAGGAATGACCATCAAGGTCAAATTCTGGCCTCCACATGCGCACGTGTGCATGTGTGTGCACACACTCACACACACACACCTTACATGTGCACCTACACATATGCAAGCACATACAAAAAGAAATGGGAGACAAGAAGGAGAAAAGGAACAATGGAGTCATCCCCTGTTCACAGCCTGAGGTCTGACTAAAGCTCCATCCACCTCAGCATCCCTCCCACAGCCTCAGGTGCCAGATGCCCTGACAAGTTGGCTGTTATATTGACTTTAATAAACTTCCCGCTATTTATATAAAGTACATTCAGAACTCCTCTGGAACAGAGCAAAGAGATAAGCAATAGTTCAGTCACCTGGGGAGAAAGGAGATGAACGCTTACTGCACACAGACGGAGACTGCACTCATGAGTCAGAGTCTGTCAGCCCAGGGGGGCGCCACCTGAGCCTGGTCGAGCGTGATGGCACCTTACCTTCACCCTGACTGTGAGCTCTGATAGGCTGCTCATCATGTCGTTGATGGACCGGAACAGCTGCAACAAGGACTCCACGAAGTCAGCCTCCCCTTTGTTCTCATACAGCCTGCAAGAAACACACGACACCGTGGGGGACCTGAGGAGACGCTCCTGCCCTGCACCCTGTACCCACAGTAACGAAGGCAGCTAGCTGATGGGGGACCCATGGGAGGATGAGGTTCCATCTCCAGCATCCATCCAAAGGGGAATGTGAACTGATTCACAACTACTGAGGTATGCAACTATTGAGTTACAATACAGGTTTCCGGTAACCTGACACACTTCACAAAACAAAACAGACATAAAATATACAAAGGGAAGTATGGAAAGAAGGAGACAGAAGAAAGAAAAGGAAGGGGATATGATGGACCAATTTAGCTTTAAAAGAAAAACACATTTTCCCTTGACATGCTTCGTGCCGGCTTTCAATTATTCATTAATTATTTGATGTAAGGAACTGCGGATGGAGCCCAGGCCTCACGCAATCCAGACAAGTGCTCTATTGTAGAGCTACTTCTTTAAGCCTTATGCTAGTATTCCTAAATCCTAATGTTACAAAGCTAACAGAAGGACAGTTAATTGTCTACATGTGACAAGCTCATAGCCATTTGAAAAAAGTGACATTATATCAGTAAATTTGAAATTATGTTGAGAAATGGCCCTGCATCAGTGCAGCCATTTGAGAGACAACGGGGACCAGAAAACTGGCAAGATCTTCAGCTCCGCCTTACATGGACAATAAGGCTCCTGTATGGCGGCTCCGCGGATGCTGATGTATGCTGCTCACCATAAAGAAGTCCCATCTATAAATTATTTATTAGCAGTTACTGCGAGTGGCATTTGCATTTTAAAATGTAGCAACTCAGATGTTTTATTAATGTAAACGCATTTCCTGCCTAATTAAAAATATACCCCACCTGAAACTTGTACACAATGGAAAATTTCATAAACTCGGTGATAATTAATTACCCCAGGGGTAATCTTACATTTAAATGAGTTCCATTCCAAAGCAAGGAATTCCGTACAAAGTGGGAAATTGCAACCCAGTGCACCTGTTTTGTAAATAAAGGTTTCCAAACAGAGATCTGACTGAATGATGTACTGAACAATTAAAATTATAGAGTCATGAACTTCCGTTCACAGGTGGTAGAGAAACCAAGGCGGGTGCTGATGCAAATACCTGGGAGGTGTCATGATGTTATAGAACTAACATGGGGGACCTAATTATCTAAACAGAACCGGATCCTGTAACGATTTGAAAATGACATTATAATGGTAAATTCAAAATTATTTTTAGTAATGGCACTCACTACACAAGTGCAGTCACTTAAAAGGCGACGGAAGCCAGGAAATTGTCAAGAATTTCACTTATGTTTTAAATGAACGGTGAGGATCTTGTACGCTGGTTCCATGAATGTTGAGACATGCCATTTTTTATAAATAAGTTGTAACTTTCTGTCACCTCAGGACACTTGCCAGTTCCTGGTGCTGCATGGTATGAGAGACTAAACACTAGAAGAGATACTTCTAGAAACCTGAGTGGAGCTGATGACTGTCTACAGAAGAAATAACTTGGGTTTCAAAAATCAAGGAAAGGGACTTCCAAAAACACAACAAATAAAATACAATTAAAAAAAAAAACACAGTAGGTTCTTGAGTGGGAAGACTGGAAAACCTTGGGAAATGAAATGTAGACTGTGCTCATCAGGAATACAAGGCACATGGCTCACCTTAAACTCATGAAACAAAGCGCCCAAACTGACCAAGCCTAAAATGTAGTCTTTTGCTAGTTTTAAAAACCAACCTAGGATCATCTGAAAAGACAGTTTGAATAAGAAAATACCTACACCAGTTTGGCCCGTGGGGCATGTCTACGCATGGCTACTTGGATCAGTTGGTATGAGATGAGAAGACCTAGCCCACTGTGGGTGTCACCATTCCCCAGCCTGAGCTCCTGAACAGTATTGGATAAGACAAAGCTAAGCTAGCTGACAGTAAACAAGGTGCATTTGTCTCTTTGCTCTTGACTATGGCTAAGCCTGCCTTGACTTCTCAGAAATGATAAGACTGGTACCTAGAATTGAAAAACAAAGTTTTTCTGCCCTAAGTTGTCTTTTGTTGGAGTATTTTTACCACAGCAACAGAAATGACCACCAGACTTACAGCACAGTGAGGCCCAAGCATAGTCTCCAACAAGACCAAGAGGCTCAGCCTAGAAGATGGGATGGGCCATCTCAGGAAGATAAACATACAGTATGGAGCTTCCACAGTCTTACATATATGTAGTCCAACCTTCAAACAGAACTCACTAATCTCAAAAAGAAAAAAAAAAAAAAAAAAAAAAAAGGTCCCCATGGCCAAACCAAAGAGGAATGGGCCCACAGCAGATTTCTTGTAGTCAGTTGATGGGAACATCAAAATTAGAGAAAATGGGGGTCAGGGAGACAGCTCAGTGGTCTAGAGTACAGCTACTCCCGCAAAGGACCTAAGTTTGGTTCCCAGCACCTACATGGCAGCTCACATCAGGCTCCAGAAAATTCAATACCCTCTTTGGCCACTGTGGGTACCACATACATGTGCTTACACACAGAGCAAGACACACAAGCAGTCATCCAAGTAAAAATAAAATATCTTTTCTTTTTGTATTAGAAAAAATAAAATGATGGAATGTCAAAAAAATAAAAGGTGGGGGAAAAACGGAAGTCAAGGCGAATCATGGCAGGGCCCAAATGGATCTTTTGGACTTTTAAGACTAAAAATGTAGTCTTATTTAAACAACATAACAACATGAGGAATTTACTGTATGAGCTAACTAGGGTCTAGGAACAGCAAGAAACAAAAATAGTGAAATGGCAGACAACCCAGAGAAAAGTTACTGAGAACACAGGCAAAGGAGGAAGACACAGAGGAGAGTGTGGAAGAGGGAGCACAGCAGAGAGATCCAGGCAGGGCACAGGTTACTGATGCTTCAGCACCAAGGGAGGATCAGGAGGGAGGGAAGTCATTGAAACGGTGATCAAAGACTTCAAACCCAATCCCCAAATACTCAATGCAAAGTAAATGCAAAGAAACGTCTTCCTATGCAGCCCACATAGGTTGTTTCCTATGCAAATAACCACAGAGACAAACCTCGAGGGCAGCCAGAGGGGAGAACACATATTACTCTATCTTTAAGGATGTAACAATAACCGTGAGTCTAAAAAGAGACTTCTCGCCAGAAATGATGGAAACCAGAGGAAAATGGAGTAACACCTGGAGGAAGAAAAGTGCCAATCTGGAGGGCTGTGTCAAATGAAAGTATTTTTCAAACACAGACATGAAATAAATCATTTTCATATACGCAAAGCCTGTAGCTGATTTCTTCTAAAGGAAATTCTAAGGGGAACTCTTCTGACAGAAGGAAAACGACCCCTGAGGGGAACGTGAAGTTAAAAGAGAGATGAAAAGCAATTCTATACATAGAGCACAACCAATGAACGCCGACTATACAAAACAGCAATGTGCGGCCAGGCTCAAAATACACGTGAAAGGAAAGTGCATGGCGACATTAATGCCAAGGACAAAAAAAAAAATACACACACAGTCTCTGTCTTCTGCTAGTCTGGATTTGGCCACTTCCAAGAGAATGGTAATGGCAATTTAAATTATTCTTTAAATTTAGCAGGCATGTTTCCATCTGGGATAGTTATGAAAAAAAATACTAAAGGATGTTAAACACGTTGAGAGAACAGAAAAGAAGATGGAAAATAGAAAACATTAGCTGGTATTGAAGAAAGCAAGGGGAGAAAGGAAGAAGCGGGGAATGTGGCGGGGAAGAGAAAATGCAAAGAAAAGCAACAGAAACAAATGTGTGAAAAATGCCCAAGTTGTGATGATCAATGTAGAGTCACTGTGGTAAACCACTAAAAACAAGTAAAGATGGTAGGGGAGATGTTCGTTGGTTAAGAGGACACAGCTCTTGCAGGGGACCTGAATTCTGGTCCTGGCACCCTGATCAAGAAACTCACAATTGCCTAGAATTCCAGACCCAAAGACTCCAGCAGCCTCGTCAGCCATCCCTGAGCACTAACTTCATAGACTTACTTTGACACAGATACACATGCATACACATGATTTTCAAAGTTTTTTTTTTAAAATAAGGCCTGGAAGCTATTAAAGGGCTGCTTCCCATTAATCTTGCCTCATCCTATGCTGCCGAAGGAGAGCCTTGCGCGTGTATTGTCCTGCTCACGTGATGAATGCGGTGCTGCCAGAAGCTGCCGTTTCTCTGGAAGGGTGGGTGGGGGGGGGGGGGGGGGGGGGGGGGGGGGGTGTTGGTCCTATGATACCTAGTGTTATCACCAGAAAGCCAACACCTGCACAGCAGCCACAACACCACCATGCAGGGCCTCTGCCCAGCACCTGCCTCCTTTATCTCAGATTGATGCCACCCACTCTTGCTATGAATCATCATGGCCAAAATCGACCATTTCAAGTATCCGATGCCATGCCATGCCATTGGCCTTGAAAATCACTCCCTTGCCTCCACCTCCGAATATGTCTACAGTCTACTGTGGCAGCATGCTCCCACTACAGTGTTCAGTTATTTCCATGGAAATGCTAGTCCCAAATAAAGACCATTACACAGAGTGGGATGTGCAACGCTATTGAGGAGTGTGTAATGCCATGGAAATGCTAGTCCCAAATATAGACCATTACACATCTCTGTCAAACAAAACAAAGTAGATTAGAGGGATGACAGACAGATATAGGGAAATGATATATAGGGGAGGGAGAGAAAGGAGCACAATGATGTAGTGATTTGAACGAAAATGTTCCTCAGAGGCTTTGATGGGTTTAAGAGGTATGACCTTAGAATAGGAAGTGGGTCACTGGGCATAAGCTTTGAGGTTTCAAAGGTACAAGCCCCTCCCAGTTCTCTCACCCCAATTCCTGCTTGCATTTAAAGACTTAAGCTGAAAAGTTCTTCTTGCCACCATGCCTGCTGTTTGCTGCCTATGCTCCACATTATGGAGTCTGACCTACTGGAACCATAAGTCCAAATAAACCCTTTCTGCTACAGGCTGCTTTGGTAATGATGTTTTATTACAGCAACAATAAAGTAATTAATACAGATAGATGATGTGGATGGATGGATGGATGGATGGATGGATGGATGGATGGATGGAGAGATGGATGGAGAGATAGATGTAAGAGACAGATGAAAGATCAATGGATGAGAAATAGATAAAATATAGAGAAATGATAAACAGAGGGATAAATGAAAACAGATAAATATATACATAGAGATGATAGATGGATAGAGAACTATGACTAATATGTTCATAACTATGACATACAGAAAAGATAAACAGACAAACTAGAACATATAAATAGTATTCTAGTTTCTTCTCCATTGCTATCAGAAAACACTGACGAAAGCAACTTAGGGGAAAGGGGTTCATTTGGCTCATACTGAGAGAAGGCTGGACAGGAACTCATGCAGAAATAACCACTGTTTACTGACTCACTCACTGCCTTACACTCAGCTGCATTTCTGAGATAGCCCAGAACCACCTGGCCAGGGAATGGTGCCATCCACAGTGGGGTGGACTTAGGCCAGTGGTTCTCAACCTTCCCAATGCAGAGATCCCATAATACAATTCCTCATGCTGTGGTGACCTCAAACCATACAACATCTTCATTGCGTCTTCATAACTGTAATTTTGCTACCGTTACGAATCGTAATGTAAATATCTGACATACAGATGGTTGTAGACTATTGAGTGAAAGGGTCATTTGACCTCCAAAGATGTCACAACCCACAGGTTGAGAGCCACTGTCCTAGATCAACTGACAAGAGAGTAACTCATAGACATGGCCACAGGACAATCTAATAGAGGCAATTCTTCAACTGAGGTTCCTTCTCAGATAACTCTAGGTTGTATCAGGTTGAGATATGAAACTAACCTGGATGGATGAAGAGATGGGTGGGCAAACAGGGAGACAGGTAGAGAGATGACGATTAGGAGTTAAGAGAAAGACAATAGGTAGATGAGATAGATGATAGGTGAAGGATGTGATACATACGACAGACAGATGTTAGCTAGTAGATGACAGATATATACATACATGCATGCATGCATACATACATACATACATAAATGGAAGAATGGGTGGATGTCAAGTATTTTTTTCTTTTAAATTGTTGCATGTGGTGACAACATATCCCTGTGGAGCAAATATTCAACTCCAGCAGACCCTATATGGAGCCTGTAGTATTCTCCATTTCTATAACATGGCTTTTTCTGACTCATGAGATCAAGATTCCCACTTTTTGGTTAAGCCACCCACTGATTTTACTCATTGGAAGGATTCCTCCCCTAAGGAAGGCAATACTCCACGAAGCCATGAATCGTCTTTGAAGTGGAACTCTATAAAGGCTCTTCGACCAGGCGCTGCCACTTTTCTTGGGGATGACATTGCATAAAGGTAATTTTCTTTCCTTGAGTCCCAGCAACAGCTCAGGGCAGAGCTAACCTAGCCAGGGTTGGCTGACCCTGCAATCCAGGGGAATGGCTTTAACAAGAGCAACTACAGCGGTGGTTTCTCCCTTGTTTTTAAAATACCTGAATTTGTGGATCACATCTATGAGGGTGGTGGTAAATCTCTCTTGCCTCTGTGTGTCTAAAAACATCTTTTGAGTGCATGCCTGATTAAAATTCTCATGTCAACACTGTTATGATTATTCTTAATCTGCAACTATACAATAAACATAATAATCAGGTTAAGTTTTTGTTCTAATTTCTTCTTTTTTGTCTCTATTTTCAACCCACCTTTTCCCCTCACATTAAAATGATCTTGTTATTCAAGGGATTTTGGCAATTTATTTCACTCACTTCTAGCCAAAATGAAAACATCTAAGTGTTCCCTCCTAAGTTCATTTGAGATGAACGAAAAATAAAAGGGGGAAAAAAAAACAATAAAAGTAGAGAAGGTTTATTTGAAAACCGTAAGCTATGAGAACTGCTGAGGCTGAACAATTTGGTCTCAGGCTTCATAAAACTACAAATAAAAATCTAAAAGTTTACTGACGTAAATGGGTGACCTTAACTTGTTCCATTCTATCATAAATATAATTTTCATTCAACTATCTTCTTATAAACTAATAAATTTACATTACTACTTGACTATCCTATTCTCATAAATTTTTTGACAAAATAAAAATAAAGATGACTGCCAGGATTAGCACACACCTTGACCTGGACTTAATGGCTTGGCCAAGTTGTAATTATCTCTGCTACATACTGAAATCAAACCATAACTTTAACCTAAAAATAAATACACAAATAAAAAGATAATGTAATGTCTATTGCCTCCTGCACATTAAACACAGCTATTTAACTTTAAGAGCTGAAAATAAAGACTATATAAGTAACATCTCCAATTTCATATGTAATCAAGGAATAAATTAGGTGAATGTTAAATGGTATGTTTAAAAATAAATTAGCCACATAAGCTAAAGTCTACAAATGCCATCAAGTATACAAAGGAAACTATATGATTTCAATGTAAGCTAAAATAATAAAAATAAGTTAAATATAAATTGAGGTTTCCTTGACTTTTTAAATCATTACAACACAGTACATAACTGTATCTATTAAAATATACATTTTATACATTATTAGAGTATGGAAAAATTCAAGGTAGATTTCTCTGGTCTTCACTACAAAAATGATTACCTAAGCGTTTCAGATTCAAACTGATGGGTAGGTAATTCTATATAGGAAGAATAACATGGGGGAAAAGCATGTTTTGATGAGGAAAACCTGTAGGGCATAAAATTCATTCTTTCATTGTGAAAAACAGTAATTGTCTAAATGTAGAGATTTTAGAGGTTTGCTAAAAAGTATCAATTTAACAAAGGAAGCAAAGCCAAAGTGGAGCCAGGAAGCAGGAAAGGAAGAGACCAAGGGGACTGTGAGGAGGAAGAGACATTTTCAGTGAGGATGAGAAGAGAGAATTCTGTTCAGATAAGAGGATTCTGTGTTACAAACATGAAGCTCGGGTTCAGCAGTAGAACGGGCCTTGTTCTAAAGTGAGGAGAAAGAAAGGGTCAAAGTGAACACTTGAGCATGTCATAGTCTGCAAGCTGGAGGTCTGGGGAGGGCAGAGCTCACAAAAGGAAATTTGTGCGTGGTTGAGGTCATAAAGCATTTACAATATTTTCCAAACCTGAACCTACACACTGCAGTAAAGCCTGAACACAATTCTTTTTTAAACAAATTAGTTTTAAATGTATATCTGTTTCTGGTAAAATTTACAAAAACTGGACTAGGGTACAAGGACTTATTATTTTCTAGATAATTTTTCTGCCGTCTGCATTAGTTTTTTACTCACAGAAAGCTAAATCTTAATGACTGTTTTCTCTGTGACATCTGTTCTGGTTTTTTTTTTTTTAAAAAAAGCTTATCCTTTGCCTACATAAATGTATGAGAACCGTGTGTGTGTGCTGTCGGCAGAGGCCAGAAGAAACCATTGGATGCCCTAGAACTGCACTTAAAGATGGTTGTAAACTGTTGTGTGCTTTCTGGGAACTGAACTTGGGTCCTCAGAAGACGAGCAAGTGCAGTAGCCTCTGAGCTGCCTTGACAGCCTGCGGTCTCTTGGTTTTAAAGACCTTTATGTATTGCTCTTAAAGTGATTAAATCTGATTTGTGACTCTAGTCACACGAATAAAGATTATTTTTATAATGATGTTTGATTATTGATGTGACTGTACTGAGGATCACAAAAATTCTTAGAAGTCTAATGATCCATGCCATTTCCAAATTCTATATGCAAATGGAATTTCCTTCTTCATTTTTATTTTCAAACTTCCTATGCCTTTATATTTACTGAATCTTTTCTGTTTTGTTTATTTGTTGCAAGCCCACTGCTTAAAAAGATAACCATTTCTAAAAAAAAAAAAACACAGAGGAATGGATATAGTGGATAATCATTTGGCTCATGATCTTGGGCTATCTGGCCAGCAGACAGAGGTGGTGACCTCTTATACGGAAGGAAGGAGGGTGGTCCTGCTCTCTTGGGTGCTGAAGACTGAGTCAGGCAGCACGAAGCAGCGAGTGACAAGTCCCCAGCTTTCCAAGGACTCTGCAACTGGATTTACCATAATCCTCTATCTGTGAGTGCATTTCCCCCATTTTATATCTTAATAAATCCGTGATACCCCTTAAACCGACGCATGTGGATTTCTCTTAACAAATAGAACTCATCGACAGACTCCAGGGGAGCTTCTCCAGAAAAGGTGACTCCCCTGTGTCAAAAAGGGTAGGACACTGATTCCTAGGCACCAATCACTTCTGCCTCTGACATAGGACCAAACAAGCACCCAGGAGACCAATGTGCATGCGACAATTTACAATCAAAGCCTAACTACAGGGCTGTTGATGAACAGATACTAAGGAGAAAAATCTTTATTTAAAATGAAAATGTAAAAGTTGTCAAAATCAAAATGTAGTTCCTATGCAGACCCTATTTCTCCAAAGTACCTAAAGCTGGAGACTATGAAGGGAATGTCCTCAGCATGAACATCCCACAGAAACTAACACATCAGGTGTGAGGGACGGTAACAAAGCTGTATAAATCTACCAAGATATCCATTCAGGCAGCGACCCTGGACTGAGGTTATGCCTGTATATTTATTTACTGTAGCCAAAGAGAGTTATACCAAAATATCTAGGCAATCTTACTTACTTGTACCTTCAAAACATCCCCTCGCCTCGTCCTCTTTAACGATGTCCACAGTTTAACATGACTTGTGTTTTCACTACAACCATCTGCCCTCCTCATTCCAATGCTATGGTCAAGGAAATACCATTTACTTTAGAAAACATCTGCTTTTAATGTTTTTAATTTAGGGTGAGAAATAGAATCTAAAACCTCACAACCTTATATGTAAACAAGTAAGATGATAAATTTAAAGAATTGTGAGACTGGTAAATAAAAATGCATACATGCTATTTATAAAAAGACATACCTTAAGTGGGGCATGGAAGCTCAAGCCTGTAATCCTAGCTCTGAAGAGGCTGAGACAAGAGGCTCAGCATGAGTTCAAGACTAACCTACATTATGAATGACAAGCAAGTCTAGGAAAGGTGAAAATAATATCTGAAATATGAAACACCGAGAGTTGGAAAATAAAAGAAGAAAGAAATGTACACACTAAGTAAAACACTAGGGGAAAACCTTCATGTCAGCGAAGACCTAAATCCATAAAACAGGCAATAGTTATAAACCTGTAGGCTAACAATAACTGTTTCAAAAACTATAAAGCATAGTGAACGAGCCTTTAAAATATTTGACACCTTACAAAGAACCTCTCATGGATGACATTTTAATAATAAGTTGCTCTCTTAGCAACTATGTGTAGCCTAACGAATGCTTACACTGTGCAGTGACTCCGTTGACTTGTCTCTCTGTAATGAGACATCAGCAGGAAGTCTCCAGAACTTTCCATCCTGGTTTTATCAAATATACCAAGAAGAGTTACTCATTTGACCTACTTCGAAATAGAGGAAAGGATGGGAAGAAGAAATCCAGAAACGTATCAATAAATAAATTGATGAGTAAGACCTCCTCATTCCTTGCTGTTTTCAATAAGAATTCATTAACAAGGAACAATGACAGGCTCTTTGTCTACGAACTACGTTCTATTTTGTGACCCAAAGAACGAGAGCACAAAGACGGATCGGCATAACTTATTCATGATCAATAACTAATTATTCACAAAGCTTAACACCAGATGACAAGCAGAGACTACAGCACACAAAAGGCAGTCGAGGTGACAAGCAATAGCCAGGCACAGCCCAGCATTCAGCAGGTCTGATGAAGGATGTCTGCTCTGGGCTTTCTAGTTAATACGGTCCACCCACACAGACGGCAGAAAAAACACAGAGCGAGAGGAGCCTCTGGCTGCCTGGAGTCTTTCTCTGAGTTCACCATGAACCAAATTTGTTTGGGCCAGAACTGCCATTCTCATTTAAAGACAAAAAGAGCTCCCTAACTAGAACAAAGAGTATGAGATGGGCCTGCACCACAGAAAGGCCGTGAGACAGCACAGTGAGCATCACTATCTCCAGAATTTCATCTCTTTGTTCTTCGGGAAGAACAATTAATCACAATTATACCAGAATTTAACACAGCAACTCTATTATACTTGAAAATGCAGCAGACCATTTTGAAAGAAGCAAAAGAATAGACCCGAAAAGTTTATTCCAACTGAAAAAAAAAACAAAAACAAAAGACAACAACAACAAAAAACCCCACTTATCAAGCACAGTTGTGAGCACAGCTGCTTTTCTCCCAAGGTAATGAGTGTGCTGCAGGTAAGAAAATGAGAACGCGGGTTTCTTTTTCTCCCCACTGAAAATATCCCACATGAGACCTGCTTAGAACTGCCGATGAGCAAGGCACTCCAGACACCTGCCTGGGGTACCAGGCTCTTTCCTCTTCAAGTAACCCATTCAAAACAGGAACGGGGCAAGACTCAATCAGGCCCTTGAAGTCAAAGGCAAATGTTGTGGAAGGACAAGACATCATGCTGTCGTGGGCTGGAAAGGAAGCCTCTGGCAGAAGCAGCTCTGACAGGAAGGGCACGAGCTTTTCCATTTTCCAGCCTGTGGAATCCATGAGATACCAAAGCATCTCACAGTCTTCAGCCATTAGATATGCAAAAGAGGTATGTCTTGTGTCTACTCCATATGACCACAAGTGCACTTCGTATTCTAAAAGGTACATGTGTTCTTTCATCTCCCCAAAATTCTGGTGGGCAGTTAAAAGCCACACTCAGGAACATGAAGAAGGAGTTGGAAAGGCTGTGAAAATGGTGACACAGACAGGACTCGAGTTCGTTACATATATATGGAAGAGGAAAGGAACAAAGGAGAGAAGCAAAAAGGAAAGGAGAAAGACAAGGGTGATCAGGACATCACTGTGACCCCCATGAGTCAGTAAAGAAAGCCATGAAAGACTTCACCGTCTCTTAGAGATAGCTGACATTCAACTTGTGCCCTGGACAATCTTAGCTCTTAGAAAGAGCATGCTATTTCTAGCAAAGAAATTCAGTTTGGGGTGTGTTGCAGGATATTTGATTACACTTTGAACCCTGAGGTTGAGTTATTTACTGGAAAAACATGCTTCTGGCTGTGGTGTGGCTCAGCCCTAATGTATACCTTTAATCTAAAAGCTTTCCACTTGAATACTGTACCCAGAATTAAATAAAGTCAACCATAGGTCAAGAGGCAGAGCAAGCAATCAGTCAACAGAAAAAAACCATAGAATGCAAGAGGAAGTCAGGAGGAGGAGGAGAGGGGGAGAGAGAGAGAGAGAGAGAGAGAGAGAGAGAGAGAGAGAGAAGAAGGGAAGGACATCCGGTCAGAGGAGTTTTTGTTTTAGATGGCATAAGAGAAAGCTTTCATCTGGGATGACAGCAGAGGAAGAAGTAGCTGGGCACTGTCTATAGTCTCTCTGAACTAGCAGGTTTTCACTCTAGCATCTTTATTGGTAAAACAGAATGAAAGAGACTTAGTTCAAAACAACAGTGATGAGGCTAGCTCCTGTTGAGACTTAGATGGGAGAGAGGCAGCCTGAGGGCCCAGCCCAGGAAAGAGGGAATTCCTGAGCTCCTAAACGGGGTACTTCCTGCGACATACTCAAGGTTCGGTGTCAGGTTTTAGTTGGGGCACGCAGTTCAAAAGGACACTGAGATAGACTATCAGATATAATATCATGGGCAGACAAAGAGGCAACAGCAAGGGGAGGGAGAGGTTCCAAGGAAAGTTTAGGGTCCAGTACCAGAGAGAGACAACATGGAAAGTCATGGTAGAATCAGAGCCCATTGAGCTGAAGACAATCTCTTCTTATACCTTTTGAGGATGGAAGAGGTTCACAGCAAGAGCCTGAAGCCAGGCTCTGTGAATGCCAGGCAGAAGGAAGAGAAGGAGGAAGGGGTGGAGAAGAGGATGTGGTAGCACCCTTCAGTGTAGACTCACTTCCCATGTGAGATGTCCCATGTGGCTCACGACAGTGACCCAAGAGCATGTGTCAGTATCTGAGAAGAGAAAGAGCAGAAGTGGTATTCTAACATCATGTTCCTACAGGCAGCTGTGTGTTTTTTAGTAATCCATCCTTCTGTTGGGCATCTAGTATTCCAATGACTTAAAATCACAGAGATGCTGGAGGCGAGAGTCTGGAATGAGAAAGAAAAGTTCCCCAGAGCTTTCACGAAGATAATGCAGAACCTGAGATGAAGTAGGGAAGTACGAAGCATTCAAAGCAACAGATACTCTGAGTTGAAGGTATGAAAAACAGAGTGGAGACTATCTGCCCAATATATACAAACTGGAGCTTAAAGATAGGGCTGTCATGTAACAACATTCGTCAACGAGATGAGAATAAAACACAGCATTCCTAAGAGAGCCTGGCATAGCTGCACACCCCACAGCCCAAACTTCCTCAACTGTAGGTATCATGCCAGGAAAAGCAGAGGAACCTTGAGATCATGAGAAAAAGAGACAGTCTCTAAAGATAATAGGAGAGAAAGATACTGGATGCTGAGAACATGAGGACACCAGGGAAAAGCGAATGTGAGCCGATCTTTCCCAGGCTGCAGGCTGGGTGGGTGACAGAAGCCTCACCCAGTGAAGCCATCAAAGTTGATTTTGAAGGTTGAGAAGCAGCCAATCATATTGCTGACCACCACAAGGCGAATCAAAGTAAATAAATCTGAGAGACAACCATGGTTCCAAGAGCTTACACCTGCAACTCTGTGTTCCTATTCTGTGCTTCAAAAGGACCAAAGTGAGGCAGAGCATTTGCTCCTGGTGCCCCTGGCTGACCTCAGTGGACTGAGTAGCCACGGTCATTTCTAACACAGCCCTGTTGTGCAAAAGAGTCGTGTGCTATCACAAACCAAATACACAGGCTGCTGTTGTGAATCTCTGAGGCATGAGGACATCCTCACTGCAGCTGCAGGGAAGACACACATCACCAAATCCCGGACTTGGCAGCACATGGATCAGACACTGGGCAAGATGAAAATTTTCCAGGCCAACCATGATAAAAGCCACATCACCTCTCATGGGTCTTCTTTTTTTCCACCCATATACTGTAATGGGAGAATTTAAAGAAATAGGAAAGGTGGGGGGCTGGCAAGAGGGATCACCTGGTAAGAGTTCCAGAAACCACATGGTGGAAGGAGAGAACCAACTCCAGCAAGGTGTTCACTAGCCACATATCGTGTATGCATGTGCAGCCATGTGCAGAGGGGGAGGGGCAGATCTATGCATGTATGTATGTGCAGTCATGATATGTGCAGAGACGGGAGGGGCACACTGGGAAAAATAATTAAAAATGAAGATTCCAGGGGCCACAGTGTTCACTGTCACATAATCGGCATGACGGAAAATAAAAACCAGACAACACACAGGAAAGCACAGGCACGTCTACCTTGTTCCCATTCTCACCAACCAGCGAGAAAACCATTACCAGCTTAAACAGCCCAAAACAGACAATCTGTCTACATGAAGTGCCATGCCAATCTCCAGCAAGCTAAAAGAAAGAGCATGCCTTTGAGATATTGATCAAGGACAAGATAGTGGCCCTCCAACCGGGGTCTTCATATGGCTACTGGCTTGACCATGGAATGCCCAGAGTGAATGGAGCACACTCAGTTCTGTGCCCAAGAGCACAGGGAGGGCTGGCTGCCCAGTCACCATTTCTGACCACCACTGTCTGACACGCTCGTGGAGTTCCTTATGTTTTCTTTCCCTCTCTTCTTGGTGCTTATGAACACATCCGCTACAAGCAAGTGAAGTGGAAGGAAGAGGATGTTGGCAGGGGTCCAGTGAACTTTATGCCCGTTTCTCGCTAATCACCTGTGGTGTGCCCCATTGTGGTCTCTGACTGATGGGTTCACAAAGCCCATCTCTGCTCTCTGGGTAGAAACCTACCACAAGAAGATCAATTAATCTCCAACAGCCGCCATGTGCTCACAACACTCCCTGCCAGTCACCCACAAAATGGCACTCTCCAAAAATAAGCAGATTCCACATCCACACCCTACACCCAAACTATCCTCCTCCACATCTCTTTTACCAGTGTGAGATACTGGGGGAGACCACAAAGTGATTTTATTTTAACAGCACAACGGTGGAGGTTAGAAATATCAATTTATAAGCAACCAGCATTCTCCAAAGACGATCAAATCATAAATATCCCAACTTGCTTTCAGGTTCAAAGTTAACTCTAAAGGTGGTCAGCTGCCATTAGGCAGAGTGCCCGAGGGTGCTCCAGTATCTATAGAAACAAAGCATTCTATGGGAAGGAGAAAAGGGGTCGGGATCCCCACGGTGCTCTCGTGTGAGGCTGTACAACTTGATTCTGGCTTTTTCTTCTCATTGCTTGTTTCATTTTTGTTTGCTCTTGTGGGGCTTTTTGCTCTATGAA
Source organism: Alexandromys fortis (assembly GCF_014885135.2). Lineage (NCBI taxonomy): Eukaryota > Metazoa > Chordata > Mammalia > Rodentia > Cricetidae > Alexandromys > Alexandromys fortis. The sequence continues at coordinate 3,451,232 of NW_026067909.1, read as the reverse complement.
GATTTACTGAAAAGTTCTGCCAAGCCCTTGGTGGATGCCCAGCACTGCGTGAGAAGCATTCCAAAGGCTTTCAGCAGACAATGTTTGGCTCACAGGCACACTCCTGAGCCTCTGAACAGTGCACTCTGCAGGGGCGGCTATGGAAGCAGTCAGGGTCAGCGTGGGCAAATGCACCCCTGCCCTCCATCTGTGAAAGCTTAGGCCCAAACAGAAGGCAAGAAGCGGGAAGGAGGAGAAGGAGAAGCCAAGCACACAGAGGAGGACAAAGAGGAGAGAAAGAGGGAAGGAAAACCAGGAGAGAAGTGAGGATCTGCCCAGGCCTTGGCTGAACACTTACTGGTTGAAGAGTACCCGTGAGCGCACGATGAACTTGAAGATGTACTCCAAGGCTTTTATGGCTTTGTACAGCTGCTCATTGATTCCTGGCTTTTCAGCACTGGCCACGTAGGTCCGTAGCACCTTGGTCAGCTTCCTAGTGCCAAGGGAAACATATGTCAATCAAGAGTTCAGAAATCCCAACGCGACATTTTTACTCAGGTTTCCACTTATGAATCTATGCATATTCATAAAGCTTTCTAATCAGACAAGGCACCTGATAAAATGTCTTCCCGGTAGTGTAAGAATATTAAAGGGGTGGTACGAAAGGGTTCCTCACTTGGCACCACTTCTCTACAGCCTAGCTGATTTTGTGTCAACTAAAGGCCTTATACTGAAGGAAATAGGAAATTGTTGGGTGGTAATTTCCAAATAAACAGCACAAAATTTTAAATGCATTTCCTAAGGATCCCTATTAAGAGGATGAAAATAAGATTTCTAAGGTAGATGATATATTTCTTAATAACTGAATTCCCCCAAAACACTTAATTTAAAAAAAATAATAACTGTTCTTCTCAGGGTCATATTTATAAACTGGGAGTGTGAAACAACTCAATAACATGAAAGAGTTACACAAATCATAGCACATACAAATTCATCAGAATTATTTTCCCAATTGTCCATCCCTGACAGACATAAATAACGGGAAATAAATACAAATGAATTGTACACTTGGAGACTATAATTCATAACATCTTAAGGATTTTGGCAGTTTTTATTGGGGTGGAGTGAAGTTGTTTGCTTATTTTTGCTTTTTGAGAAAGTCTCTCTATGTAGTCTTGGCTGTCCTGGGACTATTCAGCAAATTTCAACCTGTGGGTTTGGACCCTTTCTCAACTCCTTTGGAGGTTGCAGATCAGATATCTTATATTACAAATCATAACAGTATCAAAATTACAGTTATGAAGTAGCAATGAAATAATTTTCTGGTTGGGGTCACCACAGCATGAGGAACTGTATTAAAGGGTGGAAGCATCAGAAGGTTGAGACACTGATAGACCAGGCTGGCCTCAAGGGTGCCAGCATAAAAGGCATGTGCCACCACACCTAGCCAGAGATATCGTTTTACAAAATTGTTCGCATAGGAAAAAGCTTTAAAATTTCCTTTTTTTTGCATATAACCAGAGAGTCCAAATGGTAACAGATTGATTCAGAACTTCAGGGTATATGAAAAGTCCAATTTAAAACAAAATTTGAGAAATAAAATTTGAAAAATAATCAACTTCATTAATAAACAAATACATGGTAATTAAAAGCAGACAGGGATGAGAAAGCATCTAAGTCGGAGGATGCCCTCAGCAGGTGCCAGGCCCAGCATCCAAGCCCCAGCCCATGGGGGAAAAAGTAAATAATACAGTATGTAAACAAATAACAACTACAATATTAGCCAAGTGAAGACAAGATGAGGGGATAAATCAGAGCAATACTCTTTGGAGGGAAACCAACAAACATTTATCAGGGTATTTTATCAGTGATGCCAGATACAAGCAAAAATATTCAAATCCTTTGACATCGGCAACTTCCCTTTGAGGAAATGTTGTAAAGCAGCAATTACAGATGTATTCAGTAACATTTGCCTCAGCTTTGTCTGAAGCAGTAAAACATATGAGCAATGCAATCACCTGAGCTGTATAAATAATTTAATTATGAAAGAGAATAGAACACTGATCAGCTGTTATGTACAAAAAGGGAGAGGCCCGACAGGGGGATCTATCACCACTAACGTAGATTGGTGGAGTTGTCTTGTTTGTTTGGGCTACAAGGCAAGGTCTCTTATGGCCTGGGTACTTGCTGTTATGCAGCTGAGAACAACCTTAGACCTCTGCTCCCTGGTCCCCACCTCCAGGGTGTTGGGATTACAAGTGTTTGCTATCAGACCTTGTTTATAATGTGCTGAGGCTCAAGCCCCAACTTCTGTGCAGTCTACCGACTGAGTTGCAACCACGGCCACACCCTGCCAATCAATGCAAAGTGATATTTCTAAGTTGCTAAAGGAAGTGCAAAGTGGGACCATAATTTCATAAGCTGTATATGTGTCTCTCTAGTCCAGCAAATTCGGTTCCAAGTGTTCACCAAAGAAAAATGTATACTGTGTCTATAAAACACAAGAAGATTTCTTAGCTTTCTGCAGAATACCAGGAAACTAGCAGCCCTCGGCCCATTAACATTCAATAATGACTGAACAAATCAAGGGAGGATCCATTACAACTAAGAAATACAAAAGGACCCAATTCAAACAATGAAAAATACAGCAATATGGACAAATCTCAAAAGCATTATGTTGAAGGAGAAAGGCCAGATGCACAAGAGTAGATGATGTACAAGAGAAGACAAAAGAGAGCTGTGACACAGAAATGAGAACGTAGCTACTTCTTTGAGAGCAAGAGGGGCCTGTGGGATAGCAATACATCACAGATATCTTGTCCCCAACAGTGGCTACAAGGAAAAAAAAAAAACACGCCTGAACTTATAAAATGACACTTTCTATATAATGTACATTATTGAAGCAATGAAAAAGTTTTTAAATTTCATTATCTTTAAAGATTTATTTATGTGTATGTGGAAGGGGCACCAGTTTATATATATATAGATGCCCATGGAGGCATCAGATTATAGGGAAGTGGAATTACAGGCAGTTGTGAGTCACCATGTGATGCTAGGAATGAAGTTCAGGTCCTTCAGGAGCACAATGTATGTGTCATCATGGAGCCATTTCTCCAGGCCAACTTCGGAATTTTAAACAAGCAAAAATAGCACAGCGTACGGTCTGCGGTGATGGATAAGTACATCAAGGGCTCGGCACACATGCAGGAGGACCTCAGTTCCATCTCCAGCACCCATCTTAAAAAGTCAGGCATTGTAGTAGCACGTGCTTGCAGCACCAGCACTGGTGAGTCAGAGACACATACTATCTGGAATAGTCAGATTCATTGCTTAGTAACCAAAGTTCCTTAGAATCACGATTTTAAAGGCTGGTGAGATGGCTCAGTAGTTAGGATCACATTCTGCTCTTCCAGAGTAACCAAGTTTGGTTCCCAGAGCCATGTAGGGCAGTTTAGAACTGCCTGTCATGCCAGAACTGGCGCCCTCTTCTGGACTCCACGAACATCTGCACTCACATGCCCATTCGCAAACAATTACAGCCATATGCACATACAATTTAAAACTTTTAAGACTCTTAGGAAAAAAGGATTTTACTATTTCAAGTGCAATGTAAAACATGTGGGGTCCTATTTTTTTAGTAACTTAGTTACATATAGGTTTACCTTTTTAACTTACTTTTATAGTTAATGTAGAAAACAATGGATTGGCAGTTTATCAAAATGTAGTACAAATACCTATTTTCCAAAACACATGTCTTTCAGCAGACAGCACAGACACAACAGGAGGGTACTGATTCTTATCTCTATTTCATCTAAGCTTAAAGATAAAATAGAGCTTTAATTTCTCCTGATGAATGATTTCCCAAAAACTAAACACACACCCAACCACACACACCACTTTTTCTCAAATGGGGTCTCATATAGCCCAGGCTGTCTTCATACTTAGGTAGCCCGGGAGTCTGAACTTCTGATCCTCTTAACTCCACCTTCTGAGTGCTGGGATTACAGGTGAGATCCATTACAACCAGGCTATAAGATGCTGGGACTGGAACGAAGCACTTCAGGCATGCTAAGCAAGCATTACAGAGATACACCCCGAGCCCCAAACTTCTGCATTTTCATTTTTTCCTCCAATCAGGATACCAACCCTCAGCAAGGTTGAGGCTCACATCAGACAGTAGATCCTACAGGCAGAACTCAGCGCTGCTCTCAAAAGTAGGAAGGCTACTCTCAAAACAGCCGATTAGTCAAGGCTGGAAGGAAAACTTTGCAATCAGCTTACATATGGAGATCCGGCTACGTGCATGAGCTGGCCACATGCACAATCCAAGAATAGCCAAGCTTGGTCAGTAGGACAAGAAGGCACTCCAAACTATTTCTCTCCTAGAAAGTCTATAAGAAAATGTCCCATAAACCAATGTACAGGGCATCTCCACTGAGTGAACAGAGGGCTTTAAATAAACATGAACAGAAGACTAACAAAAGGTTCATCACAGCTTGCTTTGCAGGCTCCAGGAGCTTCTGCAGCTCCCACGCTAGCCAGGGACTCTACCCACCACCTGTCATAAGCAGGCAGGACAGGGAAGGGACCTGCAGCACAACACTGGACTGTGCAACCCACTGGCTTCATAGGCTGATAGCCCTGGGCCTTGAGTTCACAGTTACCCACGGGCAGAGAACACAGGCATTTACAAGATCTTCTCAGAACCATAGATGGGGCCTCATCTTATAGACTCTAAATTCTAAGTTCCTAAAGAAATGATCTGTGTGCGACTTATTTTTTTTTTAATTTTCAATGCAATTACACAATTCAAAATTTGAATACATGTCATTAAATCCTAACATGAAAGAGCAAGTAAACGAACCCCAACAACTGCTTTAGTGCTTGCTGCCTAAGCATCAGGGTTTATTCTGAGCACCCTAATAACTCATTAAAAATCTCAAACAAGACTACAATATTATTCTCTTTTTATAGACAGAAAGGCTGAAGGCCAGAGAGGTTAAGCAAATTGCCTAAGATCACACAATTCATAAAGGACAGAGTTGTCATTTAAGCCCATGTATCCTGCATCCAGAATCGTGTTACCAAACAGGAGGTAACCTGCCTTACTGGCCCAGGCCCCATCCATCCGCTGTGTGCTCAGACAGGGTTAGAGACAAAGGGCCCAGACAGACAGAAAAAAAAAATATATAGATGTATTTAAGTAGTTTAATAGCTAAAACTTGTGTAAGCAAAGGAAGAAATGCTTTAGGGAAGAAGGAGACTGGTTGAATCAAATGAAACTGCATCTTATGCACACTACAGGGCCAATATCCTCAAAATGGAAACATATCCGTTTATTCATTCATCAGATGCTTGTTGGGGAGCTGCAGCCGACAGGGAGCACACGTCCATAGATCAGCTTCATCGAACATAAACACAAATTTTCCAAGATAAATGGAAGGTAGGGAGGAGAATGAAGATTCATTCCAGAACATGAGGCTTATTTATCACAGATCTCTTCCAACAAGATTTTCAGGTCTGTTAAGAAACAAACAATGCTACCAAATACGCCAGAGCTTTGAGCTGAGAAACGTAGCTATAGGCCAAAGTTGCAGGGGAAAATGACCCTGGACATCAGAGAAGGTAGCACTGGTTTTCAAACGACGCAGGAGAGAACTCACGTGTAGGCCAAGGTTGCGCTGAAGTGTTTCTTAATGTATGTCTCCAAAACGGGATTAAAATGCTGAAATTTCCTATCCGCGATTAGTCCAATGATAAAGACCTGTCGACGTAACCAAAACAGTCTCAGGGGTGGCACAAGGAAAACCATTCTGGACTCTTCCTCTTGAGGAAATAAGCTGGGAAGGTCCCTGCAACTGAGGCTGTGCCCAGGTTTGGATCTCCCTACCCCTCACAGGGGTATTAACATAACTATAGCTTCACAGTCAGAGCGCCTTTGCACTCCTCTGGGGTCCCTCTTTGATGGACTCCACCACTTTCAAGGCTTTCAAGGTGACTGAGACGGGTCCCTTCCCCCTTCAAAGGCTGTAGCATGAAAGAATACCTCACCCTCTGAGCAGATGAAAGGGAGGCCCCCTTACCAAAGCATCAAACACCAAGGTATCAAACGTTTCACTCTCAGAGTTCTCCATCATGATGTTGAACAGGGCATCCAGGGTGTCCTGCAGGAACTGTAAAGACACAAGAGGTCAGTGAAGAGTCACAGCATCCTTCCGTCCCCTGCCTAGGACAACCATGGGCTCTGATCATTTATCTACCTTTCCCCAGCCTTGGATATACAACTTTAACTTACAGCCAGAGATGGTGGGACACACCTGTAACCCCAACACTAGGGCAGGAAGACTAGGAGTCCTGGGTCCAGCTGAGCTACAGAGTGAGCTCCTGTCTCAATAAATATATGAATTAAGTAGTTAAAATACTAACTTCCAAAGTTTTACTAAGGTGACCTGTGAACAAGGCAAAATTTCACATGATTGGATTGCAAACAAAAGAAGGTTACCCTGGGCCAGGCGGAGGAAGACCAGAGCTGGAAGATGCCCTATGTCACCTGACTCTATCCACAAACCCTTCTCAGGCCTCCTTTTTCATATTTTCATAAGGACATAAAAGATTCGTCTATACAAACCAAGTGTAAGAGGCCATGATTGACCGGAAGAAGCCCACAGCGCTTCAGGTTTCAGCTCAGAAAGGCAAAGACCTTCTACCAACCAAGCCATCAAGAAGAAAATGGGAGAATATTTCTGCAGCCAAGGAAAGCTACAGTGTGCTGGAAAGTATTTATACCGTACCAGGAATCAATAAACTGTTTCTACAGTCTACTGAAACTCAAAGAAGCATGGCCAAATAGGAAAGCAAAGCAGCATTCATTTAATTAAGAAGAAAGTTAGACGCCAAAGGTATGTTACCCTAGGAGCATTCAAATCCCACACTCTAAAGAAGGTTGAAAATGGACTAGACTAGATTATACTGAAGTGGTGTGATCTCTGGTGGCAGAGATGCCCAAGAATAAGTGGAACGACATACGATACCCCCATTGGCCACAAAAGGAACAAAGTATAGATGCTTCATCACTAGTCAATGGGAACACCTAAACTGAAACCACACAGACTCCCACGTCACAACCACTATAGAGGCTACCACCAACATGGCGCACAACAGTTCCAGTGTGGGAGACAATGCAGAAAAACAGGAGCCTATTGTACATTCATTGCTGGGATAGATATAAAACAGCACAGGGGCTTTGGAGAGCAGCTTGTCAATTCCTCAAAAACTTAAATACACAGCAACCTATAACTGAACAATGGCATTCCTAGGTACACAACCCAACCAGAGGAAAACATCATGCTCACACAAAACCTGCCCACAAAGATCTAAAGCAGCACTGTCGGCAATTGAAAAAGATGAAAAAAAATATCCAACAACTGAAGAACAGGTGAACAAAGTGTATGTTTTCTGTCTACCTCGATCTACTCTCCCAATGGGCCGTCACTCAGGAGAGCTGCAGCACGGATGCTCTGTCCACTAACTGAATGTGCACGTGGCACCCGACGACAAACAGGAGCTAGACTCAGAAGCTGCGCTGCACCATTCCTTTCTATCAACTGTCCAGAGGGGCAAACACAGAAAAAGAAACAAGACTACATACAAGTGGTAGAGACTATGGGAAGCGATTGTTGGTAGCGCTGAATTTTCTTTGTCGGTAAAGAAGGCAGTACTTCTCAGATAGTATTGGGGATTACACAACTCTAAATATAATAAAGCTACTGAAATGAGCAGGGTAACGGGGGACAATGTATGGTATATGAGTGGGATCTCAAAAACAAAACCAAAAACAGAAAGAATGAAAAAAAAAACTGTTTTTAAGGAGGAAGTAGGTGAAGAGCCAGCCACACAAGTAAAATATCAAAGGGTCGGCTGCAACAGGTGTTGGGTTCAGCCTACACACAAGCACCCATAGGCTCTGGCAAATAAGACGGGGGATCTTAGATGTCACAGCCTTTTGAGACTAAGGAACCTGTTCCTAAACTAGTGGCGGCTCCCACTGCCCACCTGTGCTTCATGCTTTAAAATTAGAAGAACTAGAAGGAGAACTAGGGCTTAGAAAGCCATGAGTCACCGTTGTGTGTCTCTGGCTACCCCAGCTCCACTACACAGGGAAAAGGGTACACACACCGGCAGAAAGTAAACTACCCTTTCCATCAAGAACTCCAGTCTGGACATGACAAGATCTTAATCAATCCTGATTATTTGGGTCTGTACAACCTTGTTACTTTCCCCATCATTTTCAGGTTGCAAATCTTTGCAAAGGTCAAAGCTTCATGCCATCTGCTAACAGCCCAATGTCCCTGAAAACAGGCACCCTGGGTACCAAGCTCATCACAGTTTACACAAACTCCCTGCAATAGATCTCCCAACAGCACTAAGACAAATGACATGGCCCAGAGTCAGAACTGGAGAGAGCAGAGTCGCCTTCTTTGGGCACAGCACCTGGTAGTTGGGGGCAAATATCTGGAAAGGGTCTCTACCTATAGCTAAAGGCCTGCTGCTCAGACACCTCCTCCTCAACCCTCACTCCGAATACCCAATGAGGAATCAGTCACCTTGATTCTCCACTTCCATGGGAATCCACTTCTCTCACTAAACATACAAATTCCTTTCTCAATCCATCAAACACTGCTGTCCCTTCTCCACCAGTTATAAAAATACACAGGAGAGTCATGGAATAAATAGCATATACCCCACCATCTATCAGTGTCTCTAAAACTACAGCAGAAAGAGTCCTGTAAAACCAGATCCCTCAAGTCCTGCTGACCAACAACACTGCCTGACTTAGGCAAGTCGGTTTGTCTTTCCAGGAACAGCAATGGGTGAAGTATGGTGGCGGAGGGGAAGGAACAAGTCAAGCACACCAGGTAAGGCTAGGTGAGGTTACCCCAGGCCAGCCACGGGAACCAGTGAATACTAGAAGGACCACTAGGTTAATCCAAAGAAGGTAGAGATGGGAAAATCACTTCCGTGGGTGAATATTCAGATATAAGAGTACATTAGCTAAGGGAATAAAGAAGAAGACAAGATTATTCTAGATTGTTTTCTCCTGGTGTGACAGCAAATCGACAGAAGCACAATGGATCCGTGACACGAGGACTCCAGAATGAAAGACAAAATTTCATTAAATTCATGTCTTTCAAAGTGCATTCGTTTACCCGCCCAGTTTCCATCTGAACAGGGGATTTAGAACCCAAGGAAGTATAAAATGCAATTAATGCTGTCCAAGCCATTGGTACAAGAGCAGGACTGGAGAGATGATTAAAATTTTAAGATTAGCGAGGGTGTGTTGGAGCGGTTATACAACGGACGCGGGAAAGTAGTGCAACCAAATTAATTCACGCTGAAGTTAAGCACATTGCCGGTTAATTAAGGCCATTTTAAGTAATTAATTTTCCAGAGATAAGGCAGTCCCCTACTGCATACTCCTCTCACAGAGGGTGAAGAAGGGAAGAGGCCAAACCAAGCAGCGGAGAAAACGATTGATGGAACATCAGAGGCCACTGGCCAGCTTAGCATCCCCCTGGTCCTGAGGGATCACCCTGACAACGATAACATATTTGGGCAAAGGGATGGCATCCAAGAGCCTTATATACAACATGGGAGAAGAACCCAAGGTAGGGAAAAAGTCCGAAGCACAGTACTAGATAATAAAAGGGACAGAACTTGGTGCTTAAGGAAACTCAGATCATTGCTCTGACACAGGCTTCCAGGTCAGGACACTGAGTAGGGAGGGCTGAACAAATAAATAACTGTACCTAAGCAGTGCAGAGCAGAGGGTGTCTGTGGAGCACTCAGCTACAAATCATACATCACACGCCCTCACCAAGGCTCAAGGACCATGGGGATGAGTGGGCAGAAAGACGTTAAGAGTCAGAGATCAGAAAGGTCCAGGGTGAAACAGTGTCTTCTGGATGGGACGGCTAGCGGCTCTCATGAACACACGGCAGCTATGGGCATCTGCACAAGGCCTGCTCAAGACGAAGCCAGATGAACCAGCCCCACAAAATGAGGCGCTATGGACAGTTGACGGTTTCTCGGGGAGAGTCTACTTTCTTTAAGGCCATGGCTCCTTAGTGGGCTAACCATGCTCCAATGGATGGTTCCCTACCCAGGAGTGTATGCGCTTCAGGAATTGGAATTTATGGTTCTTAAAAATGTGTTTCTAAAAGGACATGAAGTTGGGAAGGGGAGTGGGGGGGATGGGCATTGGGATGAAACGGACAGAAGTTGAGGGGAGGAGGAAGGTGAATGTAATCAAAGTGTACTGCATGAAATTCTCAAATAATGAAATATTTCAATAAACACACTCAAAACAACCAAAACTAATTCATACCTAACATTTCCCCAGAGTCAAAATGTGAGGCTTGAACATGGGCTCAATGCCACACAGAAAGGAAATGACCACGTCAGACTCTTGGTGCCTGTGATATTTCTATCATGCCCAAAGTTACTCTCATTCTGAGTAATATGAGTCAGCGAGAAGGATGGTGACAATGACCATGGTAAGAGTGAAAAGCCCGGTACACACAGGACATCCCCCAAGGGTTACAACCAGACTACCGTGTCCCATGAGATCCCAAGAACCCAGAGAAGAAGGCAATGTTGTGACTGAAACGAGCAACTGGGCACTGTCTGCACAGCACCGAGGACTCATCAGAAGAGGAAAAGCAGGTGGATCCAAAGCCAACACCTTCCAAGTTAAGCCAGATAGCCCTTCCAACAGGTGCCCAGCAGTACTGCCAACATATCCTTAAGTCACTGCTGAGAGATTGTAACTAGGATCTTGAACTCCCCTGGGGTCAGTGTGTGAGAACAGACATGAAACACGAGACCCAGCCTCCCTCCACAGCCCACGTTACCTTCACCACCTCACCACCGTCCACCTTCATCAACTGCCTCAAGTTCTGCTGCAGAAGGTTGGTGTTGGATCTCCACTTCAGCAGCCCCAGGAGGTCCACTGCAAACAGAACGCAAGAATCAGCTCCCCGTTCCCAGGAGAATTTTGTCTCAAATTCATGCAGCATGTGGGGTTCTCGGCGAACACTTCTCACCAGAAAACGCGACTCAATGTCAGAAGGTTCGCCTGCTAAATATTTCATTACTGAGTGCCAACATACTTAACACCAGTGCAGCTGAATTCATTATTTCCAGCCACATTTACCATGTAATGATTTTCATGTAGGAGCTTTCAAAATGCATTTGGGAACCAAAACAGGGGTGGTGTTTTCCACCTATTGGAGACAGCTACCAACTAGCGTAACATTTGAAAGAGGCTGCCCACCCAGACAGAGCTGCCAAGACCCTGTCCCCCAAGTGGCTTTTCCTGCTCAAGAACAAATATCTATGTTTTTAAAATAAAATAAAACAAAGCTAAGTCCTGAAACAGAAAGTTGAGCAATGTGTTGAGCCCCAGACTATGAGGAATCTCGAGTTCTCCTTGAGCAACCGCCTGCTGCCCTCCGAGCTGTTTGTGAGCTTTAGTAGAAAAGGCCAGAGTCGAATATGCTAGGTTTCAAAGATCAGAAGGAAGGGGATACAGCTGTATTACATGTACATGTTTGTGAGGAGGTGGGGGAGTGAAAGGGGTGTCGACAAGTGTCCAGGCAGAGGTCCAAGGTCAACCTCAGGTATTTATTCCTCCTGAACCATTCCGCAGGTTGCCTTTTAAGACAGGATCCCCCATTGAATCTGAAGTTGAACTCAACTCAATGGGCTGGGAAATGAGCTCCACCCTCCCACCCACCCCAAATGCTAAGGTTACCATCACATTACTTCTGTCTTTCTGTGGGTACTAAGGACACATATCATATCTTTATGTTTTCACAGCAGGGACTCTATAGGCAGAGACATTTTCTCAGGCCTTGTTTTGTTTTTAAAGCTTGAAGGATTTTGCTTAAGACATTAAGATGCTTTCTAAGATGGGAAGACAGAGCTGAAGCCCTGTCTAGGAAAGCATGCAATGCCTGCACCCGTTCACTTGCAGTTCTATCACTATGCCATGACTTGAAAAATGCAACTAGTAAACTGCATCTAATCTACTGTTCACGGGTCTAAGGAACATCAGCTACCAAAGAGACTGCAGGCATCAAAATAACTAAATAAACATATAAATAAAGTCAAGGCTCACGCTAACACAGGAAGCAAGCATGTAATTTTGGATCGAGGTAAGAATTCGGTAAGCAGACACGCATTCTAATTTCAGAATCAAACCACACAAAAACCATCTACCCCGGACAGATTTTCGTGTATTTCACATCACCTCGGGCATCACTGACGACTCAAAGAGTAACACAGAGGGGGGCGGCCCACAGCACCCACGTACACTGTGCGTTATGTAAAGCCAGCTGAGTCACACAATAACTACAGAACACCGGGCAGGGAGTTTCCCTTGTTTTCTTCTCTGAAACAGCGGGTACAATGCTGCATAATTTGCAGCTCAGCTAAAAGAATTCAATGATACAACATGCAGGCAGGCTTATCACAACACCCACCACAAAATGCAACCAGCAGCAGTCCTTCAAATACGAAAGGAGCGAGAAATGCGGGGCAGAAGCCGACATGGTGTTGTGATTTCTATCCGAAAGCCAAGGAACGAGAAAGGATACATCTTGTCCTGACACACTCCAGGTCCCAGGGTTAGGGACTATTTCCATCTCGCAGGCAATCAATGTTTCTCTAATGAAGACCAATGTATCATCTGAACGCTTTTCATGGCAAGTTTGGTGTCACAGGTGATGTGGCCAGGCTGAGCCCGATCTCTATATTGCAACTTTCGATTTTTATTTATTTACTTCTTCTTGGGAGTTGTGTCTTTGGTTTGTTTTGCTGTTTGTTTGTTTGGTTGTTTATTACATTTTGAGACAGGGCTCACTAGACAGACAGGTCATTATTAAGACATGCATACACTGCCGCTTTGGGCTCTCTGTACAGCAGATATGAGAAAAAAGTTCAAGGGAGTAAATTAATAGATCACCTCATTGGGGTGAAAACAGCTTGGGCCAACCCCACAGAGCCACCAGTCAGAAAAGGCCTCCTCGCTCCAGCCCCTGTTCCCGGGGACTCAACACAGTTGGATTCATAATTATTCTTTGTTTCATGCCTCCTTTCCCTCTCATTACACAGTAAGCTAATTGAGTAAGGAATCGCATCCCACCGCTCCTTCCTATCCCCGATGGCAGCATGCACAGTGCTGAGGACAGAGATCTTTAATACAAATCTTGATGAATAATTCAGCCCCCTGCTTTTTTTTTCCCTAAGTAATGGAACTTTGCAGGCACAAATTATGGTTGCAGGAAAATGATTCCCTCAGAGGAGAAGCTGGGACTTCCACACTCAGATGCCAACTGGGGCACCCACAACTTATATACTCCTGGCTTTGGCACAATCCCAAAAAGGGGTATCAGTGCTGGCATGAAACGAAAGCCAGATTCCTCCTTCTGTTCAGTGAGCAGCATCACTTTGGAATTTCCTTGTTGCTTGGCAACAGCTGCTGCTGAGACCAGGGCTCTCTCCCTGGGTACTAGAGAGGGAATCACCCTGCAGATGGCAAGATTCAAGGAGCTGGAAGGTGAAAGGAGGAATCCACACATCACCCTGGGAGGTTTCCTTCCCTCCCACCCCCACTCTCTCTGGAAGGGATATGTGGTTTAAAAACGATGCCGGGGATGAGATTTGTTGTGAAAGGAAATTATGATCAAATTTCAAATAACAGTCAATGCATCTGGAACATGACGCATATATAAGACAGTGGCTTCCTCCAGAGAGAAAAGTGACACACAGCACATCGCACCACATTGGGGCCAATGACCCAGCTGGGGACACTACCACTAGCCTGCATTAAATCAGGCAAGAACACTAGTTTGTTAAGCATACCCAGAAAATTTCAGTCCTAGAACGGGAAGATTCTTTCCACAGCTCGGTCACAAGCTGGAGCCCACACAGCTGACTCATGTCCCCTGGGCACCAAACTCCAGCACATCCTCCCCTCCCCCACGGCTTACACAAATCTAGTCCCTCAGGGAAGGAGTTTCATTTGCTGGTGGAGATTACCACAGGGCAGTAAATTAAGACCCTTCAGAAACGATTCAGACAAATCCATGATGACTTAGCAATCAGGAAGTATCCAGATGGCCCCTGGGTATCAGTATCCATAGAGACCCAAATAACCCAAAAGTGTTTAGAGAACTTACAGCCCCTCACTAATATTTTACACAGGAAGCCGATGGTGAGAAAACATCCCTGGGCAGGGCAGAGAAAGGTGGAAGCAGCAGGCTTTGGAGGACATCTGACCCAGGGCTGGCATGCCTAAGCCCTCAGGACACCAACATTTCTCCCCTCCAGAGTCCCATCTTCCAAAGGACAGAGTTAGCTCTGTGTTAGCTTTATCCTGCCAGAGTCCAAGAGATGCTTATCCCTCAGCAAATCTCAAACTCCAGCCATGACTGACAGACAACACAAAGATGTGATTCCTGATAAATGGCAGACATTAATAATCACAATTCACATCAGGCAGTTAAGAGGGGAAAAAAAATTGGATTTTCAAGCTCCATTTCAAGAGAGCATAAAGTCTCTGCACAGCTATGATACGGCCACATTAGGAGAATGCGGTTTTTAAATGAAGGATTTGTGCGGAGAGCCTCTGCCTCCTCCAGACAGAGTCACGGCAACAGCACTTGGTGTGCTCTGAATAAGAAGTGTCTCCACCGGACCGCCGCGTTTCTGGGAAGGCTGCAAGCGGTGGGAAAGGAAGCCGCTGATGAGTGACCTGCCACATTAGGCTGGGCTGAGTGTACATGAATCAGCAAAGAGGCCTTATCTCATACCACAAGGGGCCTAGAAAATGTCGGGCTAACCAACTTCTCCAAAGAAAGATAACCAGGGATTATCTCAAAGAGAAGTTAATATGGGGGAAGACACCAAGAAGAACGGTACCTCGAAACGGATGACCTACATACCGGTCAGAAAGTTCTGGAAGCAGGCATTATTCACAGGGCTTCAGAGGACCTTTAGTCAAGGTCATTTCCAGGGTTCAACTTCATTCTCAGATCTGATTTCAAAACTTACATACATTCCCTGATGCCTTGCTTCTTTCTTTTGTCTGGAAAGTATCTCAAAAGGAAATGGCAAGATGACTGAGGGGTAACAGAGCTTGCCAACAAGCCTGATGAAACTAAGTTCAATGCCAGGCGGTGGTGGCACACGCCTTTAATCCCACTACTTGGGAGGCAGAGGCAGGTGGATCTCTGTGAGTATGAGGCCAGCCTGGTCTACAAGAGCTAGTCCCAGGACAATTAGGGCTATTATACAGAGAAAGAACCAATTCCTACAACTTGTCCTCTGATTGTCCCCCCCAACACACACACCTCAAATAAATACATGTTTAAAAATAAAAATAAGTCCTCTCATTGTTTGATCTCCCTGCAGAGTTAATCCTTAGACGAAAATAGAAGTGTGAATCTTAAACTATGACGAATGCCGCCTCCTCTGCCCGAGTGCATCGACATCTATGTGGGTCCTTAGCAAAGGACAGAGTGAATGACGTCCACGCACCCACAGCAAACTCCTCCACTCGACAAGTAGTCACAAAGGATGTGTTTGAGAGGGAGGGATTCTAGAACTCACCATTCTGGGTCAGTTTGGTGGAGCACACCAGCGTGGAGATCTGGAAAGAGTCCTTGCTGATGGTACAACTCCCCAGACTCTGCATGCCCTTGCCCGTGGCCGAGTGGCCCTTTTCTTCCAACTCTGCCTTGGTAGAAGGGAGACTCAAGTATGTGGCTGCATCTTCCAGCTTCTTGGCTTCGGCCTGTGGGTTTGATTGGACAGTATGTCAATCAACATTCATCGAGGTCACCATGTAGGTTTTGCATGCTTTCTTATGCCGACTCCTTTCAACCCTCACACACCCCCCCCATGCTGTACTCGACAATGGACTTTAACGATGGTCCCTCTTCCTGCGCATTAATTCACATCCAAAGCCTTCGTACACAGCACCAAATGTGTTATTGCCTGTCATCTACAGTCGTTAGGAACAGCAAAAGGGCTGGTCATCATAACTGCTCATTTACATAATTAAATATAGCTCAATGCTAGAGAACAGCTCTCTCCTTGGGGTGGGAAATGTCAGCTGTGATGTTCATCTTGATCACAGGCTTGATTGGAGTAAGGAGTTAATGGAGTTTGGTGAAGCGCACCTCTAAGTGTGTCTATGACTGAGAATTAAATATGAGGGGAAAGTTACCTCCTGAAACCAGGTACATTCAGAGATTTGGGACCGTCATGGAGTAAGAGAAAGTCTACTTCCGTGGTATTCCCTCACTCTGCTTCCTGACCGCCGTGCTGTGAGCTGCCCCATCATATCCGTGAAGGACCGAAAGCACTGGAAGCTGTACCAGAACACACCCTGCCTCCCTTTAGCTGTTTTCCTCAGGTGTGTAGCCACAGCCTGGGCAACGAGCAGCTCAGCTCAGGTGAGGAGGTTGCGAAGGAGTGATGACAAAAGTGTCCCCAGTGTCCCAGTAACAATGTGCGCACCTTGTAGACAATAAGGTCGTGCTCCCCATCTCTCAGGGTGGTCCCATCGTATCTCATCAGCTTCACAAAGGCCAATGCGAAGATTTTCTCAGATTTATCCTTAGCTGCAAAGAAAACCAATCATCACCCTCAGCTACACTGAGGACAAAGCGACATTAGCACCATCTACCATGGACACCTTGATGAAAGCCGAACTGCACTGGCGAAGCCAGTGGAAGGCATAGAGAAATGGACTACAGTCAAGACTAGGAAGACTGTATCACAGAAGGTTCAGCTGTCCGCAAACCAGTTCAAATGCTCAGCAATTCAATGGCTCAGGGAAGAAGAGACTGTGGCCTGTGTGAACTGACCCCAGAATGAGGAACATGAGGGTTTTGAGAAGAACATGGAGGAAGTTCTCAAGATGCTACAATTCCAGGGGAGTAAGGAACAACAAAAGCAAATGTGGTGTGGCTTGAACAGGAATAAAGAGAGACCATGGTGTGAACAGGGGTAGAAACCTAAGACACGGCAGTATGCCTGCTCCTACATGTTCTCTGCAGCTGATGGATTTTTCTTCATGGCTCTCACCACTGGCGGATAAGAGTGTAGGGGAGGGGATTTGTTATGGTTATTGCTAGTGTCAGTCTACTGAGCCCTGGAATCTAAAGGTTTGCAAGCATGTGTGTGTGTCTATGTATATGTGCACATGTGTATGCATATATTGTGTATATGTGAACATATGCACGTATGCTTATGTATGTCTATATCTGTATGTCCATGTGTGCATATGTGTGTATATGTATGTTACAAAGGTATGTGTGTATATGTGTATGTGTATTGTGTATAGGTATGTAGATGTATGTGGAGATGTATGTATATGTGTATATGTGAACATGTATATATATGTGTATGCGTATCTATGTGTATATGCATGTGTGTATGAGTATATGTGTGTGCATGTTTGTATGAGTGTATATGTGAGCAGATAAGCATATATGATATATACATGTGAATGTGTATGTATATATATATATCTGTGTATATTTTTTACTGCCATTTCCTAGTGCATAAAATAAAGCCTGACAAATAAGAGCTACTCAAAAAATACTAGCACTTGTTATGGAGATGACCGACAAACAGGAAAGGTCTTTTAAGCACCAAAGAAAGCAAAACCTGGAAGCGTGCATAAGAGTAAAGGAACAGAGCCCTGTGGCTGGATGGTTAGAACACGTGTCTCTGAGAAGGCAGGTGGACCATAGGACAGGAAGACAGGGAAGTAGCAATGGGGACCCCACTCCTCTGAGGACAGAAGGTCAAGGGGCTGGTGAGTGAAGCAGTGATAGGCACAGGACAGTGGGGATAGGTAACAGGGACACAAACAGAGTCAGGACTGAAGAGATGAATTCCACAAGCTGCCATCCAAGGATGGCACACAGACACTGAGGTGCAGAGCCAGAAAATGTGTCAAAGGCATACGTACAAAAGTATGTTTAGAAAGGAAGGGACAGAAGCAAGACATGGCAGGAGGACACATCCACCTTCCTTCAGTTAAGGAGCTCAACGCATTCATCTCATGACCTCAACGCCCAAGAAGGCATACCTTACTTATCCTGGTGGTCACACTACCTTCCTTATATGCCACCGGGCTCAGTAAATGCTGGCTAATGAGTTAGTTAAAGGACAGTCAACCAACCAAAACAGAGAGACACAGAAACAGAAGAGATGTGCTTACTCTTCTACAACACAACATTACGGAGGAGCAGCACGAACTCAGAGTCCTGTGAACTACTGCAGAAACCCACATGGTCTTGAAGACTAGCCAAGGCTACCCTTCGCAGACAAGGCCAATCCAGAATGAATCAGCTTCTGACTAGTCCATGAAGACATATCTACAACACAGGAACCAATGTGTGGACATGGCCAAAAGCTGCCAGTGGGGAATGTCCTCACGTGTAGCTTTCTAGTTCAACCTAGATGATGGCAGGGGGCACCCCCTCACTTCCTCCTCTCCATCCCCAGCTCTAAGGTGGAAAGCAGCTAGTAAGGGGCTAGTGGGCAGCCAAGGGGACAAGATGTATTGAATCCCTTCGTTCTCTGACCAAGGCTGTGTGTACTCAGGCTCAGCTGTAGCAGCCCTATGACTGCCCTCAGTAGCTGGCAAACAAGATCTCATGACCACCATGTTTACAATGCTCAACATGTCTCCAGAACCCCACAAGCTGTGGCCTTAGAGACTTAATTAATTATGCAACTGCGTCTTGGCATGTCGGGTGATAGCATCTTGTCTATAATGAATACTTACTTAAAACTGATGAGAAAAACAAGGATTTTGAAAATGAGAATGCTAGAGATTATCCTCTGCCCTGGTATAACTCATTAATTAAGGGGACCGAGTTAGTTAGGCAAGGGGCTCCAGAGTCATTCTGACACAGTCCTCTCTGGAACCCAGAACTCTTCCCCACTGCGCTTCCTCCACAGAAACAGGAGGTCCCACAGCCCCTTACCATTCTTGGGATAATATGTGCCCAGAAAGCCAAGCCTGATCTACACATGGCCTTCCCAGCTTCCC
The DNA here is from genome assembly GCF_014885135.2 of Alexandromys fortis. Lineage (NCBI taxonomy): Eukaryota > Metazoa > Chordata > Mammalia > Rodentia > Cricetidae > Alexandromys > Alexandromys fortis. Next base: position 3,432,118 of record NW_026067909.1, on the reverse strand, counting down.
AAGAGCGCCGAAGTTCCTGCTGCCCGCTCAGCAAAGCTCTGGTTCACACCTGGATCACACCTGGGCTGCTGAACCTCTGCAGGACACACCTGTGCCCAGAAAACGCCTTTCACCAGTCCCCATCTGTCCATACCCTACTCCAGTCAGGCCACATTTTAGTCCTGGCCCCCATTCCTCAGGTGGTCCTGCACACTAACACCATGCTGCTATTTAGCCCATAGTCTGCAAGAGGGGACCCTTCATCTCCTTGTTATACAGACAGGTGCTGACCAAAGACCAGGAAATGGAAGTGGCCTGGCCATTCACCCTCAGTATAGCACTAAGGTATGAGGTGGACCCAAAGCTCTTTTAGGGGCCACTGACTCAAAAGCCTCTACCCCGAATTTATGTGGGACATGGGAATTCTGGTCAGAAACACTGACTCTGAGGGCCTCTGGTGAGGTCTGAGTCAAACACCACAGTGAAACTCCTATTAGGGTCAAGATTAGACGCTCACAATCAGTAACCACATCCATCAGGAATCCTGGGGTTTCAGCCATCCAGGGAGGGTACTGTACACACTGAACAGAACCTGGCCTTCTACCTAGAGGCCCAAACATGGCCTTGCCCTCAGGCAAACACAAAAGTGAAGCACCATGTCTCTAGCTGGCCTTCCGTTCACCTGCTTTTCACATTTAAAGTGACCTCTGATGACCGCTCTGTTAGCCCAACCCTGATCTTTGCACACTGTTCAGATGGGATTGGGAGAGGTGGCTGCCATGCTCTCCTTCTATCCCACAATGATGCATCACAACAGGTCCTGGCTGTTTTGGAGTCTTTGTTTAACCACCTCCTGGCCTTGCACACTCTAAGTATGTACCCTTATAGGCTGGTGCTCACCTATGGCTCTCCAGATCTGTAGGACTTATGCCCTCTCCCTGCTAACTGCTACAAAGGACAGCAGCCCAGGCTTCTCAGTGGCCCTTCCCAGAGGACCACACACCTCCCAACAATGAGCCTCAGCACAGATCCAGCCCCCAGGTCACTTTTCTGTAGCCTCATTCTGCAGTCACACATAGCTGACCACAGCCAGGTCCTGACTCCCGAAAACTGTCAGACTGGAGACAGAGTAGCATTTCAACACAGCAACAGGCACCTCTCAAGAGCCAATACTGTGCTGAAGACAGGCTAAAGGATGACATTTCTGTCCTAAGCTAGGGTCAGGAGGCCAGAGTCCAGAACTGTCTCCCTGTGTGGCCCCCATGTGGTCATCTGAGGCACACTGTCTAACAGCTCACTCTTCTACCCAACTCAGTGTCACGCATTTCAGGCAATGGAGGATGGGAAGTATTTCTATCGTCCTTCTTTGATAGCTTAGTGTTTAGCATGGGCCTACATCTTTAGCAGGCTCGTCATTCAACCAATGTGATGGGACCAGCCTCAGTAAGCAGTGAGCATTTCTTTCAGAGGGGGAAAGGGAAGATGTAAAAGTAGGTTCCCTCCTCCAGCCTTGGTATCAAGGTCAATGCGGTTCCCATGTCTTGGAGAGCTCCAGAAATCAAGAAACACCAACAAAGACAAAGAGGGACCAAGTTCTCCATTCTGAGACAAACAGCACTAAGAGGCAATTTTTCACATGATCTGTTGTGATGCAGTGACTTTTCTAATAGATTGGTACGGGGGTGAGTCAAAGAAGAAAGCAGGCTGGAAAGATGGCTCATAGTTAAGAGCTCCTGCCGCAGACCTGAGCTCGGTTCACAGAACCCACACAGGGCAGCTCCCAACTGTGCACAGCTCCAGCTCAGAGTATCTGAAGTCCTTTCTGTCTCCCACGGCACCCACATCCTCAAAGCCACACTCAGACACACACAGAGAAATACAGCTAAAACCTTTAAAACCACGGAAAAGAGGCATGGGAAAGAGGAGCAAGGAGCAGGTGCCCATCCCATCCCAGACGAAAACAGAAAAGGAACTCCCCTGAGATCCAGTCAGTAGGGTTCTACAGGGGCCAGTTCAGGGCAAAGAAATGGCCAAGAAGCCACGACAACTCTGTAAAGGACAGCCGTGTCCCAAAGTCATCCAGAGCAGGTGCTGCCCGCTAAGCTATCCCTGGAAAACAAACACTGATGAAGTGGCCCGTTACTCACAGTCCTGCGAGGATCTATGGCGGAAGGTAAATCGCAGGTGACTCCGGTTCACATCCTCAATGGGGATGGCCACCTTGAAGAATCAGAAGGGGGCATGTGAGTACCTTTCCCAACATCCTCTAGCAGGAAGTTCTTAATTCAGCCCAGTTACTAGCACTGGTAAACATTCTGGAACCGGAGCAATGAAAACACTGTCTATCTTATCCTTATACGATTTCCGCCAAAGGCAAAATATCTTTTGAAAATTTAAACAAGATAATATTGTGAAGGACACCAAGCCGACTCTGCTAGACAGGCAGATATTTTTTTTTGTTGTTTTAACACTCAGATGCACACTGCTCAGATTCTATTTTTTGAAAGTCGCTGTCTTCATTGTAGCCCCTACATAAAGGTGTCCACATCCCCTCTGCAGCTGCAGCAAGAACGCTTTCTTGTTACATTATGGCCAAAGAACAAGGCCGCGTGTGTGCTGCCTGTAAGCAGAGACTGCCCCTAATGTTCATGTCAATATCGACAGTCCAGAGCCCACCCCTTATTTTCTGCGACTCAGGTTCGTGGGGGCGGGGTGAAACACTACAGTGGGGTACCACGACACTGGGAGCAGGCTGTATGATGACAGCATTCTGTCAATGCCAGAAGAAGCAGATTCACCTTTCAACGAAAACCCCCACACATGGCATCAACGCTTCTGCCCATTTGGTACAGAGGCAGCAGGCCACGCATACCGCAGAACCAAGGGGACAGAGACAATAGCTATTCTTAAGATGTGACAATGCATCTCCATCCATGTCCTATCTTTACATTTGAAGGAGATGCGGATAAATCTATTAGAAGAACTACCAACCTTAACAACCTTGAACAATGTGGCTTTGTGTACCTGAGGGAGGATTTTACAATCACCTCCTCCCCGGGGGGTGGGGGAGCTAAAATGACCAGAGAAACACAATACCTTAAGGGTCTCAAACCAGCGAGGCTGCTTCACTTGGTAATAAATCACTGACTTGTACTCTGAGATCGCCTCATCACCGGCACCGGGGAAGATCACATGCTTTAGGAGAAGGCATAAAGAAAGAGTTCATGTTAGGGCTGCAGAGGTGGCTCAGTGGGTAATAGCCGTTGCTCCCAAGCCTAAGAAACCTGAACTCAATCCCCAGGACCTACATGGAAGAAGGAGAGAACACATACACACACATACATGCAAAATGAGTGTATATATGTTGTATATGCATACATTTAGTTTTAAAACACATACATTGAGGATTAAAAATGATGACGTTAGGATATCACAGTGTTGCCGGGTGATGGTGGCGCATGCCTTTAATCCCAGCACTCGGAGGCAGAGGCAGGTGGATCTCTGTGAGTTCGAGGCCAGCCTGGTCTACAAGAGCTAGTTCCAGGACAGGAACCAAAAAGCTACGGAGAAACCCTGTCTCGAAAAATCCAAAAAAAAAAAAAAAAAAAAACAACAACAACAAAAGATATCACAGTGTCTTCCCTACATATTCCTGTTGCATCCACCAAAGAAGGAGAGGAAGGAAGTAATCCAGAGTGGCAATAAACCATTGTGTTTGGTATGCATTCCCAACAAGGAAGGGGCAGGTCTGCATGTGCTAGTGGCTAGTCTAAACCAGTCTCAGACCCTGGGGGTACCACTTCTGTCCCCTCCCCAACTCACTCCAAATTACAGTATGAGAAAACTTGCCTGATTTTACTCAGTGGGTCTAGAAGCAAAGTGGGTCTACTGAACAGGAATTGGCAAGACTCATCCCTCTAGCCATAAACATTGCTTAAGAAATTTCAACCAGATTCATACCACTAAAGCCTAAGGGGCTAAGGCAGTATAGCTTAAGGCTTCTAGAGATATGAATGGCACCAGCCAAGGCTAGACAGGAGAAAAAGTGTGAGCCCTGATGAACATATCTGAGCCCAGGCACAAGCCCAGCCATTGGCTGTCCAGTCCAATGGTACCTAAGGGCACCTACTCTGCTCATCAGAGGGAAACACAGGCTCTGGGCCACTCTGGTAGATTCTGCTGGCTGCTCTGGCCATGGGGATAAGATACTGGTCACCACGGTAATGTGAGTGATAGCTTGTTCAGATGATATTAAAAGTCTCTGACCCTGAGCAAAAAGCATTATTTCTCAGATTCCATTTCCTCATCTCTTAAATACTGAAAGTAATGGTCTCTGACCTACCATTGTGGTTGCTACGTACGTAGGATTATGCCAAGAAATAAGAACCCTTTATAAGACTGAGCAAGGAGTGTGGTCAAAATCGACAGGGATGCCCTGAGACACCAAGACATAAGGGCAGGCAGGAAAAAAGGAGACCAGCACCAACATACTTTCCAACAGATGAGTTAACACAATCAATGAAGAACATGTCAGATCCCGCAGCAGAGCCAAGGCAGACACATACAACGCTGCACTTGAACTCTACAGACGAGACTCAGTTGAAAAGAGATACCTCCAATCGCTTCCCGTCTTCATCATAGACGGACACCGTCACCTCCACGTTCTTCGCTGTCGTTTTACTGCCTTTATCAAAATCCCCTTGAACCAACGTCACATAGATATCATTGCGGACATCGCCTGGGGGAGGAAGTTATATCCTTAATAGCAATCCATCATTCATAGTGTGATCGTGAATTTGGCCTAATTGTCAGAAGTGCTGTCTTAACGGAATATTATAAATACTATATTAGATAGTTCAGAAATATTTCCTACAAAATAGCCTGGTCTTCTAAAGCATGGCAAAACCAATTCAAATCAACTTCATTTCTACACCTCTTTGAAGGGCCCAGAGTGGCCGCAATGCCACTGATGAAGCTACAAGGACCCAACCCCTGTGTAGCATCCCATGATCAATAGAGAGCCTTATAAGCTGCCCAGGAGCTATCCCTAACCAAAATCACCTGTGTCCTCAGGATCCAATTCGCACATGCAAAAGAGAACTGGCAAGACCAGATTCCTTTGAACTATTTGGTTTCAAGCCTTGACCTAAAAGTCTACTGAAAATGAGAACCCTGAGCCACATACAAGGCACAGGTCACCGAGAAGTTTCTGTGAGGTTCTTCTAGCAGCTGTCAGGACCCCAAGTAGGAAGAATAAAACAGAAGTATATAGAGTTTGGGGGAGGGAGGTGTGTTGGTTTTAGGTCTTGTTTTGTTTTGTTTATGATCTCTCTTACAGCCCAGGAAGGCCTCCAGTTTACAGCCATCCTCCTGCCTCAGCCAAGTGCTAGGATCACAAGGGTACACCCACCACATACAACCCTGTACATTTTAGAATCAAATAGACCTTTAATTGTGATGAGGGCAGACTAGAACAGAGGAACTGAGACTTCGTACTGTTGAAAATGTGTGAATGAGCAAACTGCAAGTTTTCACAGAACCGTGATGGAGAGGAGGGGTCACTGCTGCCAACTAGTTCCCAGGCGGCCCGGCCCCACCCATTCCCAACCCTGCTCTGCACAGAAGAGCGTAGTGCAACAGACCCCTGTGGTGGTTAGGGATGAAGACTTCTTAAGGGACAAAAAAGCCTTTTCTTTCTTTCTTGTTTTTTTATTGTGCTTTTCTTTTTTTGAAAAAAAAATTGCTCTATTTTGGCTTCTAATGTATCCAACTATTGAATTAAAGTTGCATTTAAAAGTCATTATTGTAATGGTCCCAGTGGGTTGCTCCCACAGTCATGGAGGCTGCTCAGGAGGGAAGCTGAGCTGCCATGGAGGATACTGCCCACGACACAGGTTAAAAAGGCTGAAGCATGAGGTTGGGGGTAGGAGTGGGAGTGGTGGGACAGGAAGCAAAATGTCCCCCCACACAAGATGCACCACTATCAGCTGTAGGACCTCAGTTAAGTCCCTTCGCCTCCAGGGCTAGCTCACCACTTAACAGCCTTATTGATTTGCCACACATCAATTGTATGTTTCTTGGCCTGAAAATTCTACCCAAACACAGACACCGTAATCTTTCTGTGTGTGCTTTGTGTACACAGCTGTATGTGCAGTTGAGTGCACACACAAGGGGAGGTCAGAGGACAACCTCAACGGTTGTTCTCAAGGCACACTTACCTTGTGTTGTAGGACAAATTCCCCCCAATCAACTAGGCTGGCTGGCCAATCAGTCCCAGGGATCTACTGCGTCTCTCCAATCCACTGGGGTGCAAGCACATGCCACCATGCCCAGCACGTTTTAAGTGGCTTTTGGGACTCTAAAACTCAGGTCCTTGCAAGCAGTTTTACCGATTCAGCCATCATCCTATCACCCAAAGACATAACCTTTTATCTGAGAGCTATGGAAGCTTCCTAAAAACCTCGGCAGGCAGCGAAGTAACACGGGCTACAAGGCCTCAAGGGACTAAAGCCCCGCAGCCTCACGCCCATATTCATCATTCCTACAGAGATTTGCTTCTGAGACATCACAGAAAAAAGGACACCATTTGCCGTGGAGAAACCCACGGTTGAAGGGGCATCACACAGATGTGCAGCAAAGGCTGGGCTCAATAGAGTAGGAAGTTAGTTGTTTGAAGATTTGACTGGATGCTACCATCTTCCCAGTTCCATGGAGAACTCAGCTTCTTCCCCTGCCAGGGTAGAAGGGGTCAGCAAGACTGTGTTAGCACGGGCTCTCCTAATGTACAAAGATGCATGCCTTCACAAGAAAGATGACACCAGGACTGAGGACTTGGTGCCCTAGCCTGCCCAGTGCTTACTCAGGCAACAGAGAACAAGGGTGATTCGCTGCTGCGCAAATTCTAATTGTTCTTAATTAATAAAAGCCTGGAGAAGTCAGGTATCAGGGTAAATACTGAAAAATCAGAGAACCAGTCACTAGTTCTCACCTCTACTGTATCCTCAGACCAAAGGGCGATCCTGTCCCTACAAATCCTCAGACTGAATCCTGAGCTCTTATCTCCTCCCGCCTTATATTCCTCTCTCTGCCCAGCCAATCACTTCCCTTCTCCAATTCCTTGTTGGGATTAAAGGTGTGCGCCACCACTGCCTGGCCTCTATGGCTAACTACTGGCTTAGCTCTGCACTCTGATTTTCAGGCAAGTTTTATTTGTTAGACCACAAACAACATATCACCACAATTCACTCTAGCTAGAATCCCTCTCTAGCAGCTACTCAGCATATGGAGTCTCGTTCTTGACCAGAACAATACTCAGCAGCATGGGTTCTCCAAAAGCCAATCATGGAATAAACTGAAGAACTGGATTTAACTTTGCAAGCTTATCTACTACAAGGAAAACCCTATCAGCATTAGCAGGAAATTCCAAGGTTTCCCAGTTGGAATGGTTTGATTTCAGGGTCATCTTGGTCACCTGGCCATGGGTGGGAGATGATCTTGATTAGGTAAGCTGAGGTGAGAGTTTCTATATTAACTGTAGGTGGAACCATCTCCCAGGCAGGGTTTCCTGACCTATAGGAGACAGAGCGAACTGAGCAGTCGCTTGCGTTCATTGCTCTCGTGAGAGCAGACAAATGTGACCAGCTGCTTCATCCTCCTGCCATGATGAACTAGACAGTGAACAGTGAGCTAAGAGAAACCTTTGCTCGCCTAAATCGCTTTTGTCAGAGTCTTTTATTACAGCAGCAGAAGAGGGGGAGCTGAGACACCCGTAAAAATGAGGATATCCTAAGAGATCAAATAAATCCACCCATGAAGGCGCATCTCAGTTCCAAATATAAACCGAAAGTCCACAGATCAGCTCATTCCCAGGAATAAGACTAGCATACCATATCTACACAGCGAGCAACCATGCTATCCAGGCTAGCCCACTTCAGTTTTCTGTCACGACAGCAGACAGAGTAGCCAATAACCCACACCAATCCTGAAAGGCAAACAGAATGGAAAGCATACATCCCATGGCTGCATGAAATAAAACAGCAATGCCTGGGGCAGCAGGCACACTGGGCAGCCAGATGCCTCTCACCGGAGTATGCAGCAACCGCAGCATCGGGGACCTGCAGCAGAAGGCCACCTGTGCCTGCTGATCTTGGAAATCACCATTTCCAATGCCCAATGCCCATGTGACTTCGGGTTGTGGTTTAATCTTGATTGGAATTAGTTCAATAACAATCTTTAAGAGAATAAGATCCTTCTGTGGACCAGGTCAGACTATTCAAATGAACATTAGTTGCCAACCAAATTGTGCATCAAGATAAATATGAACATTTGTCCCACAGGTAGATACCAACAATAGTATCAGATTACTGCTATGGAGTTTATTTAGAAACTGGAAAGTGAGCCGGGCGGTGGTGGCACACGCCTTTAATCCCAGCACTCAGGAGAAAGAGGCAGGCAGATCTCTGTGAGTTAGAGGCCTGCCTGATCTATAAGACAGGCACAAAAGCTACAAAGAAACCATGTCTCAAAAAACCCAAAAAGAAAGAAAAGAAAGTGGAAAGTTGTTAAACATAAGAGATAAATGTTAAAATAAATAACCCAAGTATCAATTCATGCAGCTTAAAATACATGGCTGAGCCTGAGCTACATCGGGGTAGTGACAAACACCCCCTGAGCAGATCCCAAGGAAAGTATCATCCTTCTGACCTGCCACTGTCCCGGGTATATGACACTCCTTCCTTCCTTCCTTCCTTCCTTCCTTCCTTCCTTCCTTCCTTCCTTCCTTCCTTCCTTCGATCAGATATTTCATCTCTTGCTTGGAGGGAATCCATGCCTCCCCACATGTGACGTTTGCCATTAGAGGGAAGCTAACCCTAAGCAAGCTCAGGGGCCAAAGTGTGTATCCCACCACCGTGTCTGGTCTCAGACCATGAACACCGAAGTTATTCATAACAACCCTGGGCCTGACACAGTACTTGCCACCTGCTCAACTCGCTCTCACTGCAAGAGCGCCTGCACACCGCTGTGCTATGCATGATCACCCATCAGGGCCGGCGACCTAAGCAGGGAGCACAAAGGCACTGAGCAAGATTAACCTTACCTGGCATGATAATCTCTGGAAACCCTGTCTTGCGGGCCACGGCTGTGGTCCTGTCCACCAAGTGAGGAAACTCCTTCCGAATCTGATGTATGTCTCCAGGAAGTAATTTCAAGGTTACCCACAAACCTGCAAAAAGAAAGGCTGCCTAAGTCACGTTTACCACAAGTGTGGTGCTGAAAACAATTTTGGCAGTTAAGAAACTTTTCATCGACTACAGCACTACAGACAGGCAAATATTCGGGCAAACGTCCAGGTGAGAGGCACTCCGCACAGGGGCACGCACTCTGTCTAGGTACAGACCTTGCCTGTGAGATCAGACAGTAAGACCACGGGATGGAAGGGGAGTATTCCATGTGTGTGCCAAGGACAATTGGCTCTTTTGAATTCTCTCAATTTAGAAGAAACCAGAAGGTGGCATCTGAGGTGGGGGGGCTGAGAAAAGCAGGCAGAGACTTAGAGGCTCATGCCCACCACACAGGTCGGCATCTGGAGGCCAGTAGGGACCATGGTGCTCTGAGGAGGTTCCACAGGCTCGGGAATGAGGCAGAGGTCTGACCTGAAAATAACCTATCAGCTGCAGGGGCGAGTTAAAGGGAAAATATTGAGTCAGAAGAGGCTACAGGAAGCTAATATCTGAATAATGGGGAGGGGCTCCCCTAATAATGAAGAGGAGCTTGGGACAAGGGATCAATGTGGGAGTCAAAAAGACAGAACTAGGGAGGGGGAAGAAAAAGGAAAGTGGCTCTCAGAAGCAGTGATCTTCACTCCCCGCTGAAAGCCTGCTCCAGAAGATATTCTGAGTGAGATAAAAAATGTTTCAAAGCATGTGTGGGAGGTTCTCTTAACTTGCAGGTCATGCTGAGGAGGAGATAGAGAGAATGAGATAGCAGGAAATGTGTCATCCACATGGTCAAAGTGTGAAACTCAAGAGGGAAGGTGAGTGGGTGGCACTGAGCATCAAGGATGTCCCCTTGACTCTCTAGGCAGAAGGGAGGGCAGAAACTGGCAAGAAAAAGATAAAAGAGCAGATCCCAGGGAGCAAAAACTGGATAGGGCGGAAAGACAGACACAGTCAACAGACCTGGGAATGACCAGCGCATCCTGTTTAAGGTGGTTCCCTTTCTACAAGGTTCCTTTTCTTTTTCTCTCTAAGATATAGAATTCCAGATCATGAGAGAATCTCAAAGAGAGAGGGATGCCCAGTACAGGAAAGTCCCCATGAATGACATCAAAGGATGGCACCAAGAAAAGGTTACATGTATCATGCTTCAGGAAATGAACTGCATGTGTTCACCAAGAAATGTGAACGACCTTTACTATGGGATAATGTTCTTATACACTGTAAAGATTTGTCACTTGTATTAGTTTAATAAAATGCTGATCGGCTAGTAGCTAGGCAGGAAGTATAGGTGGGGCAACCAGACTAAGAGAATTCTGGGAAGAGGAAAGGCAGGGATGCACACCAGCCAGATGCAGAGAAAGCAAGATGAGAACTTCTTACTGATAAAAAGGTACCAAGTCATGTGGCTACACATAGAGGACAATGACGGGTTAGTTTAAGTTGTATGAGCTAGTTAATAATAAGCCTGAGCTAATAGGCCAAGCAATTTATAATTAATATAAGCTATGTGTGTCTTTGGGACTGAATGACAGTGGGGCAGAAACTTCCATCTGCAGACCTGGTTTGTATTCCCTAACCCATGCTCCCAGGAACTGACTGCATCTCCACACACACCCAGTCTACGGCTGTGTGGGATTTTTCTAACTGACACTAAAGCACAAGAGCCAACAGGCAGTTCTGGGCATGCAAAGAATAAAACAGACCCTCAAGGGACTGGGTACTTGATCTTGTTCCCCTTCTCCCTTATTCTGCCACACAGTCAAGCAAACTAAACCTAGTCACATTAAGTAGAATCGGAAAGGCTACCTTTCAAACACCCTAACCAACAGCCTGCTCACTTATCTAGGTGGATAAAAGAGAATACTGGTGACACAATTCAATTTGTTACGATTGAAATACAGAAATTAAATCGTCCTGATTACGGAACAGGGGAAAATGAGGCCAGTTTTCAAAGAATAAGTGTGTTTGGAGTTGATAGGTGTTTGTGTTGATACGTGTTTCCGAATGCCTGAACACAGAACGGTTACTCATCACTTCTCAAACAAGGGAAGCAGGTGTGGTGTGAGGCTCTGCCGTCCATATACACCCATGGTAATTCAGAGACAGGAAGCAGAATCGTGAGGGTTAAACAGAAAAGATTTAAAGGGTGATTGCTGGGCATGCATAAGACCCTGGGGACAGCCAAAGGCACTGCAAGATCTTCATGAGTCTCTGCCTTTGTGCCGAGGAAACTGGATGCTACAGAGATGGAGCAAGCTCAGAAGAGGCACAGGGGAGGCAAGCATGGAAAACTCCACTGGCTCTTGCAAAGACTATCGTCTACTCCTTGTGTTCCTTTCTGGGGCCTCTGACTGTGACTGGGAAGATGAACAGGCATCAGGAGGTACCCGGGTCATTCTAATGGAAAGAGGAGCCTATGGGAGGAGCCCAGAACACAGAACAGCAACTGCCCTGGCACAGCCTCCTTTGACTCTCCTAGGAAGGGCCTAGATTCTAAGTGTGAGCACTAGAGGAAGGTTCAAAGTCAAGACGAGACTAACTCAGTGACGCTGTTGGATCAGCGACAGTGTTGACTCATTGATGCAGGAAGATACTTGTAGGGGCCTTGAAAAAGGCTATGGACAGTCTTGTCCCTCATTCTCACAGTCATCTGAAACCTCTTGTCTCCTCTCTAGTAGTCCAAGGTACCAGGTGTTATCAGCCCCATCCAGGTACCAGCCAGCGTCCTTGCCACTTCTGTCCAGCTTATAGATTCTGGCTAAGACCCATGAGCCTTGGCTGTTTTGATGCAGCCTACCATCATTTCTATTTCTCCCGTGTGATTCTGTGATGAACACAACTGTGTGTGAATGCTAAGAAAGGATCTGGAGATCCAGTGGGGGGGTGGGGATTGCTGATCCAGGGAGAAGGGAGCCTCCAGGCCCTCCATTAGCTCCTACCTCAGACTCCCTGTGGTGTGCAAATACAGGGCAAACTGGAGGAGCTATAGTCTACAAGGGGTGGGGCCTGGTTCAGTTTAAACTTGCTCCATGTACAAAGGCTATATAATCCATGAACTTTCTAGGTAGAGTTGGCCAGAGAGTAGGATAAAGCCAAGGCTCACTGCAGAGATCTATAGGACCTCCCTTTTCCACGACATTCTTCAAACTCAATGACCACTGCTAGGGACAAATGAAAAGGGTGGGTCTGGAAGGCTGGAGGTGGTGGGGGCTGGGGAAAAGGGTTAGCGGTTCCATTGAGCTCCTCTGAGTACACGGTGTAGTGCACCAGATCAAGAACCAACCTGATTCATGTGTTTTCCCAAATGTCAAAAGCAGGGTTAGAGTCCCCAGTCTATGAAGGTGACTTTCTTTCCTCCATGTAGAAAGTGGGGCTTGATAAGCACTTGTCTTTTGGCAGGTCTCCTGGCCAGCCCTATGCCAACTGTCACCAGCCCAAGCGGATTGATTCATAAGCTCCACCAGCAGAAGGTCAGCTGCTTGGACACGTCAGTGTGGTATTAAAAACAATACATGCAGGATAGGAGCACAGGGGTGGGAGGAAGGAGTGAGGAGGCTTCTTGGATGACAGAAACAATAAGGCATCCCTTCCCCTACAAGGACAGAGGGACGATTACAGAACATTGGCTGTACCGTTAACAGGACACGGAGACAAGAGCCCACGCCAGAATAGAGGATCATCAAATGAAGTGAGGCCAGAGGTTTGGGGCAGGGGTTACATTCATGGTTTGCTGTCGTTATTGTGGGATTTGGGTTTGGGTTTAGTTTCAGCTGTTGACTTCCTGGCTTAATTGTTTTGACTTGTTGTCATCACGGGGCCTCACACGGCCTAAGATGGCCTTGAATTTCTGATCCCCCTTGGCCTCTCAACTACTAGAATTACAGGCACGTGTCATTAAAGCCTATTTTATGTGGTGCTGGGGACAGAACTCAGAGCTCTGTGCTTGCCAAGCCGTCGTTCTACCAAATGAGCTGCATCTTCAGCCTTCCAGTCTTTTGTTAAGGGTGAGAAGAGAGAGGACAGGGGAGTGTGGGGAAAGAGGGGGAGTCAAAGTAGGCGCCGCTTCCCATGCGGCCAGGATTCTCAGCACTACCTTCTTCATAGATAGCCCCACCCACACCCCACTCCCCACCCTCTTCTGAACACAAAGGCTGCAGGCGAAAGGCTGTCCATCCAGTAGGAAGAAGCATCACCCAGTTCCAAAAGTTCCACCAAGAACGCCCCACCCCAGAAGCCCGACACGCCCACAGCCGAAACAACATAGATACATACCTTGCCCCTTGTGGTTGACTTCTTTGGCTGCAATGACTTTGTTTATGACAGTTTGAAGGAAGTCATTCTCCCCTGCCACCCTGGGTGAGAAACGGGATGACATGTTCAGCGGCTTGTGTCGAATGGCGTCGTCCAACGCGAGCCTGGAGGGCATGGGGCAACCAAGACCACAAGAGACAAAGGGGCACAGAGACCCGTGGGTCACAGTAACAGGGGGACACAAAAGAGCATCACCACCGAGTATGAGAGAGTCGTCATGAGTCAACAAAAGACAAAGGGCAGGATAGGTGACAAGAGAGACAGGGAAAGCATCGATCAGGAAAATGGTGAACCACAGGAGAGAAGTCCAGCCAAGGAGGGCGCCCCACTCCCAGGGAACACGTGCACAGGGCTCCACTCCACTGCTCACAGACAGTCCAAAGGGGCTGGTCTGAGAGTAACGTGGCTGAGGAGCCTTGCATTCCAAAGAACACTGATGGCCATTTGCAGCACTCGGATAGTACTGAACTAGTCTAGGGCAAGGGCCAGGTGGTATTAAGAAGAAAATGAAAAATAATAATAATAACCAAAAAAAATTTCTTCTCCCCCACCCTCCCAAACAGCCTTCAAACCTAATGACATAAGAAGCCCTACCCACGGTTCCTCAGTGTGTATTCACAAAAGGGTCTCGAAAAGCTATATGTGAAGATGACCCAGTCCCTGGACAACAGAATTAATGGTCACCATGTCTGGATGCTGACCCCTGGAAATCACTCAGAATACAGGTTACCAGTGATCTCAGGCCCAGGAGCCCATGCATGAGAGAGTGGCGGGCACAGGGAACATGCACCATGAGAAATAGTGTGCAGTGCCACCAAGCACAATGGGAAAAGAGTGCAAAAGCATACATCGGGTACAGAATGCCTAAAATCAATTCTAGGAACAAGGACGATGTCATCCATCACTTGAGCCAAGCAACTCAAAGGAGCTGAACGCTGTGGTAATTTATTTCACCAAGTTAAAGAGAGATGAACGAGAGAGAGAAAGAGAAGGCACACTGTTTCCCTCCCTAAAACCAACCCTGTGAGGTGATAAATCCATTTTAATGGAGCAAAAAACGTTCTCATTAGCATGACATTTCCCAGAGAATAGTTTCCAGGCTGACTCTGCTATTGGAATCGTGCTGCTTCATTCTTCCATCACTACAGATATTAATCTGTGCAGCCATCGCCCTCGAGAGAAGCAAGGCTCGCAACCGGCACAACAGGTGAGTGTGCCCTCACACTGTGTCAAGTGGACTCCACTGTCTGACAGGAAAGCGTGGTGGCAACATGCAGGGGATCTGAAAGGCCAGCTGAAAAGCTGACCAATCGCTTCTCTGACAGCTTCAACAATACCCAAAGCTAGTGTTTTGTTCTGGGTTTGAGTTTTGATGGGTTTTTTGTTGTTTTGTTTTGTTTTTTTTTGTTTGTTTGCCTTCAGAGGGAAAAAATAAACGACACAGAAAATTACTTAATAGGACCATTGGGTATTGCTAAACCTGTGGTCTTGAGGAAATTGAAGCCTTGGGAACAGGAGGGAACCCTGTCAATTTTCACAGGAAAAAAAAATAATAATAACTTGAGTATTGTCATCTCACAGTGGTGTGTGCTGCTTGTTACCACTGTATCAGCCATGTTCCAGAATGGGAATATTCCCCTGTGTGCTAAGAAGTTTTCCAGGTTCTATGGAATGCTGCTCTATAGTCTTGCCGTGAGTGAGTGGAATTATCCACGCTAACCATCCACAGACACGGGAATGAGTACTTAACACCAGCTGCGATGGTTAATGTTTACCGTTAAGCTGACAGACTGCAGAATCACTTGAGAGACAGGACTCTGGGTACACACGGGTAGGGGGATCATCTTGCCAGCTTAAACTGAGGTGAGAGACCCACCCATCACGGAAGCCGCCATTCCCTGGCTGGGATCCTGGACCGTGTAAGATGGAGAAGGTGATCTGGGCAGACGCATGCCTTCCGATGACGGCTGTCACCTTGACTCCTGAGTTAGAAAACCCTTTCGCAGTAAGTTGCTTCTGTTGGGGTTTTGTTACTGTTATCACAGCCACGGGAAAATAAACCAAGACACGCTCCAACGTGGCCACAGCAGCCCGACGTGGCAGTAAACACTTGAAAACAGATCGGGGCGACTGAAGGGCTGCGTTTTAATTCTACTCAGCTGTAATTAATATAAAGCGCCACATGGGGCTAGTGGTTAGCAGACCAGGCAGAAAAGTAAATGGGCAGCATTTAAGCCTCCCGAGACCTCTGCCTCCAGTCGTGTGTAGTGAAACACGTGGTGCTGAAGCCCAACTTTAGGCTACGCGATGCTAATTTAACACAGCTCTCCTCATAATAAGACGCAAAATCTTCTCTAGAGCTGCATAAGTATTTTTTTTTTCCCTCATGCACAGAAAAGCCACACTGCAGCCATCTTAAACAAGTGGTTCTCGAGTCTGCAGAGACTGCGGGTGAGTCCATCATGAAGAGTGCACGGGGCAAGAGAAGCCCATACCATGTCCCCTGTCCTCCCAAGGACAGGGCTCCTTCAGACACCCACTATCACCAGCCTCCCAGAGCTCAGCCTCCCTCAGCCAACACCTCCAAAACAATGTAAACCTGCGAAAGTGAAATTCACCTTAAGCCTAAAAGCCTTTGAATAAAAACAAACTGGAAAAGGAAAGAAGAAACAGAAAACTGCAGAGTCCTGGGGAGGCTCGCACTACCCCAAGCACTTGTTCCCTCAGGGAGTCAGGCCCTGGAGGGGGGCTGTGTCCGCAATCAACCTGAAGCACCCAGTTCTCCTTCCTCCCCCTTGAGCCAGGAGTGGCCCCCAATCAAGACCCACCCTCACTTCAATCACCCTCCCCACAGATTTTTAGCTTCAAATCAAAGAATAATCTCATAAATCGGCCCCGGGTGCTTTCCCCGCGTTCTCTAACCCTCTCTGAAGACGTCAGGTCAGAAGTGGACAAAGCCTTAAAGAAAGGAAAAGCCAAAACTCGCTCATCTGAGCAAAAAACCAAGACAGACAAATCAGCAGCCTGATTACAGGCTTTAAGGTGTTATTTCTCGCTTTACAAAAGAATTCATCATTACTTTGTTTGGTTTCTACTTTAAAAAAAAAAAAGCAACCTCTTGTGATGAATTTGAAAGTATTGTATTTTGAAAATTTGAATTGCTACAAGAATAAATCGATTATATAAAGAAACAGGCTCCGTGCAGAATTGTAATTCTTCTACTGATCAGGTAATTCCGGGACTACAAGGAACATCAGCTCTGGGGACCATACACAAACCTTATATTCCACCGTCCTCACAGTTCCCAATTCCACACGCCACAGCAGTGACTACACGGGTTTCATATTATTGTAAAATAAATGAATCCTGACTTGGGCTTAACGAATAACCTCAGCGGTGAGTTATTAACTATGGGGTTTTCATGTGGTACCTGGCTGAGGACAGAATTATTCCATACTTACGGCTGGAAGGGAATGAAGTGTTGCTTATCTTCGTCGTCTACTTTTCCATTGATTATGTCTGTTACGTCCATCACTGGGGAAAGGAAGGGACAGACAGGGTTGCTTGGCTTAAGTGCCACCATGATAGTCAAAAAAAAAAAAAAAAAAAAAACAAAGGAAGAGCAGCAAACTGTATTCCACCATGAACCATGGCATTGGTAGACTCTTCTCATACGGAAGTTTGCTATTCTGCAATGCTTGACAGATTAAATCATCTGAACGTGCTGGCCCCGGTGGGCAAGGAATTCTAACAGCACAATTCCACTCAACAGTTTCCTCTGCCTGTTCCCCCGGGGGTCACCCTAGAGATCTGTTGTCCAACCCAAACTCCTGTCTGAAGGAGATATTCTGCATCAATGGGCACCGGAGCAGGGGCGAGTGTGATGAGGAACTGCTTCTGCACTCATTTAAATTAATTTTAAACAGCACTTGGGGCAAGCGGATAGCATATTCACAACAGCGTACCGCCGGGTGATAGTTAATAATGTCAACTTGACAGATCTAGAGTCACCTAGGAGACAAGGCTCCAGGCACACCTGTGAGAGATGAAGTAAATTCAGTCAGCTTCTGGGCATGCCTGTGAGGGACTGTCTAGGTTAGGTGAATTTAGGCGGGAGACTGGCCATTCCATGGGCTGGGATCCTTAAACTGATTAACAGAGAAAAGGAGTTGAGAACCAGCGTTCAACTGTCCCTGCTCCCTGGCTGAGGATACAGGGTTGAGCAGCTGCCTCACACCCCTGCCACCTTGCCTTCCCAGTGTCATCCCCATGCCATCCACACCACGGTGGACTATATTTCCAAGCTGTAAACCAAAATAAACGCTTGCTTCCTTATGTTGCTGTTGCTTCATTATTGGGTTTTTTTTTTTTTTCCGTAGCAATGATAAAGTAATTCAGACATAGTTCAATGATAACATAATTACAAGGTACCAGTCACCAAGAGCTGGTGTCTGAGTCAGTGAAACACTCAAATGTGACCCTCAGTTACCTGCTGGATAGTTCAAACAGAAGCACACAGGCAAAAATGGACAGACATCCCAAAGCCACAGATCAAACACCGGCATCTCACCACCCTGGCTCCCTTCATTTCAGTAACCTGCCTTCTCTGGGGTGGTCCAGGCTCACCGGCATCCCTGGAAAGGCTTGGCACCATCTCCACATTAAAAGAGATGTGAGCCCTGGTGGCATTCAGGGCTTTACTCAGAACAACTTACCATCACTCTTAACCACTCTGTGACTTTGGACAAGTACTTTGCTGTGTCCTTTCTCAACCCCACACCTGGCTAGAAGAGCTCCACAGTTCTTTCCTAGAGACTAGCTTCCCTTACTGAAGCTGTGGGTAAGGTTCGTTTCTATAGATCCACAGTCAGTTTTGCGGTATGAACGTGAAGGATTCCTCACAGGTCCATGTACTTAATACTTGGTCCCCAACTGGTGGCACTATTTTGGAAAGTTGTAAACTCTTCAGAAATGGTGACTTCAACATCCTTATGCATCAGGGAAATGCAACTCAAAAACAACTCTGAGATACCATCTTACACCTGTCAAAATGGCTAAGATCAAAAATATTGATAGACAGCTTATGTTGGAGAAGGTGTGGAGTAAGGGGAACACAACCTTGTGGTGGGAGAGACGTGGTCCTGAATCAACTTGGTATGCCAGGCTTAGTTGACTTCCCATGGGAGGCCTTACCCTCTCTGAGGGGGTGGATGGGAGATTGGGGGAGGAAGGGGAGTGAGAAGAGGGAAGGGAGGGGGAACTATGGTTGGTATGTAAAATGAATAAAAAAAATTAAAAGAAAAAAGAAAGAAATAGAGCCTTGCTGAAGTAAGTGGCCACTGGGAGTGAGTCTTGGGGTTTTATAGCATGGCCCCGCTTGCTATCTGCCTTCTTGCTTTCTGACTATGCCTCCAGTGTGACCAGCTGCCTCCAATTTCTATTGCCTTGCTACTTCCGCACAGTGGCAGGCCTTAAACTGCCAATCAAAATAAACCCTTCCTTCCTTAGGCCACCATAAAGGGTACTTGTCGCACAACAGCAAAAGTAACTATGACATACAGAAAGCATAAAGTTCTTGTCTGTAGGGCAAGAACAGCAGCACTGGCATCTCTTGTGGAGCTCAGGAAGCCACAGGGAAAACCATCACATCATGCACTGAACTGGTGGGGCTGTTGGTCTATGAACCAACATGTGTGTGCAGAGATGCAGGTGAGCACATCCCAGATAACTGGAGCACTGGCTAGCAGCTGCTGGGAAGAAGGACCGACCTAGATCGGAACTTCACTCGGCAGGGTCCTCACTGCAGTCATCCAGCACTCACCCAAGGTCACATGTACATATTCACAAGCCTGTCTTTTATAATGAAGAAACATCAAGTTTCTTGATTTTTCACTCAGCCGGCCATGTCCAGGACAGTCAGGCAGAACTCAGACCATGCACTCATACCATATGGGTGTCTTTCCTAGTTCCCTGGAGACACCTCTCTCTGTCACAGGTCATATCTCACCAGCTAACTGTAGTTCTTTTTTGTTTGTTTGTTTTTCGAGACAGGGTTTCTCTGTGGTTTTGGAGCCTGTCCTGGAACTAGCTCTTGTAGACCAGGCTGGTCTCGAACTCACAGAGATCCGCCTGCCTCTCTAACTGTAGTTCTTGCAGATTATCTGATGCCTTTGCTAAGTCTCCAGAGTCCTGCCCCAGAACACACTTAGGCTTAGCAAGAATGTACAGGAACACAGCAAAGAAGCAAGGCAGGAGCTGAGGCCAAATACACATGTGGGAAACAGCCTTTGTCCAGCTTACTATTATTAATGAGCATACCTCCACCCATCCTAAGCCTCCTGAGAAAGCCTCAAAGGCATAAGAATTTCCCCAGGGCTCATACAAGTCAAGGTATGTGCCCAGGAAGGCCCCACTGTGGTCTGGATGGGGAAAGAACCTGTCCCGGCATCATTTCTGTTGCTGTGATAAAATGCCTGGACAAAAAGCAACAAGGAGAAGAGAGGGTTCACTTGGCTTACAATTCCAGGTTACAGTCCATGATAGCAGAGAAGCCACAGTGGCAGGAGTTATAAACAGGTAGTCACATCAAATCCATAGTCAAGAGCAGCGACAATAAAGGGTACACAGGCCTCGCTTGCATGCATGCTTGGCTTGCTTCTGTCGTATAGTTAAGAAACCCCTGCCAAAGGAATGGTGCTACCCACGGTGAGCCAGATGTTTCCTCATCAATTACAAACTAAAACTATCCCTGTTAGACATGCCCATAGGAAAATTGGTTCTAGATAATTCCTTCCAGGTAATCTAGGTTATGTCACGTTGACAACCGAAGCTATCCATCACAGATACCCATTGCCAAAAGAGGACATGAAACTGGGTCTCTCTATCCTGCCAGCATGGGGTTTCCACCAGGGAGAAGGGATATGCCGTGTTATGGACAGGGAAAGAAACCATTACCCAAAGTGTCCAGTCTGGCTGCCGTCAACGTGATCATGACTGAGGGTAAGGAGACAGCAGACCAAGTAATAGTGACACAGCAAAGGGCAAGGATACGGAGAGGAGGAGAGCAATGGAGGATCAGGAATACACCAGAAGGAGGGCAGGGGGCAAGAAGGAGAAATAAGCTCCAAAGGAGAGGCAGCAAGATGGACCTGCAGATATAGCCACTGATGACACGGCACGCATCAATGCAACTTGTCTGCCATTAATTGGGTACAAAACAGGAACATTGAGGACCAAAAAACCCTCTTATTCAGCAACCAGTTAGATTGGGTCCCTGGGTTCAAGAGCGCTCTACCACAAAGGTGAATACCCTGAGCTCCAAGGTAAAAGGACCGTTAAGAGGACTGCACATTTGTAGATTGTAGCCCCCGAACCTCTAACTCTTGAACAGTATTTTACAAATGGAAGCAACCATAATATGATGTTAAGTGCTGGACCATGTAAAAAGTGCCCTAACACACGACAAATAGTGAAGCTGAGTAAAAAGAAACCAAGACGTGAAAAAAGTCAGTGAACAAACAAGCTAGACACAATATGACCTAATATTGCTGCTGTTGTCTTATATATCTCTATCAAACAAACAAGCTAGACACAATATGACCTAATATTGGTCAGTGTTTTGCTGCTGCTGTCTTATATATCTCTATCAAATCAGGCATCGAACCCAGGGCTGCACACAGGATAATGGCACGATCCAAGATTGATCCCCTGGCCAGGTTTTCCCACAAAAGTAAAAGGAAGTTTGAAAAAAGGCACACCAAGAATAAAACTGAGGTACTACCCTGGCTGTGTCAAATTATGAATGATTTATTTAATTATCTTTCTTTTCCACATAATTTCCATGATTTTTCCCACCACTGCCAATCACTTTTGCATTATCAAATGCTTTAACAAAAAGGATCATGACATATTATTTTCAATAAAAGACTAAAACCCGCAGGCTTAAAGGTGCATGAATGCTTTTTTCCTTTGCCAGTACCAGCTCTGTTGACACAGACGAACCGAGATTGTTCTTTAAAAAAAGCCTCAAAATTAAATTTTTGCACATGGACATAAAGCTGCATATGAAGGGTAGAATCCCATTGCCACAAAGTCAGTCTCCCTTTTCAAGTTTGAGAAGAGAATTCCCGAATAAGAAAGGGAACCTGTGGCTAGGGGGTCAGGAGAGGGGCGAGAGCTCTGTGAGAGTCAGAAGACTGGGCCAGGAAAGGAGAAGATGCTCCTGAGTATGCTGCAAACCAACACATAAGGAGGGGGACAGGGTAGGATGTGCCACTGTAATGGGCCATTTGAAAAAAAAAATTAAGTCTACATAATAAAGGCATAGGATAAAATATTTACCCTTTGTTTCAGGGCAGAAAGCAGAAGCTCCAGATATCAATTCAGAGAGCTGGTCCTCAGGTAACTGCAGAGGCCAGAGTGCTTGCTAGGTGCTGGGAACAAATACGAAGGAGCCTGCACTAAGCTCCTTAGGAGTAGGAAGGCAATTACTGGGCTTCTGTAAAAGAAGCAGTGGTCCTTCTCAAAGGTCGTGAGAATGGACACTTGGACAGCCAAACTACAGATGATACAGCTGCCTCCGAGGGCCCCTGCAGCACTTCTCATGGGAATGTCATAGCGCTACAGATGCAAGGTCCCAGCCGCCAAAGAGGTAGAGGCTCATCTCTCAAGAATTCAGACAACAGCAGGGCATGGGGTGGGGGTGGGGGGCTAGAGTTTGTCTCATGCCCAGAGAACCAGGTAGAGAAGACCCAAGAAGAAAAAAGCAAATATCAGTCCAGGTGGGTAACCAGTGATGCAAGTAAGCACCACAGTGAACAGTGGATATCGGAAGATGCAATGGTGATAGCCTCAAAACCAGAGATGCAAGTACCTGGGAAAAAAGACAGTAGACCAGATGTCCTCTAACTTAAGGCAACTGGCACCTTCAAGGACAGGGGGCTATCAGATCTGCTGGCCCTAATTTAGCATATACTCTAGACTCTGGCTCCAGGAAAGTCCAGGAACAGAGAGGCTGTGACCCAACACCAGCTTCCACCAAGCAAATGGAAAGCCTGTTATAGGCACAGAGAAGCCGTAGCAACACCAGCAAGTATCTGTCCACGTTTCATCCCTTAGGACTTCCCAGAACATCACAACCAAACCTGAAAATGCTAGGAAAATACCCATTTTAATCAAGAGAGAGAGAGAGAGAGAGAGAGAGAGAGAGAGAGAGAGAGAGAGAGAGAGAGAGAGAGAGACTGACTCTCTGCCTCAGGGTAAATCTTTGCTTTCAGAAATCTAACAATGCCCTCACAGGAACTTATCAGCAGGATCTCCACAGTGATCTAATAACCAGAGAACCTGCAATATCCCTGGCTGAAGATGTAACTTACATTATCATGTCACAGATCTCTCTGATGGCTCTGGGAAGAATAAAAAAAAACCCAGGACAAAAGAAATACAGCATTTCCCTAAAACCGCTGTGCAGGTGGGACCAAAAGAAAGAAAGTTCTGGTCACAGGCATCTCAGTTAAATATGAAAATGAAGCTACAGGCTTGGGAAAATAAGAGTAAGTTAGAGAGCACGTTCAAGGACTCGGGGATGGAAATGCCAAGCTTCTCCCAGAAGAGAAAAGCCCTGAAAGAGCAAGTCCATCCTCAACATCTCACCATGCGTAATAAAGCCACTGGGCCAGGCCACTGGAGAACCCAACCATTCAGCAAGATTCTCCAGGTTTAGAACTGGGATGGTGGACACCATCCATTTGTCAAAACCCATAGAACAGGCCTGGGAAGATGACTCAATAGGTAAACTGCTTGCCACGCAAGCATGAGGGCCAGAGTATGGTCCCAGCCCCATGTAAAAGTCAGACATGGTGGTGTGTGGCTGTAAAACAGCCCTAGCAGGGTGGGCGTGGGAGGAGACAAGAAGACCCCTAGGCCCTATGGCTCAACTGACAGATCAATGAGCTCCAGGTTCAAGGGGAGACTTGGTCTCAAAGAGAAGGTGTCAAGCAAGTGATGGAGGAAGACATCTACCTTTGCCCTGTGATGTCCACATCACACACATTCACATGTACACACATGGACATGTAAACACACACGCATACACCCACGCACGCATTGGCACACACATACACACAAGCCTGACAGAATACACAATACCAGAACCAAATGTCCCTGTAAACTGCAGACTCCAGGGAAGGCCACAGTATATGTTTAACGCCTGTCATAAACGTAGCAATCGCTGGTGATAGAGCTACGGCAGATACTGGGAGCAGGGCCAAGTGTATGGGAGCTTTTTGTTTCTTCAGCCCAATTCTTCCAAGGCCTACAATTTTTCTAAAAATAAGTCTATTTAATGGAGTAAAACTCAAGTGCTGAGTTTCCTGGTAGCCAAGCAAAGCCTGTCTGTGATCGCTGTCCATACAAGAATCAACACCTAGGTATCAGGAATCAAGAATTCTCCCCATATCACTATTCTATGTGTCCTACTTAACACCGTTAGCTTGGAACACCCTAGAATCACCTGAAAAGGGTGTTTCGGTGGAGTGTTTCCTTTACCAGGTTGTCTGAGAATAAGTCTATGTGGGATGTCTTGATTCATAATTGAAGTAGGAAGGCCTGGCCCACTATGGGCGCTGCCATTCCCTGAGATATACACACGAAAGCTAGCTGAGCATGAGCACAAATAAGGCAGAGGATAAGCCAGCAAGCAGGTCCTCCACAGTTCCGGCTATGAACTGCTTGACTTGAACTGCCTTGACTTCCCACATGATGGACTGTGACCTGGAAATAAATAAACTCTCTCCTCTCCAAGTTGCTTTTAGTCATGGTGTTTTATCATGGCAACGAGATGAAACCAGAGCAGCATGATTCCTAAAACCTATGGACATTAAATGTCAGAAGTAGGGGAAAGAGTACCCCTGAAACTCTAATAAAGAAAACTATTTCTCGACCTTATGAAAAAAGCAACAATATTGAAAGAAGTCACCTAGTGGGGACACTGAGCTTTCCTTGACACAGATAACCAGGCTCTCCCTTTCTTGTCCAGCCACCAACACCAAGCAGAGATGTGGACAGCGAATAGCCCATGTGCTAGCTGTGGTGTGCCCTCATAGAGCCAGGCTGGGCCTGTCCACTCCTAAATCAAGCACTGAGTCCAGCAAGCCCCCCAGTGCTGCCATCTCACAGTGTGGGCAAGTGATTCAGTGTCTCTCCCGGTCAAAGTTGGGATCTGCTTTCACACTAGACCAGACTGAACCTGAATCTGAAGCACTGTAGATACAGCGGGTGAGCCCCAAACTGTATAAAAAAGAACTAATAAACAACGTTTTCTCTCCAGTAGCTAAGTCCATAAATTAAAGTGGCCCGCTATTCTTTCTCAAAGTGAATGGTCTCAAAGAACACAGGGACATGGATTTTACCAGCCACGCCAAAAGGTCGCCGCAGTCCAGAAGTCAGCTTCCTTGTGTTGCTGTCCCTCAGCTCCATGCGACCAACTCGGACAATCTGGCAGACAAAACTGATTTTCTCCCTTTTCAGGTCTTTGCTCCCAAGATCCTAGAAATATTAATTTCCATAAATTATTATGGAGAACCATGACTCAACAAAAGTCCAATTGAAAAGGTCGTAAAAACGATCAAATGGCTATTCTCAGACCAGCTAAGATATTTAATGTTATTCATATGACAAGAGGGAATAAAGGAACAGCAGACACTTGGCTAAGTGAACTGAAGACACGAGCTACAGAGACAGGCTCTGGGGAAGTGAAGTAACCAGTCTCACAGTGATGCTAAGCAAAGATACAACTCAGAAACTTCCAAAGAGGACACAGTGATCCCTGGATTAGCCAGAGTCACAGCCACCCCCAGGCACTCGCACAGTGCTGAGAAGACTCCCTAAAACACCCATGAGACCAGGACACAAGGACACTCAACCCACAATCGTAGATGGACTCACCGTAAACACAGCACGCAAGTTATGTAACCGATCGATATCTTTCGGTAATCCTGAACTAGGCCAGCGGACCAGGTAGTTTTCACTTGGGGGGAAAAAAAACAGGAGCAAATTAATCTTCCAAACATAGACAGGTACCAAATGTGCCCCATAAGGCCTCATGATTAACAACATGGAGGTCCTTTATACCCCTGACCGCGAGTTTATGAACACTGAGGTCACAGACTCCGCCAAGCAGGCACTGTATGAGCAGCCTTTCACTCTCTATGACATGGGTTATCCGTGTAAAAGAAACATTTGAGAATGACATTTCAGTATTTATAATGTGAAAAGCTTCTCTGTCCATTTAGAATGACAATACAGAGCTGTGTATTGAATTTGGAACAATGTATATTTAATTCAGAGCCTTCGAAAAGCCAACTAAGCCATAAAATACACGGCATCTCCATAAAAAAAGAAAGAAAGCACTTATCAGAAGGGAGAACAAAAATCACCTATGTGCTGTTTCCTGCAAATACTACATGTTTAAATTTTGATAGCTCAAGTGAAAATACAGGAGTGTTGATACATAGATATGCACACATACCACATAGTTCAATCATACTTTTTTCCCATCAGGATAAAGAGAAAGTTTTACTGAGGACCAATGTACTCACAATGCTTTTGTTCAATAGATATTTATTCTGAGTCTTTGTATGACAAGAGGAAGTGAGCAACATACACACTAGTCAATCATCTTGGAGAAACGGCAAAGAGGCGAAAGTCACAGAAGACATCCCTAGACCATTTATTTGCAAAAAGCCAGGCGATACCTGTAGGCTACATTTGTCAGCTCTCTATGGCTGTGAAAAACACGACTTGAAGAATCACGGGGAGCAAAGTGCTCATCTCATCTTGCAGTTCACAGTCCTTCCTGAAGAGAAGTCGGGGCAGGAACTCAAAGCAGGACATGGAGGCAGGCACTGAAGCAGAGGCCATGGAGGAACACTGCTTACTCGCCTGCTCTCCATGGCTTGCTCAGATTGTTTATTATGCAACCCAGGACTACTTTCCCACAGGTGACACCATCCACAGTGGGTTAGGCGCTCCCACATCGGTCATTAATCAAGAAAACATACCCTTCTGTCTTTGCGTTACTTTCATTAGTTAATAAAGAAACTGCTTTGGGCCTATTGATAGGGCAGAAGTTAGATAGGCAGAGAAGACAGAACTAAATTCTGGGAGGAAGAAAGCAGAGTCAGACGGATGCCATGGATCCGCTGCCTGAGGTAGACGTGCTGAAACTTTTCTGGTAGGACATGACCTCGTGGTGATACACAGATTAATAGAAATGGGTTAAATAAAGATGTAGGAGCTTGGCAATAAGATGCTAGAGCTAATGGGCCAAGCAGTGATTTAATTAATACAGTTTCTGTGTGATTATTTTGGGGTTAAGCTAGCTGGGGGGCCAGGATGAACAAGTGGCCCCTCCCTGCAACACTAGACTTTGCCTTCAGGACAAGATAGAAGGATTTTCTCAATTAAAGATCCTTCTTCCCAGATGACTGTAGCTTTTTGTCAAGTTGGCAAAAAACTAACACACACATTTACTTGAGCTGAGAGCCGCATCCACTGCCAGGGCATCACCATGTAGGACCACATCCTCACACTGCAGGTCAGAATAAACCCTTCTGCACGAAGATGCTTCTTGTTGGGTACTTAAGTCACAGCAATGAGAAAAAAGTAACTTTTCTCACTGAAGCTTACAATGAGGAAGTCACCTACCTGATGAATTTGGACTCCATGGGATCATAAAGAGACATGAGGACTTCAGCATCTTCTCCTATTTTACAGACCACATTTTTGAGGTTAATAAACAAGGCCAGAGATGGGGTTGCTGCAAACTTTGCTTGTCTATTGATGTCCATATTCTGCTTTTGAGACTACAAACAGAAAGGTAGAAAGTCAATGTGAGCAACGTGAGCAATACCCCTTGATCTTTTTAATCCCATATAGAATGGGGAAAAGGCACCAACTGCTCCACTGGGCCATGATGCTCATACAGCCACTCTGTGTCCCCACTGTGTGCTCTCAAGCCACACAGCCATCCTGCAGCAGCTCATGCTGCGTGTTTGCAAGAACACGGGCCTTCCACATATCAACAAACTGATGACTAGCTCTAATTTAGGGTCCTCTCTAGAGTGATGTCACCCAAGGAATCTGAGTGTCACTGTGTCACCAATCCCTGGAATTCAGCAAATGACTGACAAACACTTGCTAAATTAACAGGTTGTGCCATACCACTTGGCTCCATCTCACGCCTCCTTTTTGAAAAACACTGGGCACTTGCTTTTTTTTGGGGGGGGGGGGTAAGTTCTTTTTAGTGCCGATTCTAGGCTTCCTTGCCATTCTCCACTACTCAACCCAGTCGTTAGGAAACACAAACCCCATGCCAAGCACATGTTGAAGCGGTAAACTCACTTTCTCTTCCTGCAGCCGCTCCTCGACTTGTTTCGAGGCCACTTCATGTGCTCGGAAGAGACTAATGGTGCTCGTCAGTTCTGGATCCAAAATGTTCCCATCTTCATCCCTCACCACCAGGTCCAAATCGAGAATTCTAGAAGACCAAGAATTCAGAGCGGAGAGACGATGAATCCAGGGAATGAATTCCCGAGGACAATGTCAGCCCCCCAGCCACTGAGCAGATGAAAATGCCTCAGAAACTGGGATTCGTCCACAAATAGCAGAGAATGTTATTCTGTGGCGCTGCTTGCCGTAACTCAAAATGTGTCACAGTGGGAGAATGAAAATTACTCAACGTTGCCTGCATTTTATTTCAATAAAGCCTTCATCTTCTAATCAGAACTTACAGATCTTCAAAGTCCAAGTGAAGTGTGCACGACTAATAACTGTGAAATCTGTAGACAACCAGAGCTCACTACTGCACCCTGAACATGCATAGCATCCATGGAGACGTGATGGCAGAAAGTCTTGCAAGGGATCCCTAGCTGTCTCAATACCTCTCAGATGTGACTAACTCATCCCAACCCTGACCCTGCTCTAAAAGTCAATCCCAGCATCACGGGGTCAGCATTGTGTGAGTGAGGTCGCTGGTGTAGGGATAGAGTCAGCTCTGATGTGGGTGAGGTCACTGCTGTGTGGTGGTCAGCACAGCGTGGGCATGGTCAATGGTATGTGGGTGTTGTGGGTGAGCTCCTGGAGGCCCAGCCACAGGGTCCTATGGGCCATACCTGGTGAGGCCCCCTCAAGGAAGATATAGATCAAGTCATTTGCCAGCTTATTATGAATATCATGTGACGTCATTGTCACCTCAGTCCAGACAGCCTCTGGACTGAGGTGACAAAAATGAAACCAAAGCTCACTGAAACTTGTTATGTGACTGAGACTAAACATCTAAAGAATAAAGAAGATGGCGTGGACATGGTCTTACCACACCACCGCCGCCATATAAGGTAGCCAGTTACATCAACAGGTCTGCATTGGTCTCTGTAATCAATACACAGGTTCTGTTGAGGAGTGCTGATGTAACCATAACAAGGTTAGAGACTAGTCCCATAAAATGACAAAGGGTCTAAAGAAAGGACTGGAAACCTCCCCATGAAATCAGTGTGAGCATGTCCCTGTATCTGTGTGTGTGTGTGTGTGTAGATGTACTTGTAGGTTTCTATGGGTAAGTGTGGGTAGGAACCTCTTTAGGTATATCTGGGTGTACGTGTGTATGCATGCTTGTCTCAGTGTGTGTATGTGTGTGTGTGTGTGCACGTATGCATGTTTTGCACTGCCATCTTTGTAGAGAAACTGACCGTGATGTCCTTGACCACATTTACCACAGTTCCCTGGACACCCCTTCTCCCCGCTTCACTCAGATAAAAAGGAAAAGTAAGAACGCATGAGTGATAAGGCTGAGAACAACAAACTGTTTCCCGAGAAAACAGACCATCCTACAATCCAACATCCTCCACTTCTATTTTACTTGTATTATTAGCATTACTTTGCGATCTCCATGAGGAAGTAGGAAGATAAGTAGAGAGTATGGGGCTGCTGAGGAAGACTGGCCTCGGTCCTCAGGCAAACTTGTCTTAATAAGGTTGTATTTCCTATCAAAGCAGTAAATTACATTTGGAAACACTTTCTGTCTTAACAAGATTGCTCCATGGTGTAATGTACTTAGGTTGTTTCCTGCAGCCAGATTAAGCAGGTGGTCTCTGAACCTAACTTCAAAAACAGGCTTCTCCAACAGAAAATAAAATCAGAGCTCCAAAGGTTTGCTTTTATAAGCAGGGGGTCTTGTAATAGGTTTCATTGAAACAGTATCTAATATCTTATACCTGGAATCTCTGGTCTTGGAGGTGAAAATAAATAAAGTCACACATAATGTAATATTAGGGAACTTTCACATATGAAAACGGGCGAGAGGGGGTACCAGAAAACAAAATTATGTAAATTACAGAAAGATCTTACGGCTTACCTAAAAATCCAATGAGCTGATAGGCAAGCCCTACGCTCACCTCCACATTCTCAGGGTAAAAATGGGAACGGGTGTGTATTACACCTTAATTTTTCTACTGCCTGAACAGCAGTCTGAATGAACTAACTCCAGACAACAGAACTCAGAAACCCAGAAATGAGTCCCAAGATTGAAACCTCCCCCAAGCAATTCTGAGATAAAGAAGCCTCAGGGAAATGCAAGACCTAACCACTTTTAAGGCTTCCTGCAACTCTACACTATGTGAACAAGCCAACAGGCACCAGGTGGGAAAGACACTGATTTCATCCTGGCGACTGATAAGGCAGAACTAGGACTAAAACAGTCATGTGGCCTGGCAGCTAACAACAGAGCATGCTCTCCTCAGGAGTGAGAGAGCCACCCCTCAAGAAGCTCAAGTAAACCAGGGTGGGACCGTCTCATAAATGGAAACTTTTCCAAAACACAATGTGTAGTTCATCTCAATTGCAACTCAAAAGAGCTGTGCTTCTGTTAGATCAGGTATGTCAACCTCAAGGACAAGCATCTCCTCTGGCATTCAGACCAAGGGAGCCAGAGGGAGTGGTCTAGGGCTCACTATTACCTATCTACAGTCAGTGTCAAAGGCTGTGAGTGAAGAGAAAAACTGCACGGAAGATCACAACAGCATGGGACAAAACAGCAAAAATGAAAGGTTCCCCCAGCCCAGCTCCACGGCTCCACCACTTACACCACGAAGACCTTGAAGCAACGGTTTCCAGAGGGACTGGCTACACCATGTTAGAATGTAAGCCACGCCATTATCTTGATATTAGAAATTTGGCTTTATGATAAAACGTAATTGAGACATCCTCCTGTCTTAGGGTTGCGCTATTATATTGGACAATTTAAGCATGAAATCATCTTTTAAATAAACAAACCTGTTTCCATAATCAATTTTGGCCGTGACCTTCTTCTTCAGCTCTTTGAGCTCATCCTGAGGCAGAGTTCCAGAAAGAATCTGTGACCGCCACTCAATAAGGTCGTAGATCATGTGTCGCACACTTCGAAACATCTCTCTATTATCTAGCTACAGAGGGGGGGAAAAGGCAACTGTAAAGGTTCTGGTTTAAAAAAAAAAAACAGCACAGTTGAGATCATATCATAACGGATAGTTCTTCAAATACAAGGAGAACAGACGCTGCTTCCTGGGATTCTGTAACTGTCCAATGAAAAGCAGAGTCTCGCGTCAAACAGAACACATCATATTTGGTTCCCACGAGGCACTGAAAGACAAGCAGCAGCACATCTCCGCAGACTGCATCCGACATTCCCAGTCATAAAACACACAGCAGGGACAGAACCCCGAGCCTCAGCATGGCCTACAACCCCAGCATCACCCTGAGCACAGCCAATGCCCTGTAAAGGTAGTCTAACACAAAACTATCAACTCACTTAAAACACTAGAGATTCTTTTTTATTAACTTCATCGCTCCATTGTGGAGCCTGAAACTTCGTAGTTAACAAAGACTGACGCGTCCCAATGTCAAAAGGTTGGACATGCCTGGAGGCACTGATCTTACTCTCCAGGACAGTGCTACCCCATTGCTCACCTAGGGGAAACAGTCTTCAAAACGCCCTGTGTTCCAAAACCATGCTGTCAGCTGACACATAGACCATCCTGCCTTCCCTGAGACACTGTGACCCTCATAACACACAGTGGTAGCAAGTATCTACCCACGAATACTCTTGTTGCTTCTACATCAAGAGAAAACTGGCTCTTCTCACTTTTTTGTGCATTGGATTTGTGGTACAAAAAACAAACAAACAAACAAACAAGCATGTTTGCAGTTGTTGGTACAATCCATCAAGGAGACTAAGGCTGTCTGCAATGTTCTGCCTCTGAGCACTCAAGCAGGACTTAATAATTATATTTTAAGCACCATGATGCCATCAAAAATAAAAAGTGGAATTGCTGTTTTCAAAAAACAGCACCACTCTATACTATCTGAACCACTGCCTATCTCCTGTCTGAAAACCATTGGAAACTCCTCTTTCTAGAAGTTTCTAAAACAACGCTACCACCTACTTAGCACTCTGACAAGTTATCTATGTTCCATGACTTTTGTCTTTATATTATAGTGTGGGTGAGTGAGTGGGGGGTGGCAGGGGGAGGCAGAGAAGATAGTAGAGGCTGTCTGATCCACCCTGGAGTTGGCGCTACGAATAGCCAGACACAGCGCTGGGAATCAAGTTCTGGTCCTCCAGAGAAACACCAAGTGCTCTTCACTGCTGAATATCTCCCCAGGCCATTCTTAGAATATTACTCTTCTATTTCCTTCCTTTACTTTTCCTTCTTTTCCTTTGTATTTATCTGTTGCTGTTGTTTTGAGACAGGATAGCCTGGGCTAGCCTCATCCTTAGACTATTTTTTCCCAGTTATTCAACAAATGTTCATCAAGACCTGACAATGTGCCAGAAAGTGGATGACAATGTGCCAAGAACTACAGAAAGTGGAGCAGGGCAGAGACTTGGGCCATGAACTCTTAACCTCCCTGCCTTTACTTGACAATGCATGCCACCATGCCAGACTCCTAATTTTGACTCCTTAGATGAAAACTAAAAGAGATGGAAAGTAAGAATTTACTGAAAAACATGTTTCTTTTCATCTCACTAACAACCCCTGCCTATCTCTCTAACATCATATAAAATTCATACCTGTTTTGCTGACAAGTCTACAACCAGCGAAGAACCGAAAGAATGCATCTAAATATTTAGAACCACCTTTGACTTGGCTTTGTGCAAATCTAACAACACCAACCCATCAGAGGCGAATGTGCCATGTGCAGAAGGAACCAGGGGACGGTTCAGGATGCTGACTCTGCAGCAAGGAGACCCACGCTGTCCACTCACGGATTCGTCCGTGGCAACTCACGTTCGTCGTGTGATCGTATTTTTGTTTAAAAATTGCTAAGTTGAACATGAAATACCCACTATGAAATTGCTCAGATTTACGCAAAACATTCATGGCTAACTTCACGCTTTTAGGTTTGTGAGTATGTCTGATGAACAATTACCACAAGGGCTTATTACTGCGCATTTATAGGAAGCCACTGTATAATCAAAAACACGCCTGCCCAGCGAACAGCTGTGGAGACTTGAGGAAGTTTTCTATGTTCCTGAGAAATTAACGCACTGACTTCCTCCCAGGGCCCTTGCTCGGTGGTAATAACATTAGCATATGAGAAATCAACACTCTGAATAGAAATACGGGCTTAACAAAAGGTAATCTTCGGCAAATATGGATTTATGTGCGAAGAAATGCCCCAAGGGAAAATGAAATGGAAGATGTCAGAGCTCCGGCATCTCTGCATTAATAAGAACTGGACAACTGCACACAGAGCCAGGACTCGAAATGTTCCCCACCTCACCTCAGACACCATCCATCAAGACCATCATACTCCTCAGACCCTAAGACCCTTCACTCACAGGTAGTCAGTGACAAAAATACAATAATTAGTAGTAACCCTTTACTAAGGCTTCAAAATTAAGTGATTTCCATGCAAAAGTAGATTTTAATTTTCATGATCGAAATATACACGCAGAGGTGACATCAGCCTGGTCCCCTCCTTCGAAGGGCTGACAGCAGCTACAGTCCCCTTGCCCAGCACAAAGTAAGAGGGATCCATGATCAACTTCCATTTTAGTTCGTTTTACTGAAGACAGTGAGCAAACTGCATCCCAACACAACAAAGGTCAAAGGCTGCAGGGTTCCCAACAGTAGCCAGAACAATCGATGATCACGCTGCTTGAGAAGCAAGACCCTGCCTCAGTGGCTCCCCTCTCCAGGTTCTCAGGGAGGGAAAACTATGTGCTGGTACAAGGACCAGAAGCACCATTTTTAAGCGTTAACCAAGCATCCCATTTCTTACCACATAAAGTTGCCTCCAGATGGTGGACCACTCTCGCAGTGTTGTGGTGACTTCCTGTATGAGGGGGAGGTCCCCCGGGATGACAGTTTCATGTTGCCTGGGATTGACAGGGAGAGAGTAGCTGATTTTGTGGCTTGACTGGAAGTTGTACCTGATTGAGTCCCTAACAAGGGCTGGAGAGCTCAATGGTTAAGCAAATGGGGGAAATACACAAACGCCATATGTTCACATGTGTGAACAGACACACCTATGAATGACAAGTTCTTTATAGAATATGGGGATCTCTACATGTTACTGTGCCTCTAAATCATGAAACGTGTGATGTGGGGTAAGATGAAGCGGAGAAAGACGAGCCACCAAGTCTTCAAAATGCCAAGGGCTGAGAAGTGGAAAGTATATTCAGGATATGTGCACACCCATCTATCTCAGAGCGCCATAAATCACACCCAGATGATGGGTGCCATTAAAATGCAGGTTTGAGGCAAGATTATTTTCGCATGTCTACCAGGTATACAACTCATTATACGAGGATGCGGGGAGCAATTATCCCTGCTGAAATGTGAGTATGATTACAGCTTTCAATTGTTCCCGGAGACTCTATCCAGCCCCGCCCACGACTACTTACTGACCTTTCCCTTCCACCCCAGGAGATTTCACCCTGGATGTGGCTTTAACTCTTTATCAACATATACATTACTTTATGGTCTTTATTTCCCTGGTTTTTAAAAATCACATCATTCATATGTGGCAGAGGTCAGGGAGGCACGGGCAACCAACGCCTGCTTTAATAGCTGTGGGCAAGATCATCAGATGGAGGGAAGGAGCCCACCTGAACATCAGTGTAAGTGTGAGGGAGTTACCAGGCCAGGAAGGGGGAGGACCAGGAGGATGCTACCACAGTGACACCTTCCCACCTGGACGTATGATGGAGGGGGAAAAGCCCTGGCTGTGGGAATCAGTAGGTGCAAAGCAGACACATGCTGAAGAAAGGACACATCATTAAACAGAGAGAATAAATCCAAGAGTTGTGCTGTCCCACATGGTGACTGGTGTCCCTAAGAACAGACTACACACTTAAGCATGGCTAGAAGCTTGAACTTTAAGTGTTCTCACCACAGATGAGTACGACCAGAAGGCAGCCTCTCATGACTACCTTGTGTGAACTAGCCCGAACTCCCACTCTGCAATGTATGTGTGCTTCAGAGTACCACATTAGACACCATAAATGCATACCGTTTTTTATTTAAAATAATTCTTTAAAGACTATATGGGGTAAAGCAGGCACTGAGTTGTAAATAGTTACTCTGGTTTTCTAGGGAGACGGAAGAGACTAGGGGTGGGTGAAATAGGGTGACATGTAACCCTTATAGCCATGACATGAACTCCTGACCCTCCTGCCTCTACCACCCAACTAGGAATTGGGATTACAAGCATGTGACACCACTCTTGACTGGAAGGTCTTAGGTCACTAATCTCTGCCCAAGTGAACCACAGGTCCAAAGAAAGATCAAGGCTAGAAGCCAAGATTCTAGCAATAGCTGCAGGGAGAGACCACTTCAAAGTGTGGGAGAAACAAGCCATGTCACAAGGGAGGGGCCCAACATGAATGTCCTAGCCTGAAAGTAGTATGTGAGGGGGTAGGCAAGGAAGGATATAAGGGTCTCAGTGCCCACAAGGGGCTTCACAGAAAATAGTGAGCAATAGTAGCCATTGCTGCAGGTAGTGCTATGTCAGCAGAGGAGGGGACAACATGGGATTGCTTTGTTATGACAAAATTTGAAAAGCACATTATGATAGCCACAGGCATGAAACAAACATGAAGGCAGGGATGGTGGCCAGGGTTCTGAAAGAAGAGAGAAGGCAGGCAAGGGAGAAGACATGGAGGAGAGGACACACACACACACACACACACACATACACACACAAAAATCATGGAAGAGCAGGTAATACAGAGTGGTGTGTGTGTGTGTGTGTGTGTGTGTGTGTGTGTAAGATGGGGAGACAGAGTATAATGAATACAATATGATAATAAACCTGAAAAATAGAGTGAGGTGAAGGAGTGGCCGAGTCAGCACTGGACAAGAGGAAGGACCAGACAAAAAAGAGAGCAGATGTCTGTAAGGTGGCCAGAAGAAATGAAGAGATGATGGTTACATGTCAGGCTCTCCAGCAGAAGAACCATGGTGGGGGGTGGGGACACGACACTGGGCCGTCAGATACAGTGGGAGCAAAGGTGAGAACCAAGAAAGGAGCATGGAGAACAAAGGCTGATGGCCGAAAGCATCACCACTGCTCAGCACACTGTTCTTGGTGCTCACCACACTGAAACCTGAGCCCAGAAGACCAACGGGCCTTGTCTGCCTGCTGGCACAATCCAGGTAATTTCACATTCCCATAATAGCACGCTGCTGAATATATATGTGAGCATGTGGAAACACGCACATGCACACACAGAGAGACACACATTCATATACTTCAAAAAGCTTTGGAAATATTCTTACTCCTCTACAGTAAGCCTACTTATATACGGATTTTGATCCTGAGAGGTAGAAGCTCATTAAATGTACACTTCAGCTATTTCCACCACAAGGTAAAACTTTCTTAACTTTGTCTTCCGCTGGAGAATTTTGCATACAAAACATTTTTTATCTGTCTGAACAAATGCCATCTTGCAGGTCAGCACCATCCAAGCCTCTAAATTATTCCCTTCACTCTAATTACGCGCCGGGGAAGAGCAGGAACCCAAGCCATCCTTTTCATATGTTAAAAGTACAGTGCTCAGAAAGGCAATTTTGTAATCAGCCAAAGGGATGTCATTATGCAGTAATCATATGATTAGTAATTTTATAATTTACATATTTAACGGAGTGTGAAGATGAAGCAGAGACCAAAAAAGAAAACATTTGAATGCTGTCTCCCCCAGTTCACACCTGGCATGGGTTCCTGCTCTAGGAACGTCCTCTTGAAGGACCTTCCCCATCGGTCTGATGACCTCCAGGCGGTAGACACCTCAATTAGCTGACACATGAATACACAGGGGTCCCGACTTAACAACCACTCACTCCCCGCTCAACTCTGCATCACACCCTGCTAAGATTTCCAAGAAGAAAAGACTCAGAAAAAAAGTTCAGCTAAGCATCCAGGGTGGCCACTGCCAGACAAGGTAGCTCATCAAGGAGGCCCACACTTGCCCTAACAGACCTCAGCTTCAAAGAGATGACCACAGCTAAGGCACTGACCTTGGACTCCTTAATGGGTCAAAGACCAACATGACTGAATTCCAAGTCCCTTTATTCTCCTAAATCATCATGGTCAAACACAGCTATTGTCTTTTATAATGAGTTATTTTTACTATCTTGAATATACATATAATATATACATATATATATTTATATATATATATATCACATACACACACATACACACATGAATACAAGCTCCCTTTCTAGAGTTACAAGTAGTTGTGAGCTACCAGACATGGGTATTGGAAACCAAACTCTATTCCCCCTACAAGAACAGTCTTAACCAAT
Source organism: Alexandromys fortis (assembly GCF_014885135.2). NCBI lineage: Eukaryota > Metazoa > Chordata > Mammalia > Rodentia > Cricetidae > Alexandromys > Alexandromys fortis. The sequence continues at coordinate 3,394,764 of NW_026067909.1, read as the reverse complement.
GAGCCATCTCTCCAGCCCCACTTAAACCCCACATCTTAACCTACCACATATTTGGTAGCAATGCCATATGAAATCATTTTAATTCTTCTTTAGAATATCAAAACAAGACTCACCCTTTTCCTTCAACAATCGCGTCTTTAAGATGGATATATGAAGCAGGAAATATACCCTTTGAGAGGGAAAGAAAGAGAGTTCGTATTATCAATGTGAATACTGATTGCAAATCAAACAATAGCCGCAAAATATGAGGGTATAGGGGGTTGGTTCACCATTAATTTTGCAAGTGTAAGCATCACATACAACACAACGGAGAAAACATGAGGCACAAAGGAGAATGTCCCAATCAGCTTGTATTTCAGACTGTGCAGATGTCTTAGCAGAAACCAAGAAAACAGAGACATGTTTGCAAAGAAATAATCTTACAAAGGCCCAGGAAAATGTTCTCCTCCATAGGTTGCCCCTCCTCCCTACAATGTCAGCAAGCCTGCTGCCAGTTCTGACGATGAGCTCTGAAAGACTTCACCTTACAAAATGACAAGACCGCCATCAAAAGTTGGTTGAAACCATTGATTGCCACTTATCTACTGACCACTGAGTGACAACCACGAGGCCTTCCTGATCAACCTCCATAAATAGTGGACAACCGTAAAAGACTGGAAGATGAGATGAAATTCAACCCGTCTGCAGAAGTGCTGAGGAAACATGCTAGATTATGTTTCTACAATGCTCTGATTCTCCCACGTGCAGTATGAACATGCATGTGTATATACACACGTGGCCCAGCAGAGACCTGATCAAAGGAACTGAACCCTTAAGAAGACATTCAGCATCAGACATGGTTTGCAAAGTGCCAGGAGAAGTTTATCAAAAGCTGGTTCATGGGGTCCAGGACAGCACACACCAGCAACTCCCCGAGGCTAGGGGCAGGACAAGCCAGAGACCAGTAGTGCACACAGCAGAAATTCAGTAAGTGCCCTGGTGCTTCAAGGTACCTACTGAGGAAAGAAGAGCTTCTGATTGGATTCCCCAGACATCTGCCAAGAAGGGTCTACACTGGACATCCAGAAAACAAGCAGCCAATCATGCTTGGAAGGAAACGGGACTGACTCAAGGAGAGCTGAACGTAGCTAGCAGGTAAATCTCTACGCCTCCTGTTCACCAGCAAAGTGGCCAGATTTTACACAAAGAAATACTATTACATCAAGGAAAGGAGTCAAGGGGGGTGTCAAGGCTGGACAACCAAGAGGTCCAGGTTATTCAATCAAGGACCCAGGTGCCAAGATGCTTTCATAGCCCAGAATGGCCTACAGGTGCACACGGAACATGGAATTTCTCTGTAATGCCAACAGGTGTGGATTTGGATGCCACACAAGCCACACTAGCCACAACAAGTCCACAGACAGAAATCCCTCAGTCTTGGCACTCAACGTTATGTAGCCCAAGGAAGGATTATGGCTGGATGAAATGGGGTGCGCCTGGAGGCTTGAAACGAGCAACCGCCCAGCCCAACTACTGAAAATATCTAGACACATGATGCTCACGCAGGGCTCTCAGCTGAGACGCCTACGAGCCTTGCTTCTCTCCTTTTGTTTGGGGGTGCCTTACGAAACTGCCACCAAACCACAGCCTCTGCAAGGCTTTGATTTTCTCACCCACCAATGGAGTTTTCAGGGGCAAAATAACCACACCCCTTTTGCAGCATTAGGGCATCACTTGGTAGAAGGCCTGGGTAACCTGGGGCCAGGCAGGAAATCCTGAGGTTCCAAAGCACTAGAAGAATGGGAGATGGGGATGCCAGACAATAAATAAGCACCAAGAAACCTGAGTGGCTTTCCTGGGCATGTGTTTATCACAGCAGGGCAGCTGTGTCCTATGTAATAAAGGAGCAGGGAGGGGAAGTCAGTCCACAATCTTAAGCATGGGGGGTGGGGGGGTGCCTGTGCATGTGCGTGCATGCACATGCATGTAGGGGTGCATACGGAGGTCAGCTTCAGGTGCTGTTCCTCCCACTTCGTTTTTTTGAGACAAAGTCTCTCACTACTACCTGGAGCTCCTTCCTGTCTCTGTTTTCCCGGTGCCACAATTACAAGCATGTGTCAACACCGAGATTTTAAAGCTTTTAAGATTGATGCTAGAGATAGAACTCTGGTTCGGGGGCAAGTACTTCATCACTGAGAACCCTAATACTGCTAATCTCTTGCCTCCTGAAATCTTCAGCCGTGGCTCCCCCAATCTGAACCCTTCCCAGGTGAAATCTATAAAGAGATGGACAGTTTCACAGCCTTCATGGAGCCTTAGCCAGGCTGGCAAAGGCCAGCACAGGTCTCTGAGGACACAGAGCAGGAAGGCCCTGGCACGGAAATCACTGGGCTTCCAAAGCTCTATTACAGAGCAGGGAGGCCCTGGCATTTGGAAGACCACTGGGCTTCCAAAGCCCTATTATAGACTCTAGATCACAACAGAGAGTCCAGTTGGATACAACAGTAATTCTGTTGTAATTCTGAGAAGTAAAATGAACCATCTGTCAAACACAATCAGATATTAAAACGTGCAAGTTAACATGGACAGACTAACCAGAGCTTAGTGTGGGCATTACTACAACAGTGTAGCATTACAGAGTAAGATAGAGAAGCCACAATTAGGTTTTGTGAAGCTAAGAATGTCGAAGCCACACAGCCTTGTGGACGGGAGTGCCCTCCACAAAATCTGAGGAGTAATAGCATGTTTTTGTTTCAGATATTCATAGACTCACACATGCAAATCACCCTAGAAAACCAGGGTTTTTTTTTTTTCAACTTGACTAAGCCAGTCGGAAAACTGCCATAAGGCAAGAGGGAAATGGCCATGTGTGAGCTTTGCAAACTTGTTAATTTATCCAAGATAATATGAAATTGAAAACTGTTTGCAGCATTTTAGTTTTCTGAAGTCATTTACACTCAGTTCATGGCTACACACAGTGGTTCAAAGAGATGTAAGGTTCTTTCAGGACAAAAAGAATTCTCCCTTTCATGCATCTAGGCCAATACCACATTACAGCTTAACACTTCACTCTCAGAACTAACCACCTACCTGAATTGTCATTTAGGGGGCGGGGTCTCACTAGGTAGACCACGCTAGCCTAAAACTAAAGTTATACTCATGCACCACCGCTCCCAGCTGAAGCTGAAATTTTCTGTAGACATAGAAAGAAGAAGCCAACTCATGGCCATTTTTTTCATCTCAGCCCATGTATTTGTTAAATTTCAAGAGAGAGACGTAAGTAATATTCTTAGATGCAAATAACACGGAACTGCTTTCCTCTCACGGTTTGATTTGTGATGGGACATGTTTAATGGAAAGGACTTACCTTTTTAGACTTTTTCCTTAAGGTGTAGCCTCTGTACCACCCTAAAGAAACAAAGTTGAAATGGTTAGTACGGGCAATGCAGAAGGATGCAAGCACAACCTTCAAGGTGTGCAGAAGTCACCACCCCATAGACCAGGGAAAGGCAACCATACAATGACTTAGACATAGGGCATGGCTCCGTCCCTGCACCTCCCCACTTCTTCTCTGCCTGCCTCAGGAGTCGCCCATCAATAACCTGAAGTTAAGTCCTAAAGGATGCCTTCCTTGTTCCCAGTAGGTTCCTTGTGGCTGTACTTCCCCACCCGTCCCTCTGCGGATCTGGCTCAAAAATCTCTCCAAGTGCAACTTCCAGAATCTCAGATCATCAAAGGCTGCCCAACAGAAAACCTATTGAGAGCCTACTTCCTCCCTCTGCAGGGCTCTGCCCTGAGGCAGCCATCATCTTCACAATGTACTTCTGTGGCAAAGATAGCTCTCGTGGAAGCAACAGGGCCAAGCACTCACAGACCCCTGCCCCCTTAGGGGTTGGCCTGACTCCAACTTCCTATCCCCTCCATGTGGCAGGAGAAGGAAAATAGACAGTGGAAGGAAAGACACCCCAGCTGTTCATTCACATCAGGCGCTGAATGGGAGAGTCCCCCACAGTAGGGCAGACACGACCCATGCTACCCACAGTAGGGCAGACATGACCCATGCTACCCACAGTAGAGCAGACACGACCCATGCCACCTCCCATCAAGGTCAACTGCATAAACTCATCCCTAAGGAGGCCAACAGATCCAAGGCTATGAACCTGTCTCCCCACAATCCCACCAGGTCAAGAAATCAGATAGATAATTTCTTTTTTTTTTTGTTTATTTATTTATTTATTTATTTATTAAAGATTTCTGTCTCTTCCCCACCGCTGCCTCCCCTTTCCCTCCCCCTCCCCCAGTCAAGTCCCCCTCCCTCGTCAGCCCAAAGAGCAGTCAGAGTTCCCTGCCCCGTGGGAAGTCCAAGGGCCACCCACCTCCATCCAGGTCTTGTAAGGTGAGCATCCAAACTGCCTAGGCTTCCACAAATCCAATATGTGCAGTAGGTTCAAAAACTCATTGTCTTTGTTCTTGAGGTCTCAGTAGTCCTCATTGTCCGCTATGTTCAGTGAGACCTGTTTTAACCCAGGCTTTTTCAGACCCAGGCCAGCTGGCCTTGGTGAGTTCCCTATAGAACATCCCCATTGTCTCAGTGTGTGGGTGCACCCCTCGCGGTCCTGAGTTCCTTTCTTGTGCTCTCTCTCCTTCTGCTTCTGATTTGAACCTTGAGATTTCAGTCCGGTGCTCCACTGTGGGTCTCTGTCTAGATAGATAATTTCTTACAAAGAGTATAAGCTTGATTCTGGCCACCTTGCTTCAAGAAAGTAATTCACAAGCCCAAGACACCTCATAACTCTTTCCTGCAGGAACACACAGACCCTGCAGAACATCAGGAAGCTGGGTAAATTCTGAGAGTCAACACCGTGGGGTATTATGCACTCCTAGGCGCTAGACCCCAGAGACTAAAGACAGCCACAAAAGCAAGCTCTCAGGGAAGGGGGTGGGATGACATCACATGGCTGCAGAGGGTCCCTCTGCCCTCTCAGAAAGTAGTCATGACGAGAGCAACTCTGACCCAGAAGTGATGCTGTTGAGACATGAACAAAACCCTCAAGTGCTAATTAAACAGACATATTCAGAAAAGGAGACAGGAACTCCAGGAATCTTAGAAGGATTTGTTAAGACCCAGTTAGGAACCAATGAGCCTACTCTGCTCTTTCAATGTGAGGACCAAACACACTTGAGTAGGGACACAACCTGCTCTAAATGTCAAGTGTCTGAATGTCTACATTTCTGAAGGATGATCTCCAAATAGCCACTATCCATTCAAAAGTTTCAGCTAGACTAGCCTAGAAGCAGTGCCTATATGATACAGCATTATAGACTCCAGGCAATGGGACTATAATCTAATGAGTTATCCAAAGGCTGTACCACTCAGTCTAAAAGGACAGTTCTTTATACTACTGCTCTGCTCTTCCCACGCATTTGGCATTAGTGTGCCCCCTCTCTCTGAAAGTGACAATGGACTGATGTAGACTATCAAATAAAGACCATGGGGGCGGGGGGGGGGTGTTAGCAGCCAAATGTTAAAAAAGGGCAAACTACATAAATGAAGCATCAAAGCAACCCAAGAACCTAAATGTGTGTGAACCCAAACTAATTACTCAACAATCTCCGACCACTGACGCAAACTAAAAGTGGTGGAAATCAGAGGATTCAGGACATAGCAGCCAGGGCACAGAAGAGAGTATACAGACAGCAGTAGCTGCTGGTGAACGCATCCGACACCCCCACCACCACCACCACCCAAAAGAAATAAGAACCCCATACCCAATGCCAGCAACCTGTCCTGTGGAAACAGCCTGAAGACAGCTGTGCTCCTGCACAGCTGGACAGACAGACACAAGATGCTCCTGACAGTAGGAATCTAGAGATAGGAGTTGAGACCATCTGAGTCTCATTACCGTTTACATACCGTGAGGCGATGCTTACATGGCAGACAGGGCTGAAGACTATAAAGAGCCTCAGACAAAAGAGCAAAACAACACAAAGAGGAGTCGGTGAGTCAGGAGAGCTGTAACACACTCACCTAATGTAAAACATTCACAGCATATAGGGCAAGAACACAGGCACCTGACAAGAGCTTTAGGGGGAGACGTGTTTTTATTGTTTGGAGGGTTGAGCTATGGAGGTCAGAGGAGGAATCTCTGACTTAGCAAAGCTAGCTGGCAGTTTCTTTTCTAACAGGATTTCTAAGCTAAGAGCTTCCTGGCATATTCTGCTCGAATTATTGTTTCCTCAAGCAGGGCCCATTCACTTGTCACCAGAACCTTCCTACGCACGCCAATGACAGACACAGCCTCTGCTCATGACCCACAAGGCACCTAAGACAAGCAGGGCTGAGCCATGAGGATTGTGAAGAGGAGGGTGTCACTATGGGCATGAAGGGATGGGAGGAAACCGCTATGAGAGGAGGGGACAAGGCTGGGCATGGAGATGCTTAGCTAGAAGATAACACATTCTCCCAGGCAGGGTGTGCACTGCTGGCCTCCACATACGCCACCAATACAAAAAAGAGACACCCACCAGAAAGATAGGCAAACATTCTTAAACTCAGGGAGGCCATAGGAAGAAAATATATCATTATCACTTAAAAATCTGAAGTAATCAAGTTTCGTTGTAACAGCTACATCCAAATTTCCTAACTTTTGCACAATGCCGCCAGCTTCCCTTGGAACAGCATCCAACACTGGGGAAACACAGCATGAGTGACTTCTTCCTACTAAGCACCTGGGACTTGTGCTCACATGTGATTGGTTGGCCCTCAACAATGGACTTGACTTAAAGGCAAGAGCAGGCATTGAGTAGCCAAGGGAAGATCTTCCCACTTCCACAGTGACATGACTTGAAGGTAGGTACCTCTCTGGGCTGTATCCGACCTAGCCAACCTTTGAACAATGAATGATGCTGTCTACACTGCTCATGCTGAGAGGTTCATTGAGGCTTTCACAACTGAAAAAAAGAAAGAAAGAAAGAAAGAAAGAAAGAAAGAAAGAAGGAAGGAAGGAAGGAAGGAAGGAAGGAAGGAAGGAAGGAAGGAAGGAAGAAAGAAAGAAAGAAAGAAAGAAAGAAAGAAAGAAAGAAAGAAGTCTCATAATGCTTTAACTAAGTTTATGGTGTTATGCACTTGCAACTATCCTCAGCTGCATATGTGGCCTGAGGGCTGCAGTTGGATTCCCTCCATCTCGACAAGCCTCACAAAGCAATTAGCCAGAACTTAAAGGTAAATGTGGTCTTTGAACTGTGTGCAATAAAGAGTAATCATCTTAAGAGGAGCAAAAGGAAGAGGAGGAGAAGAAGGAGCAATCCAGCCCACCACAGGCACAAGGAGACCAAGTGATCGTTTAGAAGTTACAATATTTGCAGCATCCTATATGATGGTATCCTGGCCTACAGGACCGCAAAGGAAAAGAAAATCAAGATTGATAAACAGGAGAGAGAGAGAGGAAAGGAGGGAGAGAGGGACGGAGGGAGGGAGGGACGGAGGGATGGAGGGAGGGATGGAGGGAGGGAGAAAGGTAGAAATGGAGTCAAATGCCAAAACCAGAGCCCAGGGAAGCATTGTAAGCAGTGTCCTGATTTGATGATAAAGTCACCCAGCTTCTGGAAGATGCAGTTAATGTATTTCTCAGACCAGAGTCTACCAAGAAGTTAGCTTTCCAGGAAGGGAAATGCATTGCATATTCAAGGATCTTTTACAAAGATTGTAGTGGATTCATGGGAAACAAGCCTGGCCTGCAAATCAACCCTGGCTGAAGACTCATCCCATAAGGTCAGCCTGGAAGTCAAAGCCGCTAGCAGATTAGTGGGCAGTTAGTGTATAACACGGTCCACTGATGTGACTTGGGATGGCACTGCCGAGAGGGGACAGTCTCCTCCTAAAAAAATGAATGACACCACAGTCCCAGCACACGCAGATGCCCCAGGAAATCATTAACAATTCAGGAGAGACACCTCACTGCTCAGAGCTGATGACCCAGGAATTCCACATTCAAGTGGCTGGGGGCAATTAAAAAAAACAAAAACAAAAATCAGAGAGAGCACTTCCCTGCAGATCAGAAAAGTATCTGCGATGAGATGCCTGATCCTTCACCTCACCTTAATTTCTCTCTCTGTTTCCTCGAAGCCACTGGCAATATGTACTGAGAGCAGATAAGGAAATCCAACTGTCAGCTGTCAAAACCAAAAACAAGCAGACGGCGCCCATCACAGCCAGACACGCATTCGCTTAAGGGTTCCTTTTTGCCAAGTTACAGCTGCTTCCAGGCGTATGCCAATAAAGCTGGCTTCCCCCACCCCCACCCCAATACATTTTTAAGAGTAAATGGTGCCAATAGAATGGAGTTCTACGTCTTCCTGTATCAGATGGAGAAGGAAGAGCCAAACATGGGTTTTTAATAGGGTTCCCGCTCCTCTGAGATGTCTCTGAGGGAAGTAGGAGCCAGTCCCTGCTTGCCTGACTGGCGGGAGCAGAGCAGCTCACTCCTGTGCAAAGTGGAGTGTGAAGACCTCTCTGGAAGTTCAATTTGTTGGTTACTATGAGACGTCTACAATTTCCTCTCCCACTTGTAAGACTTTCGCTGAACCCTATCTAAAAGCAATTTGGTTATTTAAATCAGTTCCTGTGACTGCAACACAGCTTAGGGATCTTCTTTCTTGGGCAGAAGAAGGAAGCCAACAGCACAAAAACAATCTTAAGGAAACTCTGAGAGGAGAACAATGCCTAAAGGAAAGAGAGGGAAAGGGGGAAGAAGGAAGGCGACCACTGCCTCTGCTGCCCCGGCATGCGGTAGTAACCACAGCAGAGCATCCACGGCGGCTCAGCTGAAGTGCAAGGCACTAACTACGAAAGCCTATTGCAAAAGCCGAGGGCACCAGAAAAGCCACAACTGCTCCCCTAAACCGTACCCCACAGAACTGGTGATCTGTTCACCCCAAAGAAAAGAGGGGTCACAGACAAAGAAAGGGGACAACAATAAAAGCATAGCAACTGCGGTTTCCCCTGAGACATGCCGTTAACAAATTAAAGTGAAGACAATAGAAAAAAAACTGCTAACTCAAAACATTCAACACGAACACTGAATCAACCCAGATCTGTTTCTCACCAAAGGGTCAGTGTCAGTCAAGATGTACACAAATAATGAGCCAGGGAGAGGCATTTAGGGGTTAAAAAATATAATGTTTAGTCTCCCCAAAGCACCCTAACTCCCAGACAAGAAACATCAGCCGACACTCACCTTCATAAGTTTCTAGGATGTGCACAGTGTCTCCTATTTGTAGGGACAGTTCGTCTGCTCCCCTGGCGTCATAGTTATAAAAAGCTGTTGAAGAAGAAGAGGGGAAATGCATTAGCACAGGGGGTGGTGATCACTTCCGGCACTATGATATACTCAGTCTCGTCCTGTGTCATCTCTGACACCCTCACGCGGGCAGCCTTTCCTTGGAGACACAGAAAGGAAAGAGCTTGTCTTCAACATGGGTATGCTTAACCATCCCTAGCTCCAAGCGACCCTTTTCTTTACTCTGGGAAGAGAACGAGATTTTTAGGATGCATTTGGTGCCTTTAGTTACGCTCACATCACTCCTAATTCCTAAAACATTTCTAAAACTCCACAAAAAAAAAAAATAAAAAACCTCAGTACCCACCAAGCAGTAACTCCTGCCTCAGTTTACTTTTCTGTTGCGGTGATCAGGCACCAACCAAAAACAGTATAAGGAGGACAGTGTATATTTTAATTACACATTGCAGGCCATCACTGAGGGAAGCCAGAACAGAAGCTCAAGGTGGGTACCCAGAGGCAAAACCTGAAAGAGCGACCATGAAGAAGCATTGCTTATTGGCTTGCTCCCAGCCTCATGTTCAGCGACTTTCCTTACATAGCCTACCTGCCAAGGGATGGTACTGCCCACAGTGGGATCCCTAGACAGGTAAGCTAAAATAGGAGATAGGCCCTCCCACATCAACACTGATCAAGAAAATGCCCCCCACACATGCCCTCAAGCCATTTAGATGGAGGCAATTCCTCGACAGAGGTTCCCTTTTCCAGGTGTGTCCAGCGGACAGCACCACCTGGCCCACAGTGAGCCTGGCCGACACTGAAGTATTCGCTGTACTGGGAGGTGATTTGCTTTTGCTGCAAAGAACATCGCTCGGCTTCCGCGCCCTTTCTCGAAAAGTCAAAGCAAGGGCACTTGCACGCCTTCACATCATCTCAGGCATCAAAAGCCACACACACCTAGAAAACTCCATTTTCTCAAGTATCCCCACCCCCCGAATTCATAAAATGTAAGTGTCCCCAACCGACAAAGTAGGTTGTTACCAGTTATTAAGTTTATTTAGCATTTTATAGTGACTCTTTAGCAGGCGATAACTGCGTCAGGTAAAGCAGCCCCGAGCAGACGCTGAGCTTCCCCAGTGAGGCACCGCCATATTCTCAAGCCTTTAGGAACCATAAATGCTTTTACCGCCACCATTAACAGCATCCCTTCTAGCATGCCTACTCGGTTAGAGAGCCGGAAAAAAACAAGTCTGTCGTACTAAAAATGAAATAAAAGGAACACATCAAAAGTGTAAATACATCTGGGCATGTGTGAGCATGTAAGATGCATACAGGCAATTTCTTCCTGAGTGTTTCCCCTCAAACAATCCTACCTATCCAGAAGCAGTGAAAGGCAGGGCGAGACACTCATACATGACATCCAAAACGACACATCTAACTTGGAAATGAGCCTAGAGACACCCCCCCCCCAATCTTATATGTGAAGGACAACACAGCCCTAGGAGCGAGCACATGGCCCCGAATCACCGGAGTCGGAACCACAGCACTGCTCCCAACTCTGCACGGAGTTAATGCCGGTGACTCAAGAACCCGACACTAGAGTAAACTAAAGCACTCGACAACACAGCATCTGACAGGGGAATATGGTAGATCAAACAGTATCCCTCCAAAGATATCGCCATCTGAATTCCCAGAACTCTGTGCAAATTCCCAACCAAAGAAGTCACTGCAGTAGTGACCAAGCTTAGGATCTTCTTCAGATTGGGTTGTTTACTCTGGATTACATGATGAGTTCAAGGTTATCACAAAGACCCTTATGAGAAAGAGGCAGGAGAATGGAGGAGAATGGAAAGAGTCCAGAATGGAGGAGACAAGGTCCAGATGGTCCTACATCCGGAGGTCATGGAGCACATGTTCCCCACAGCCTTTGGAGACCACAGCCCTATATGGGCCTGGATTCTGGAACTTCAGGTCTCCAGGACTAGGGACAGTCGTCAATGCAGGTTGTTTCAAGGCCCAAAATTTGTGGGATGTGTTTTAGCAGCAAAAGGGGGCTGGCAGAAGGCTAATCTTACCAGCATGAAGACCTGACCCCCACATAAAAAAAAAAAAAAAAAAAAAAAAAAGCCCAGCTGGGCCATCTGGGGAGGTGGAAACAGGAAGACCCCGGGGTCTTGCAGGCCAATCAATCTAGCCCACCTGGCAAATTCCAGGCCATTGAGAAACCTGTCTCAAAACACAAGGTGGATAGTAACTAAGGGATTACCGCCAAAGTTATCTTTGGATCTCTATATGGATATGCACACATACGCACATGTACAAACAAACAAATGTACAAAATGACTGAAAAGTGGTATTTTGTAATGAACTTAGTCACTCCTGGAGGCAGCTGGAACTGGTCTCCGTTGCAGGAACATGAATCCAAATAAGCACAAGCCTGCAGTTACAATTGTCACGTTATATAAGGTACACAAGCATAAGGGAGCAAAGATGATTTTAAATAAACCCCAATGTATTCAGTTTAAGGCTACTCCTTCTTCTGGCCAATCTTTCTCATTCCTTACAAAGAAAATCTCAGAAACAAAAACCTAGCTTAGGACTCCCTTCCCTCTTTGACCACATAACATCTCCCAGCCCAGCCTGTTCGGGCTCTAGGACCGATTCCGAATCAGCAGGGCAAACGGGAGGGTGGTAGCTCCTTTGTCCCCCACTAGCCTGCCTGCAGCGAGCTAGGTAGGCCCTTTGTTCGAGCCACCCAAGCAGCAAGGAGATCCGGTCCAGGCACCAGGAGAGACATCACTGGGGTGAGTGAGTTTCTGACCACGGCAGCACCCCGGGACAGGGAACTCAGACACCCCTCCTACACTTCCTTGTCATCCTCAGGGGCTACTCTGCCCGATACCTCCTCTCTCTTCCTATCCCACCCAGCTTGCATCCACAACCCTCCCCCCCTCCGTCTGACTCCCTTACCTCTTTGACCACATAACATCTCCCAGCCCAGTCTGTTCGGGCTCTAGGACCGATTTCGAATCGGCAGGGCAAACGGGAGGGTGGTAGCTCCTTTGTCCCCACTATCCTGCCTGCAGCGAGCTAGGTAGGCTCTTTGTTTACGAGCCACCCAAGCAGCAAGGAGATCCGTTCCAGGCACCAGAAGAGACATCGGGCTTGCATCCACAACCCATCCAGAGCGGTCCTGAGGAGTTCCATCTGGACGGTAGTCCATGTTTGGGTGCTGTGGAGTTCCAGCTCAACGGGACGGTCCCTGCTTCTACACTGAAAAGATACACCCAGAGACTCATTCACAGCAAAGTCTGGTCCAAGACACCAGGCCTCTCCTGGCTCCATTTGAAGGAGGAGATGGGAAGGCGCCAATGCAAGACTTCCTCCAACAACCTGAAAGGCAACATGACTTCACCAGAATCAAGGGATCCCGAAATAAGAAGAATTGTACACCCTACTCCAGAAGAATTAGAAGAAATCGACTCAAAAGTGAATTATATGAAAATAATAGAAGACCTTAAGCAGGAGGTGAGAAACTGCCATAAACAATTAGAGATTACAAACAAAAATGTAGAGGAAATGAATAAATCTCTTAAAGATACCCAAGAAAATCAAGAGAAACATGAAAAAGCAATCATACAGGTACGGGAAGTTGTTCAAGACTTGAAGAATGAAATGGAAGTAATGAAGAAAACACAAACCGAGGGAAGATTGGAGATGGAAAATCTGGGTAAACGATCAGGAACTACAGAGACAAGTACTACCAACAGAATACAAAAGCCTAGCTTATTCAAATCAACACATATCGCATTTGCAGAGCCTTGGGAGCCCCTGAAGGGTGCAGAAAAGGCATCTAAGATATGAAAGCCCAACTGTAGGGGAGCGGCAGTCTACCGAAGTCTACCTGCATGAGAAAGCTCCAAGACAGCCCATCAACTCACCTAACAGATGGAAACACTAACTGGGCACGATGGATGGATCCCATCGCTCCTTCAATCTCAGCTACCCAGGACCCTAAGGTTGGTGAACCACAAGTTCAAAGTCAGTGTGAATTCAAATCTGGCCTCAATTACCTAGTGACTTTGCCTCGAAATAAAAAGAGAGGTGAGGACACACCTCTGTGTCCTCTGTGATAGAGCAGTACCCAGCAAATGAGAGGTCCTGGAGCTAATCTCAAGTTCGGAAAAGAGCTAAAGGAGGGAGGAAGGGAGGGAGGGAGGGAGGGAGGGAGGGAGGGAGGGAGGGAGAAAAGACAAATACTGAGGTCCATGGCATTTTGGCAGGCTCACGGTAGCACAGGGAGCTAAAGGCAGCCCTAGAGGCCCGTTGTCTTCTTTTCCAAGCTATCTCCTACCCAAACTGTGTATCCAACTCCCACCACCTCCATGAGAGTGTAACTCTTCTCCTGCCCCCACTACCGCTGACAACACTGCACACTGCCCGAAGCCTTCCTCCTGAGAGTGACTGCCCAGCGCAGCATCACCAACGCTGTGGGATGGAACTTCAGCCCACAGTGTCATCCGACAGCACCCCACTCAGCCTTCTCCAGCTCCACCAACCACCCACGCCATGAGCTGTTCCTGCTGCTGAGAAAAGTTCCTTCCCCATACGTCACAGCCCCACTCCTCTGCAAGGCCCACCCTTGACTCTCTATCCTTGGCAACATCCTAAGTGAATCATCAGAAGGTTCTGTGCAGACCTAGAATGAACTGCTGGCTACTGAGCCATCCCATGACCTTGCTGAACTGTCTTCCTGTGTGCCTTCCCATGACTCCTTACAGGAAGGAAACCTATATTAGAGTTGAAGGCACTCAGCAAAAATCCTGACTCGAGCCAGCTCATGAAGTGTCCACTTTGGGTGGTTTGTAGTGGCATGAAAGAAGAAGACCTTGACAGTTTGTTCCTCTTCAGCATGCTCTTGCCTGGATCTGGGAGCTAGAGATCTATCCAGTTCACTGCAATTCTGTTTTAGGTCCGAGGATCTACCGTCTACTCAGCCCCACCCAGCCCCACCTTCAGGAGGGCGTCCTCACAGCAACCCAGGTGAAGGTTACCACCCATCAGTTGGCTCAGAAATCTGTCTGGGTCCCACACATCCTTGAAACATGACATCAGAATTTCAGGCAGCGGCTTAAAAGATAATTAAATTCTTTCTTCAAGTCAATCTGTGAAAATCAGTTGCTCTGTTTGTGACCTCAGTCCCTTTATCTTGCCTTCAATGGGAAATTGTTCAAGGGCACTCATGTTCTCAGGGCTTGTCCTGAGAGGATGGGGACCAGGCTTCTTTCCATGTGTGCCCCTTCAGGCCTGCCTGCCACAGGGCCTGTCCTCAGCTTCGAGAGTACTGTGTGTTTGCACAGAGCTTGCTGGTGATCCCCTCTGAGCGTTTCAAAAGCCCAGGCAGGCCCACACCTGTCCTGGCCCACTATGAGCTGGTTGGGACTAGAGCAGAATCCTGAGGAAGCAGTCAGCCCCACAGACTGGCCTCTAAGGGAAACCCTTTTCCCACACTGGGCCAGTCAGAAAACACTGTATAGAAAAAATAAGGAAGCACTAGACACATCCTTTGAATCTGGCCTTAAAAGGTTGGGACTGCAAAGGAAGAAAGTTAACTCTATGGTCATGGCAGACTCAACCTATCACTAGCAATAGTACCTGTGGAAACCCAACACCACCACAAAGAAAGGTACAAACACATCAATTCCCATAGAGGCTGCAGGGACAGGCTGGAGTTCCTAAACTGCCCCTTCAAAGGGAGACAAGACTGCATTTGCCCTCAAGTCAAGCAGCTGGAGGAGGCCACAGAGCAAATGTCTCAGGCAGGCCTGAAGCAGGAGTCATTTCTTCCCTGGTGACTCTTCCCCTTGACTGTGAGTTCCTCAAAGACCTAACAGTGACTTCCCGGAGGCAAGTTTCTAATGCTCCTGACCACAACAGATCCTCTAACACCAGGTGGGAGTATGGAAGGAAGGATGCTCCAAGAAGGAAGAAGAATGAAAGGAAGACTCAGAGAGCCAGGCAGAAATGGTACTTTTCAAAGTGCTGTTTCTACAATGCTTTAAAGATAAAAAAAATTAAACTGAACCAGCAAGCTGCTTAAGTAGGTAGACACATTGTGTATGAGTTTGAGAACCTGAGGCTGACCCCCAGAAGAGAGAGTTGACTATCCAAAGTTGTCCTCTGACCACACGATGTGTACATGAGTGCACATTTATGCATACATATACACACACATGCTAAAAATCATAATAAATTTGTAAAGCACAAAAATAACGAAATAGGAATACATTTAACCAAGGAAGAAAAAGGCAGCTGTACTATGAAAAGTATAAGATGCTGCAGAAAGAAATGATGAGTCACAAACAAGCGGAAAGGTATCCATAGTAAGACTCCCACGGTCTTGGAGAGGAAGACTGCAAACCAGGTCAGTGGCATCTGAAGCAATCAACAGCTCAGGGTAGTTCTACAGAAACCACACAAACAGAAGCACCCATCATTCGGACTCCAGAGTAGTTGAGATGCTACAGAAAGAAAAGAACAGGGCTGGAGAGATGGCTCAGCAATGGCTGTTCTTCCAGAGGTCCTGAGTTCAATTCCCAGCAACCACATGGTGACTCACAACCATCTGTAATGAGATCTAGTGCTCTCTTTCTGGCCTGCAGATGTACATGCAGGCAGAACACTGTATACATGAGAGAGAGAGAGAGAGAGAGAGACCAAAGAAAGAAAACTGGCTGGCCTTGAACTCAAGAGATTTACCAGCCTCTGTCTCCCAAGTGCTGGGATTANGAGGAGGAGGAGGAGGAGGAGGAGGAGGAGGAGGAGGAGGAAGGAAGGAAGGAAGGAAGGAAGGAAGGAAGGAAGGAAGGAAGGAAGGAAGGAAGGAAGGAAAGAAGGAAGGAAAGAAGGAAGGAAAGAAGGAAGGAAAAAAGGAAGGAAAGAAAGAAAGAACAAAGCTGGAGCTTCCCACGCTCCTGACTTCAAAGCCACAGTAATAGTGTGGTTCAGGCATAGACACCAACACACAGATCAAGGTCCAGGAAGGAAAGCCCTGTGCACAGGACAGGTGTTTGATTTCATCAAGACTTCATGACCCTCTTATGGGGAGAGGTCAGACTTCAACAGATGGTAGTGGGAACAATTGGATACCAAGTGAAAAATAGACAAACAACCCAAGCTAGATCCTCCAAGCACAAAACTCAACAAGATAGAAGAAATGTTGTTAGATTCAAACCTGCAAAATTGTTGTGGGAAAATATGACATTCATGCTGGAGGACTTCTTGGATACACTACCAAAAAACAGACAACAAAAGACAAAATAAAAAGGTTAGGTGTCACCAAAATTAAAAAAAAAAGAGGCTATTCTTTTTATAGATATTATTTATACAATGACCCACAGAATGAGAGAAAACATTTGCAAATCTAATAAGATGTAGTGTCTTGACTGTGTAAATAATTTTGGGGGCCAGTAAGATGGCTTAGTTTGTAAAGATGCTTGCTGCTAAGCCTGACGACTCAAGTTCAATCCCCAGGACACACATGGAGGAAGGAGAAAATCGACTCCTGAAGGAGTCCTGCCCTCTAACATATACAACATGAGGTGTGCACTTGAGCACATGTACACACACACACACACACACACACTGTGGCACACACTATGTCATGGCACATGTGTGCTTCTCCCCAAATTAAAGAAATGTTTTCAAAACGTTCCACAAATCAAAACTGAAAGTGGTTTTTAAATGAACAAAACATATGAACAGAAGTTTCTCCAATGAATATATGCAAATAAGCTCACCATTGCCACACTCGCCACACCCCATCATTCCAAACCCACAAGAAGCCATCGCCTCGCAGCCACCATGACTGCTGTTATTCTCTCGCCTACTAAAATCAAAGTCTTGGTGAGTAAGACAACCTCAATCCCTTAGACATGTCATTGACAAGAATGCCCAACAGTTGAGTTGCCACGGAAAACTGAATGATCATGACCTAGCAATGTGTCCAAACACACACATCTATAACCAAAGGTCTATACTCAAGATACATATATCAAATATGTACACACCCAATGTGTAAACACCCAGATGAAATAAAAGCAAAACACTGTGTTTGTAAGTGTATTATTTACACAGTCTAAAGACAGATGTGACCCCAGCCACCCGACCATCAACAGATATATGATAAACAAATTTGGCATGTACCATGGAGCACCCCCTCAGTCTTAGGAGGAAAGGCAGGTTAGCCCGGTTCACAACCCGGACATTACACTCGGTGAAAGGAAAGTCTCAGCAACAAGTGCTGAAGCTGGATGCCGACAGAGAAGACGGACAGATGGGCTGCTAGAAGCTGGGAGAAGGGATGCGGAGTTGGTGTTGAACGACAGCTTTCCTGGGGATGATGGGAAGAGCTCTGGAGATGGATGGTGGGAATGGTTGTTCCTCAGCCAGGATGTGCCTAACAAGCCTGAACTTGACGGTTTTGATGGATCAAAATGGCAGACTTTAAGCAATGTCTTCTTTTTAAAACACACACACACACATACACACACACACACACAATTTAAAGGAAAACAAAGATGCTGTGAAACGGGGGCTAAGCGGCATGAGGACTGCCCCCAAAAGACTGGCCATAGACCACTAAGCCAGAATCCTAAAACATCCCCAGGTTCCCCGTGCAAACTCCAGTGGGTTGGGCAGCCTCATTACCCAGTTTAAACCACCAGGCACGACGTGGGAAGGGACGCATGAGAAACTCGGGGTGAGGCACCTGCCGTCCAGGCTCACCCCCAGCTGCATCGCTTTGCACACGTCTCACAGAGTGCCCCAGATTCTCTGAGGAAGGAAACTACTTTCAAAGTCACCATGTTACTCCTGCAGGGTTCACTACTCTTTCGGGCTCATATCTTTCTTTCTTAGGAACACAGAGATTGTTTCCCTGCCAATAAAATCCCCTGTGGCCGTATTTCATGAACTGTTTGGATATTAGAATCTAGAAACTCATCTAAATAATTTTTTTTAAAAAACAGAGCAGGGCACAGCAGGATAAAGGCGCCGTCATTTGTTATTCAATATTTCTTTCTGCCTCTTAATGGAAACAGGTGGAAGGGTAGTGTAGATAACGGTGGGCGAGGGAGGCTGTGAAAGGGTCTCTGCTCAGATTCTAATTGAACTGACAGCCACAATTCAAAGACATTTTAATATCTTTCTTCAGAATAAAATATCACTGTCTGCCTTATCCATGACTAGCCAGCGACTATCTTATCGCTATCTAGCCCAAAAGGTCACAGTGCCAAAATGCACAGGTCCACGGGAAGCACGGTGGTGGATGGGGAATGCCAGCTTTATTGCTCTTCCATGATAGGAAAAGTAAAATCCTACATTTCTACATTTTCAGATTTCATGAAGTCAGCCCTGAAATAGAAAATTACCATCCTCATATATCGGTGAATTTGTGCAAACCCACCCACAAAGAAGAAAGGACTTCTGAAAGCTGGGAAATTGGCTCAGTTGAGGACCTAAATTCAATCCCCAAAATGCATGTAAAAAAAACTAGATACTCCAATAATCCCAGCACTAGGGAGTTGGAGGGAGAAGGTTCCCTGAGGCTTAAAGTCAGTGTAGCCTACTGGGTGAGCGCCAGGCCACTCAGAGATCCTATCATTAAAAGAAGAAAACAGTAAATAGCACCTGAGAAATGATAACCGACTTCCTCTGACTTACACACACACACACACACACACAAAACAACAGCGACAACAACAATAACAACAGCAACAACAACAAAAGGCAAAAGAAAGAAGTGATTGAGCTGAAAATTATCTACTCTTACACTGATTTTTGTTTAATGGCAGAGATGGAGAGACTAGATAAGGGGGAAGAGTTAATCTCTTTAATCAGCCTGACTTTTCCTCCTAAGCATCTGAAAAAAATTCAAATAATGTGTTCTGCAGAGCACTGGGCCACTCCTTCTCCTCTCCTCACCAATGCCAAATCATAAAGTCTAATATTAATGATAATTAATAAAAGGAGAGGCAAAAGTACTGCCTAGAATGTAAACTGGCTTTTCTTTTAGGAGTGTGTGTGTGTGTGTGTGTGTGTGTGTGCACGCGCGCACGCGTGCACACGCCACATGTGAGTGCAGGCACAGAGACCAGAAGAGGGCATTAGATACCCTGGTGCTGAAGTTACAGGTACTTGCGAATAGCCTGATGTGGATGCTGAGGATGAAACCTGAGTCTTCTGGAAGGGCAGCAAGCACATAACCACCGGGCCATCTTTACAGACCCCCGTCCCCAACTGGCCTTTCTTAATAGAAGACTATCCACACAGTTCCAATGTTAAAAGTGCAGAAATTTATCAGCAAATCCAGCAATCGGGCAGGGGAGAGTCTATGCTACTTTGTGAAGAGAGTCGGCTCCACATCAGAACCACTCACCTCAAGCCTGTGTCCAGGACTCACTTCTGCCCGGCCTGGCCCCCACCACCTCAGTACAGAAACCGCCCCACATGTCGGTAATGTACCTGAACACCATGACAGGTGGCTATCAAATGCTGTCCAGTAGCTAATGCTCACTGCCTATCAGGAGCCAAATCCAATAAGCATAGAAGACACAACACAGAAGGGCTTTGTCCAGTGCCCACTGTCACATGCCACGAGACTCCTGAGCCTCTCCTGTTTATATGACTCCCTTCCTGCCACCCTGTGCCCTCCCCATCACAACCACACTACACAGTACCCAGCACTCATGGTTTTACAAAGCTGTATTAAACACTCCCAATTCTACTGTTGGCTTTAGCTCACATTAGAACTTATAGAGCCAGCAGAGGCCACTTCCAAACATCTACCCAGACAACATGCCCTGAAGGTCCAGCCTCCACACCTATAGCAGCACACTTCCCGCCACCTGGGCAAGGGGTACCAAGTCCCCCAAGGAATGTGTCCAGTGAACCACCTTAGCAAGTATGGGACACAAAGGCCAGCTACCTGGTCTCCCATTAACACTCACAGGTGACCAACCATCCCTAGGAGAGAGCTATGCAGACAAAGCCACATGGGAATAGAGTCCCCAATCCACTGAAACCAGGAAAGAACCACACACGCCTCTAGGTGCTAACACCGTGGTGAACAGTTAGTGATTGCTCCAAGTTCAGCAGGTCCTGAACTTCCACCTCAGCTACACAAGCATCTTCATATCTCCTGAGTCAAGATGGCTTCATCATCTTCCATCAAAGATGGTGCAGATTCCTCTGCCAAGGTTCCACACTGCATGGCACCTCCTTCAAACCACTCTGCACGAAGCTGGCTACCAAATGCCACAGGTTTCTGGGGGTTCTGCCTCTGCCTCCCATCTTGTCACAAGAGCCCTGGGATTCCAGGTGTGTGCTCTCACGTCCGGATTGACATAGGTTCTGGAGATTCAATATCAGGTCTTCTTCCATGGCACACACTTTAGCCACTGAGCCATCTCCCCTGCCCACAGACAGACAGAATGAATCTATCCAAGTGCATCTCTCAGACAGACAGACCCATGAGTCTATCCATGATGCATACCAAAGTAAGACGAGTTCTAGGATGCCCCTGTGGTGGGACGGGGGTCAGAGGTAGCATGATCCCAGAAAACCCATGGGTCTGGGAGCTTGGTATGTTCAACAACACACAATAAGAGAGCCACCTCTCAGAAAGTAGGAGGCAAAGACTGGCAAGTCAAGGCTGTCCTCTGACATTCGCACATGGGCCTCTTCTAGGGCCCCATGGCACCCTCTTCTACTAGGTATGACATATGTCAATTCTTGATAGTCACATGAAAGCACATGTCTATTTTCATGTCCAACCTGTGTCCCTGACCTTCTAAGATACACACGTGCTCTCTACAGTTTTGCTACAGAATAGATGTTGCCATGATTTCACCCATTCCCTGGCTGAAGGGCATCAAAAGGTACTCTTTGCTGGAGCTTTTACAAATAAGGCTGCAATGCCGTCTTTAACCTTTTCGAAAACCTACTTTCAACAGATGGGAACTCAAGCTTGACCAGCAGAGCCAACTTTTGGGAGAAGCAGCACACTGTAAAAGCATCAGGAACACCACTAAGAGCCCCTGGACCTGAGGGTGCCCCTCACCCATTCCACAAGACAGAGAGGGACAACAGTGGTGGCAGACAGCCATTGGACAGGAATCTCCTATTACCAGAGATAGATCCTGTTTCGGTATGGTTTGTTGAAATGCCTCCTCTGTATTGTTACATCACTTAGCTTTGATAGAAAATAAAATTGAAGATTAAAAAACAATCAAGCCCTCTTTGAGATAAACAAGAAAGAGGCACATGCAGGGGTGTTAATGAAGGAACAGCACACTGTTTGGTGCCCAGAGCCCTCTGTGCAGCTTGTCCCTGCACAAAGCACAGTTTCCAGCCATCCTTCCGCCAGTTTGGTGACTTGTCATCACGCCAAGTCCTTTGCCTCCTTCTTCCACCAGGAGCTGTCTCCTCAGAGGGCAGGAATCCTCCTTGCTACTTCCCCACTGTGCACTCAGAGAGCAAGACAAAAGGAATGCACGTCCAGTGCCAGATCCACGACTGTACACACTGAACAATACCTCAAGTTTAAGGCGGGAATAAGGGGGCAAATTGCTTGCTATGCAAGCATGAAGGCCAGAGTTTGGATAGCCAGCCCCTACATAAAAGCCAGGCCTAGCAGATCACATCTGTAAACCTGGAGCTGGGTGATAGAGACTGGAGGATCCCTGGGTCTGGCTGTCCAACTGAATGCTGGCTCAAGGTTCAGTGAGAGACCCCATCTCAAAACAAGCTAGACAGGGATCCAGGAAGATGGCAAATGACAACCTCTGCACTCTATTGGTATACATGTGGGCACATGCACCTACCCACCCACAGCATACTGCACACACACACACATACATACACACACTTCAAGGATTTATGAGTTGTCGTCCCATAGCATAAAGCAACGTGAATGCAACACCACCCACATCTCTGTCCTCCATCCCCCATCCTCCTCCTGCTCCCTGCCCTACCATAGGGCCTCTCTCCCCTGTCACTCTGGCCCAGATGAGGGTATTCACGTCTAAGCCATCAGAGAGAGATGGTTAAAAGACTATGTGATGTAGGTCCTGGGGGCATGCATGTTCAAGGTCATTTCTTAGAGCACAGAGGTCAGGAACAGCACAAGCCTCACTCTTCTGGGTTAATCCCAGGATTCCCAAAGCATTGGCTGAGCAAGGACTGCACTGCAGAGGGAGAAGGCTGCTGGGATAGATTTGCATACTCAGATGCTGAAGGCCCAGCAGCCCACACACTGCCCTCTTGTTCCCAGGCAGAATCAACACTGGGCACTGGCAGCTGGGGCTTGGCTCAGATGCTCTGCGGAGGAAAAGAGGGACAGCCTGCACCTCAGGAGAGCCCATCCCAGCACGGCCTGAGGGAGAAAACCCAGGGCCTGGTTTGGATGGATAGGGCACCTGTCTTTCCTGTCTGTAACATCAGGAATGAAGCCCAGGCGGAACCGACGCCTGCCTTCAGCACTGCTGAGTAAGGAGCCAGTGTGCAACTCCAGCTCCCGGAGGACACCAGACAAATCTTGCCTTGGTTAAATGCTTGATAAATTTGCCTTCCCTGGACAGTGCCCAAAACACAGAGAAGACAATGTGCAGTAATTGGGAGTGGTGTTTGCAGTGGGCTGTCTGAACACAGCGGGGAAAGAAACACTCACAAGCATTATGTAATGGGGACTCCAGGAATGAGCACAGAGGAGAAGTACTGAGCAACTTGTGGACCTAGGGAGAGTCAGTCGCATCCGGCCTACAGTACACTGCCCAAACAGACACTAGGAACGTTGGCGCATGGTGGTACTTGGCTGTAACTCAGTATTGAGGCAAAACTGGAGGGATCCGGAGTTCAAGGTCAGCCTGCAAAAATAAGCAAGACCCTGTCTACAAAGTGTGCACGGGGCGGGGGGCAGACGGACACACGGCAAATACACTCGGTCCTGTCCCAGGTCATAGGCCTGCTGAAGACATCCCTTGGACCTGGAAAGCAAGGGCCTCTGTCTTGCAGTCTGGCAAGCCCACTGCTAGCCAAAAGCCCCTGTTCTTGAACAGGAATGGCATGCTACAGAATGCCCTGCCAATCCATAATGGTGTTTATTCCTGGAACTGGTTACAGAACATTCAGAGCCCAGCACAAAATACCGGTGCAAAATCTCTTATTAAACAATTGTGATAAACTTCCAAACATGATGACACTAATTAAGAATAACACAAACATTTGAAGAAGCCAGAACTCTTTACAGATAGACTGTATGCTGTAAAGATGCCGCTAGGGAAGCCACTTTGACAGTTCTTCCGAAAATTAAACACAGCATTTCCATGGAGCCGAGTATAGTGGCCTACACCTGTCATCCTTGCCCTCAAAAGGCTGAGGCAGGAGAATTGCCTTGAGTGTGAGGCCAACATGATCTACACAACAACTACCAGGCTACTCTGGACTACTAGGCTACCCTGGGCTACCTCCTGAGCTGCTTCCAAAGCCCAAAAAAGAATTACCAAATCATTTAGTTGATGTGGGCCCAACAATACGAATGGGCTCACCACCCGGGACCTGGAAAGGCCAGTGAGAAGCAAGGATTGTCAAAAAGAAAAAGCCTACATATATTTGACCACAAGGAGAGAAGTACAGGTGTGACTGCAGGGCCTTAAAGTAAGTGTAGGACCTTCAGGGATCCAGCTGTGATGCTTAATCTAGATGGTCTACCTGAAGGAATCCAAAGTCACCAGGCAGAAAGGCAAATCTGTGAAGGATTATGTAAATTAGGTTAACTGAGGTGAGAAGACCCACCCACTGCTGGTGGAGCCATGCCTTAGGCTGAGGCCAGGGACTTAATAAAAAAAAAAAAAAAAAGCTGAGCACCAGTATTTGTTCATTCTATCTATCTATCTATCTATCTATCTATCTATCATCTATTTATCTATCATCTATCTATATCTGTCTATCATCTATCATCTATCTATCATCTATCTATCATCTATCCATCATCTATCTATCATCTATCCATCATCTATCTATCATCTATCTATGTATCTATCTATCATCTATTTATCTATCATCTATCCATCATCTATCTATCATCTATCATCTATCTATTTATCATCTATCTATCTATCATCTATCTATCTATCATCTATCTACCTATGTATCTATCTATCTACCTATGTATCTATCTACTTCCTGACTATAGATACAATGTGACCGGCTGCCTCACACCCCTGCCCCAGGTATTCCCCACCATGATGACTTCCCTCAACCGTGAGTCAAAATCAATTCTGTCTTCTTTAAGATGCTTTGGTTGAATATTTTGTTCCAGCACAAGACAAGTAACTAACATGGGGCCCAGGGGCAGGTATAGGCCTCAGGCCCAGTGTTCAGGCCCTAATTCCCAGAAGGCCTCTCTTTCCAGGGCTCTGCAGCTGGCAAGGGCAGAGCTGCTATGAGCCCTACAAGCAATGTTATATTTTAATAGTCGTTTCAATTGACTATAAAAATACAGCCTCACATAATAAAATTGCTTTTGCACTGTGGTAGAAATACTTAGCAAGAGATGAGAAATACTTAGCAAGAGGCTATAAAACCCTATTTGCTTGCTTATGGAGTAGCTGCTGAATAAGACGAAAGCTGGTGCCGAAGAGGGGCCGGCAGGCAAGAGCAGGCAGCAAAGCACACACCACAGCGAGTCTGCCATGATGCCCAGCAGACAAAAGCGCTCAGGACTGTTCTCAGTGGTTTGAACAGGAAAATGAGCACCTCTCCACTCCTGTTCCATCCGTAACTTTTAAAGCTCCATCAGATGGGACACGAGAAAACACACCTCCTCTCCGTCCCCTGTGACTTCACACAGCCCTGCTTCCCACTGCTATGCATGTTGAGCACCAACAACCACTTTGGTGCCAACACATGGGCAAGCTCTGCTCCACAAACAGTGTAACGGAAAATTTCCAAGCCACAAAGGAGGGCAACACCACAGGAATGACACAGAGGCCAGGAGGCATTTGGTACTACAGGCAAGGAAGTCTAATCACCATCACCATGTCCGTGATTTACCACCACCGATATTAGCACACCACCACCATCACCACTGTCACCAGCAATCACACCATGTCATAACAGCCCGATCACCACAACACCAACACCATCACCGACCATCATGTCCTAGTGGCCCCATCACCACCACATGACCACTGTCACCCATCACGTCAAATCAGCATCATTACAACATCATCCACACCGCCCCATTAGTCACAGTGCCACAGTCACCATCGACCACACTAACCAGCACCATCATTCACCTCACCGCCACTGAGCTGCATCAGCACCATCGACATATGACTGTCGCTGCCACTAGCCACCACCATCGCCACCGTCAATAAAATCACATCAGTACTCTCGGTAATGTCGCACAGGCACTATCGCCACATGACCACCACCACCTCCTCTGCCATCACCAGTCAGCACAGCCAGAGTCGTAACCACAGCACCCTCATAACCACCACTTACCACCACCATCCACACTATCACAACATCTGCGATCATCAGGACCACCACTGACAATGTCACCACCATCAATTCCATTATCACACCACCCACACAACCGCCACTGCTACCACCATCGACACCATCACAGCCCCCACATAACCACTGAAGCCACCACCATTACCAACAGCGCTACCTCATCCACATTAACACTAATGCCCCCACCATTGTCCCAACCACTGTCAACACTAGTGTCACCATCATCTCCACCACCACTACCAACAACCAGTAGTATCCTTACAAGCAACACTGCCAACCACTACCACTGTCACCATGGAAATAAGCGTCACTATGACCAAGAAGGACCAGACACTCCACAAACTACTCCTTGTGCTGCTCATAGCTAAGCCTCTGTAGCAGGCGCCACAGTGCTCCTATTTCTGAACGAAGACTCAGAGGCCAAGAACAGGAGGAGGATGTGGTGCTGCCCAGCCTGGAGGCCATACTTGTCCTGCTCTGTGGGCACCTCCCTACGCATATCAAAGAAGTACTACCCTTCAGCAGCCACAGCCACCTTCCCTCTGCTTCCAAGTGGCCGTGTCACTGCACTGTATGCAGGTCTCACTCAGAAAGCGCCTGAGCCAGGATGAAATGGCAAATTGCAGGAACAGAGGGCAGCCAGAGGACAGAGGGCTGTACCACGTCCCCCCTGGGCCAAATTCACCTTTTCAGTAAACATAGCTCAGGCTATTACATACAGTCAATCGAGCAGTTCAACACAACACTTAGTAATTCTCGCCAGATCCCAGCTGCATACCACAGGACACTCACAGCTTGACACTATGGAAGCCAACCCCCAAAGGAGCTCACAGCCTATCCAGGAGCCAGGTGTCTACCTGATGAAAGGTCTCAACCATAGCAAACCACGGTGAAAGCCATAGAACTCTGACCACAGGACAACAGCACCTGATGACTTCTGTCTGGAGGAGCACTGAATTTAATCGACCTATGTTTACCACTACAGAAACTCACAAGTGACGGGTTACACTCAGCATCCCTATTTTAGACCCAAAAACCTTAAGACAAGTGGAAAGCATATGGCTATTACCTCGTCACTGAGCCAGAAGGTAGGGAAGTTATGTGCTTACATGTACCTGCTAGCAGCATGCAGCATGGCTGACCACAGCCCAGCGATGATGGTTAATGGTGACTGTCAACAAGATCATAAATTACTTAAGAGACAAGCCTCTGTGCACGTCGGTAAAGGAGCTTCTAGACTGGATTAAATGAAGTGAGAAAACCCACCCTAAATATGTGGGCAGACCAATCCATGGGCTGGGGACCTAGATGGATAAAAAGGTAAGAGTGGGTTGAGTACCAGCATCCTCTCTCTGTGGCCTGTCTATGGATACAATGTCTCCAACCATTCTCTCTGTCTCTGTGTGTGTCTCTGTCTCTGTGTGTATGTGTGTCTTTCTCTCTCTGCGTCTCTCTCTCTGTCTCTCTGTCTCTCTCTCTCTGCACAGCCTGTCTGTGACTACAATGTCTCCAACCATCCTCTCTCTCTCTCTCTCTCTCTCTCTCTCTCCCCTCTCTCTGTCTGTCTCTCCCTTCTCCCCCCCCCCTCTCTCTCTCTCTCTCTCTCTCTCTCTCTCTCTCTCTCTCTCCCTCTCTCCAGCCTGTCTGTGACCACAATGTCTCCAACCATCCTCTCTCTAAGGCCTATCTGGGGATACAATGTCTCCAACCACCTCTTGCTCCTGCCGCCACACCCACCCCTCACCAGTATCACTGAACCTTCAAACTGTGAGCCAAAATTAACCCTTCTTTCCTTAAACTGTCTGTCGGATAGTCTGTGACAACAAGAACATTAACTAAGACTCTTGCACACTCTGGAGAACCCCAGCATCCCTGTGGCAACTGAACACAGCTTTCTCCTACCTGGTCACTCTTCCCCTGGTTTTTACAGAAAGGCTCTCATAAAACCAGCCAGATGTCAAAACAAAAGTCGCACAAAATCACATCCAACACCACACAGGTCTGTCACAAGCACACCTTGTCACAAAGTCCTTTTTAGATGAAATATTTTCAGTAATAGTTTCCCCTCCAGATCCTTCCAGCATCAGTCAAGCTCCAGCCACGTTCCTGTCTAACATAGATTGATAGTTATAGCACAAAAAGGACAGTCAATACCCCGTGCTCTGGTCACACGGAGATCCATCTGTGTCCCAGCTCTCTATTTCTCTGAAATACAAGAAGGGGAGGGAGCTCCTGGTGTCTGGAGGGAGGGTTTATAGCCCCACTCCTATTATAGGAGTACCCTAACAAACCCACCTACTCAGGTCTATATGTTCCCTTGCTAAGCTGTTCACTGCAAAATTTCAAGAATGAAAGAGCAAGTAGGTATTAAACCCAATACATGTTATGGTGCCCAGGCAGCATCCCTCCGCCAAGACTCTTAATGGCATTGCATGATGTGGGCACTGCACAGACAGCCAGCAGGGGCTGGGATGCATTAACTTCTGGTTCCACAGACCCAGCTCACAGTTCACATGCAATAAATATCTTCAAGACATACATGAGTTAGATCATCCAGCAGGGCAGAAAGACACACAAATCCCTCTGGGGACAGGTGTGAGGTAGATTTCCTTGGAAGGGTACAAGAGAAAAACCAACACGAAGGACCACAGGCGATCTTCATATTGATGGAAGAGGGGCTCCTAAGGCATCTGAGTTTCAGCTTCATCTTTTCCCCAAGCACAGGGCTTCCTATCCCCCAGGTCAAAGGCAAAGTGGTGTCCACGCCACAGTCTATCAATGTACAATAAGCAGGGACAGAGGTGTGGCAGAGACCCCAAGTTATGTGCGGGAAAGGGTACCCCCAGGCTCTGAGTATGGACTGCAACCACCTAGTACTGTGTAGCCATCCTGGGTGCCTTCGGAGCCGGGAGCCACCTTGCCAGGGAGCATGCTGGGAGCTAGAGCTTAAAAATGACTGAGAGATACAAGACAGACACAGTGAGGCAGGCCGCTGGCTGTGAGCAGAGTCATATTTCAGGTGCCAACCTGGCTCTGGAGCCCTGGTGGCAGCTAAGGCTGGACTCTCACCTTCTCAGAGCTCCCTCTAGCAACTGCTTGGTCACTAATCCCAGGCTGGACCTCTACTCCTAGCGGCCCAAGAGAAGGCATGTGACAGAAAAGTGCCACGCTGAGCATCGCCCTGGAAATTGAGGCCCTGCAGATGCCACAGCAAGAGAAAATGAAGCATGGGGCTAAGGAGTCTTTCCTCCTCGTATAGAGAGAAGGGCTGGGAGAGACAGAGAGAGAGAAAGGAGAAGAGATAGGGAGACAGGCAGAGACATGGAAAGAAGGAAGGGGAAGGCCAGAGAGTCTTCAATAACGAAAAGGGCAGCATGCTTTAAGAAGACGACCCACCAGGCACTAGAAAAGGCTGCGGGTCTCTATGGCTATGTCAGGCAGCCTCTGTGTGTCACCTCTTCAGACGCATGTTTGGCCAAACTGTGCAGGTCTTATGAAACCATTTCCCCTGACCTTCTCGCTGCCACTTGTGGTAACCTGTCCTCAGATCCCACCCATCCCTGTGCGCACAGGACTCCACCTGCTGTAAGTTCTGCCATGTCTCCTCTGCATGCTTCCACCAAGCAAAAAAACTGCTATCTTCACAGAGCAACCGTGCCTACTCACAAAAATATCCCCAGCTCACTGACTGTTGGCGCATCCACATCCGTCACAGAGCAAGCAGTGGGTGTGTCACTGGACCCTCATTTAAGATCCCAGCAGCTCCTCCTAGCCATTTATATGCAATTCTGCTACAACTATTATGTCCTATGAGTCTCAGCAGGGGCTGGAGTATATAAGCTGGGGGGAGGGTAACTGAGAAAAACCCCACCTGCTTGGCTATGGGGCAGTTACCATGCATTTGTCAATGTGGCTGTCTTGGATCACCACGCTCCTGTCCACATTCCCTCACCCATAAGTAGGCCCAATAAATTCACTGGTTCCCCGGGATAAGTTCTGGTATCACCACTGTACTTTGGTTGGCTGTTGTGGCCTTATGAGGAGGGGTCGGACCTTGGTTACAGCGCTTCAGGGAGGGAATTCTCACAGCACACCTGCTCTAGTATGTCCCGACAGCGCCACTGAACACTGCCTACCACACTCCTCCTCAACTACATGGAGCCCAGACACAATCAGCTGTTCAGGTGATCCTGCCAGATTCCCCAGACAAAGCTTTACTGAGTTCACAGTACAGAAACTGGTCTCCCACAGTGTCAGCTACGTCACCTGATAATTCTGCACCAGGTACCCAGCTGACTCTTTGGCACCCTGACCTTGGAGCTACTTATGCACCATGGTTATTAGAATTTAATAGTAAACCCAAAATGGGCAACTTTCCTGAGGTCCCACAGGCTGGACGTAGCATACAACCTATAGCCACAAAGTGTCCCACCCATTTCTATAGTGTCATGCACAACGGTGACAGAATCAGCCAAACACAGTAGGGCTACAACTGTGTGCCCACAGCCATCAGAGCAAAGTAACCGGGTGCTTCCTTGGCTCCTTGCACAGGCCGGAGGCCCACAACATCTTTCCCAACATCCCTTTCTGCAAACAGGGTTCTATTCAGTTACAGGATAAAGGGAGCTGAGTGGTTGCCCAGAAGGAATCCAGTCACTTCTTGGAAAACATGCACAGAGCCTCCTGGAGGGGACAACTGGGAAGGGCTTGGACTGTGTCCAGGGAAGAGCAGGCTCGGGTACGTCTCAGGAGTGGCTCTACCCGTCCCCAGTGCAGGATTCGCCCATGGCCAAGGCAGGACAAAAGTTTCTAGGTAGATACACCCAAAGCTACCTAGGGTGAGTCCTGGCTCCACCTAGGCCTCTACTAAGGCTTGCCATCTCCCTACCACTCCCAAAAGGTTAATTCCAGTCAAGGAGAGTTTACAAAAGGGCAGTGTCTATGCCAGGGAATGGGCTGAGCATATCAAGTATACTGCTACAAAAACATGCTTATGTAACATACTGTATTCATGAATATTCACAACGGAAAAAATATTCTCTAGCTCTGGCTAGCCTCAAACTCAGAATGTGTAGATCAGGCTGGCCTCAAACTCACAGAGATCTGCCTCCTCTGCCTCGTGAGTACTGGGATTGAAGGTATGGGCTACCACACCTGGCAAGATACACACAGACACACACACACTTTGGACTATGTCCATGTCATATGTCAAGGGGCACCCAGATAGAAACAGGGGTCCGACTAACCGCAGTGAAATGTTTTGCCATTGAGCTATACCTCCCAATATTTTTATCTGTATCAAAAGGAGAGAATTTACTCAAGCAAGTTGTCCTCTAACCCCCACTTGTGCATTATCGCATGTGTGACACACACACACACACACACACACACGCACACGCACGCACTCACACAATAAAAGTAACAAAAGTGAAAAAATGTAAGGCCACGGAGTTCCATGGCCACCATCATTTTTTCCCACTGAAGCAGCTTCTGCCTTATAATCACAGGCTCTGTGACAAACAGGCCAGAGTCCACTGCCCCTTTTCTAACAGGACCCCAACCTGTTACCTGCTTCATCCATGTATTCTGTGCTATGTTCAGGGAACCAGACACCCAACACAGCTAAAGGGGGCAGGTGCCCAGTGATATCCCAGTAGGAAGACAGCCTCAGAGACGAGAATAAATGAACTTCCAGGGTGACTGCCAAAGACACCCACCTCCTGCTGGATGGAGGCCTCTCCCAGTCAGTGTGGGTCCCCCTAGCCAATACAGCAGCTGTCACAGAAGGACAGATTTCTGTGCTGTGTGTTTTTGGTATACTTGTCTACTCCCACCCTCAACTCACTTGCTAGTTTTGGCAAAGCCAGCCATGAGCTGTGGAGAAGCCTGTGTGGCAAAGATCACAGGTATCCTCTGCCCATAGTCCCGCCAGCAGCCCCTGGGACTCAGAAGCCCATCCCACTGCAGTGAATGGACAGTGATCTGAGCTAGGCGCCTTCAGCATGGCCCACAAGAAAGCCAGCTCCAGTCACAGGGAAGCCTCCCCAGGACTGAAGCCACCCCAGGACTGCTGCCTCAAAAACTGAGATAATAACAGTTTCTGGCCACAAAGCATTGGTGCACCTTGCACACAGCAGCAGATAAAGCTTCCAGAGCTAGGTTTAAGCTCTACTGTCCCCACAACTTCTTAGTCCAGGAGTTGGCAGCAAAGACATCCTTCTCATGCACATGGCAAGGCCGGTGCCTGGGCTGGGAAATCAGGGTCATCTCCATGAATGGATACCTCCTTTATCACATGTCACTCACCCTCAACTAATTGCTCACTGCTGGGGTTCCTGTTGCTGCCACAGCTTCCCATCAGGCCCTCTTCTTTAGCTACCTTCCTTCCACTGGGTCTTTCCAGTGATGGTTGATCCCGGCTGACAACCTGACTACATCTTGAATTCACGGAGTCTGCTGGGCATAGCTGTGAGGGATTTTATCAGGTTATTTGAAGTGGGAAAGACCCACCCTAAATGTGGACAGCACTTTCCTGTGACAGCCAGATAAAAAGGGGTTCAAGGGAAAAGCTTCGCTTTTTACGTGCTTGCCCTCCCCGTCAGCTGGTGAGTTTATCTACGCTGTTGCTGCTGCTGCTGCTGCTGCTGCTGCTACATTTCTTCCCTGCTGCTGCTGCATTCCTTCCCTGCTGCTGTTGCAGTCTTTCTCTGCTGCTGCTGCTGCTGCATTCCTTCACTGCACTTCTTCCCTGCTGCTGCTGCTGCATTCCTTCACTGCACTTCTTCCCTGCTGCTGCTGCATTCCTTCACTGCACTTCTTCCCTGCTGCTGTTGCTGCATTCCTTCACTGCACTTCTTCCCTGTTGCTGCTGCTGCATTCCTTCCCTGACTTCGGAACCCATTTTCTTCTTGCTTCCAACACGGACTAGAGACCAGTAGCTCTCCAGGAATCCCCCTGGTCTTCAGTGTAAGATCAGGACTGCTGAGGCAGCTATCGGGCTCCCAGCCTCTCTGGTGTTAAGACAGCTACTGTGGGATTACTCAGCACCACCATGTAAGAGCGAATCTTAAAAATTCCTTTCCAATATATATTTATTCTATCAATTATCTTCATCAAGAAAACCCTGACTAATACAGAAGTGACCCCACCCCCAAACACACACCAGGTCTTGCAATATGAGCCCAGGCAGTCTGGCCCCTGATCTATGCTCTTGACTACGGGAAAATTCGTCCTCCAAAGAAAGTATACCGGCAGATTCATGGACATCTTAAGCCTTTCATTGGTTTGTTTTTACTGATCATCTTTAAATGACCATGAAAAGGAAATCATTATTTTTAAAATGGTATTTAA
Organism: Alexandromys fortis; assembly: GCF_014885135.2. Classification (NCBI taxonomy): domain Eukaryota; kingdom Metazoa; phylum Chordata; class Mammalia; order Rodentia; family Cricetidae; genus Alexandromys; species Alexandromys fortis. The sequence continues at coordinate 3,361,576 of NW_026067909.1, read as the reverse complement.
AATCACAAGAGGTTGGGAAGACCAAAGCA